>NC_060209.1:169735000-170335000 GCF_021130785.1 Homalodisca vitripennis
ACAATTATGGCAAAAGTGACAACTACATAGCGGGTATGAAACTTTGCTATACTCATTGCTATAATATTAAAATATTATAAACTAGAAAACTAAAATAGCGTATTAACTATGTCTTTAAAGTAAGACATCGCTTATAGTTATATGACGTTCAATAAGGGCGTGTATGTGTTTAAAGTTAAACATTGTTTTTTATGAGGCAAAGATCGATGTCGTCTTATACAGCCCACTTAAACAATTTAGGAATACATTTTGAAGAACCATTAACTTCCAAGGAAAGCTTACTTTCAAAGTGTAAAAAAGTAATATTTTGTGGACAATAATTTGAAACAGTTTGTTATTATATAAAAAACAGGTTGTTTTCAAGTTTGTGCTTTTTTACTATGACAAAAATTGTTTTTTATTTTGTAAATGTTAAGTTGGATGATACCTTCGTGTAGCGTGAGTTATTTTGAAGTACCGAAAAATATTTGTTACTTATATTACAACACAATGTGCCACCTAAGCACTTAAACATGTATAAAGTATTGCCATAATTAACCACATTTACAATCCCAGAAAAATCTTGGCAATGAAACTTTTTATAGTATACGCTATATTTCCTTTAAGTATTTACAATATTTACAACAAATGTATTAAAATATAATGAAATATTTCAAATCACAGTTTAGTTTGCTCTAAGGAAACTTAAGTGAGAATAATAATACAATACCATATTTACCTCAAAGTCCGGGACTGAACATTGGAATTAGAGTTGGTTGGAGTAAACAGAAAACTCAAACAGAAACTCAATAAAACAAGTTGTCCATGCAACAAACAATGTCAACTCAATGTCTGGGCGACTACTTTTTACCCTACATTTTTTTATCAAATTCGAAAACGTTTGTAACATTTCTTTCTCCTTACATGCTGCATCATTCAAATAAATTTTGTTAGTTCAAATTATATAATTACGTAATTTTATATAGTCTAAAGTTGAACGTAATAACCGAAAATGTGTCAGTATTTTCCACGGTCAAAACAGGACTCGTTAAATGTAACTGCATCAGAATTCAAAACTTACTAATTTTTGTTTTTGTTTTAACTCATCAACATATCGATCCACATTTATAATTATATTTTTAAAAGGTTTATAGGTGGCTTTATGTATAAAAATACTACAACAGGTGCATGATTGTGTTTGAGTTTGTCTAGAAGCAAAAATTCCAAAAAATTTCAATAACAATTAATTTAAAATTAACAAGTTTCTGTTTATTTTTTTTTTGTACTTAATAATTTATCTCATAAAAGATCTAACATTGATTCGTAAAATCCACATCTCAATGTTATTAAGGAAAAAGTATAATTTAATCTGTATCTCTATAAGTAAATAAATTATGTAGCAAGTTAATTTTGGGGAAAACCTTATCCATTAAAATTAAATGTATTCTACTAGACGTACATGCAATGTAATTTTTATAAAAATTGCATATAATATAATAATAAAATTTACTTGAAAAGTTCTAGCGCAGTTTAATGAAGTTTTTAACTATTTCTATTAAAGCAATAAGATTTGGTATATTATTATTAGCCATAAAAATCCATTATTTATGTCCTAATATCAGTTTTCAATTTCATGATGTGATGGCGCATAAAGAAATTACTGTATAAACTAAACAAGATAATCTCATTTAACACAGTTAAGCAGATGAAACGGGAAAACCATGTTCTTGTGTTGTTAACCAAGATCTGATAGCGTAGTCTGATAAAATTAAACAATGCCATACTTTGCGCATTGCGTGTCTATTGTACATTAATGTCAACTAGCTGTGCTACCCGTTGCTATTGTTTCTTAACAACAACTTATCCTATTACAAAACGACCTGAAAGAAATGTACTTTTAACTATCAATGCATTTTCTTGTGTACACAACTACACGTTTTTGGGAATAAACGTTCTTTCGACCAACTCAACTGAATTTGTAATAGTTCACATATATCGCAGTTAGAAACATAATGCTGCAGTTTAACTTGTTGACTACATCTACTATTATATATTTATTATCCAGATTGTTTCTCAACCTCGTTCTGTACAATGCTGAGGATTTGTGCTGAACTTGTAAAAAAAACTTAATACTTTTTCAATTTTACACGTAACGTATATTTAACAACAAATATACATGCATAAAAGTCCATAATATCACTGACTGGATGATAACAAATCTCTAAAACTACTAAACGGATTTACATGGACAATTTTTTATATGATCGCCTTAAGTAGAATCGGGTTTGTATACGTTTCAGCCTAGCCGTGGATATTTGTATGAAACTACCAATGTGTATAATTGTAAATACATAAAAAATAACATTAGCGCTCCACCTGAAGTTGTAGATACAATCGCAATATTTATTTTCCTTTTTTATAACCAGTCACTAGAATTTCTGTCTAACTGTTATATTACTCACATAAACTCAACACTACGTAAACATTAAATATTCCTGAAATATAAATTGCAAATTGTAAACATTTGCTTACAATGAATAACGTAATGGTACTCAATAATAGCCACATTGGAAACTCTTAGACTGGTGTTGTGGGGAGTAACAATTTGGGTGCGACGATCACAGGTTTTAGTAATGTTTAGGAACAAATCGATACCAAAATATAGGTTCCAACAAATCCTAGAGTATGTCTCGCATTGTGCGAACCGCAATATGTATAAATAACAAATTGATCAATTATATTTTTATTTATCATAAATATTTAGGGTTTTAAGGTTTAAAAAACTTGTAAAATCACATAACATTAATTCTATATAATTTTATTGTAAAATTCACCTCACAAACGAAAGCGTCTTATTAATTTTCTACTTTACACCCATATGAAACATCTAAGTTAATACAAACAATAATACTAAAATATACATACTGTGTTATTTATATTGCACAAAAGGTCCCTAAATAAGACTGTGCCATCCTCAACATTTCTATTAATATACATATTGCATTGTAAATTAAACATTATCCCTACAATGTTATTGTTAAAAACCTATACGGAATGTTTATGATGCATTGGTCCAACATATGACAAACATCGAAACATTTATGTTAAACTTTAAATAATTTAATGTGACTTATTTAAAAAGCCATTTATTAATGTGCAACGATAAATATTGCCGTCTTGTTTTAAATTTAAACATTTCAGTTTTGTTTTCTTTACTTTGTTTTCAAGAACAGTTGAAGTACCTGACGCCAGAGTGAGAGATGTAATTTAAGCAGTAAAAGGCGAGAACATGACCTGCACATCTACCGGCCGTCACAACACTACTGTTTATAGCAGAGATGTGCATGAACTGTGACCTCTGGCGTGTAGAAGACTAGCTGTAATAATGCAACTCACTTGTACGTTAAAAATATAAAGAGGAAGAATTTATGGTGGAAAGAAAGAAATTTGCAATACGGAAAGTATTTTAGAAAAGTTGTTTAGGAAAGTTATACGAAATTTCAAAATTTAAAGGATACAATTTTAGTATATGTAACAAAATTCCTAATAGTAAAACAAATTTTTAAACACTAGTTAATTTAAGAACCGTGTTGCTATTTATTTTATTGGCTGAGCGTTAGCGAAACTTATCAATTTTAGGAATGAAAAACTTCACTTCTGCCTAGCACTCCATGTCGAGACGAACTGAACTGACTTGGAATTTTGTAACTGGAAACAAGTACCTGTTTATACTGCATAGTTGTAGACATCGCCGTGGCTGTAACTGAAAGTTTGCCATGTGTATGGAACTTGCTGAATGAATAAACCAGTTGTTTCTTTACAATTCCTGGGCACAGCTTGTGAGTTTTACATTAAGGCTCTTTCTGTTGAGTTCCTTTGAAAGATCTCCTCCTTCAATGTTCGTTAATATTTAAGTGCCTGGACTTTTATTGCCTACCTTAAACTTTCGCTTTGTCCTTTTTCTAAGTATCTCCTTCTTCCTTAGTATCTTTAGTTCTTGTAGTATATTTAGGATTATCTATTTCGACTTGGAATTGATACCTTTGAACTTTGAAAACAGTGTTGGCAAAGACTTATAATCATTCAAACTTCGCCAAATACTGAGGCTGAAGCTAAAAGGCAACTAAAATTTAGGCGACTACGAAAGGTTACTAGTCTATGTGTTCAAGACCTCAAGTTTAATAACATAAAGAATTGCTATACCTAAAGTATCATAACTTGTTACAAGTTTGGTTGTGAAGTGATGTAAAAACATGCCAGTTTCAAATCGTAAAGTTTGTTATATAAAGAAAGTCAAATAATTATGTATGGGTTAAGTAAAAACGCAAAGTAAACACAATTTTCGAACAGGCCGGGTGTTGCATAACGCATTTTGTAGTCACTTTTTTGTCAATTGCTATATATTAATTGAGGAAAGCAGATTAACTTTTACTCTTTATATGTATAGTTATGTAAATATAACCCATTCAATCCACCTCCCCCGCCAATCATAATCAACTCATCCCTCTTCTGATCATGGCTAAATTTTAAGTGTTATCATGTACAAGGAGGTGAAAGTGTACAAAAAATAAATTTTTAGTAAGTCCTGGTTCCTATCAAAATAGGTCATTCTATTAAAAATCTTTAAACTTTCAATTAAACTCATATAAATCGATCTTGAAGTAAATTTAACTCTTTACTCTTGCTCTTTGAAAAGTTTAGTTGTTGGAATTTAAGCACTGGAGACAGAAAATTAGCTAAAGTGTGTTCCTGTAAAGATATTTTTAAAGGATTAAATATATAGAAAAGTTTATCGGTTTGAATTTTGATATGTGTTTTATAAGACCAACTCTTACGGAGATGTATTTAAAACATTTTTTTAAGGGACCTTTGACTCGCCTCCCCCTCACCAACGCCACTCCGAGGTTAGATGACTTTTAGTATGTTATATTACCATGTACTCCGAAGAATGCCCCAGAGTTGGTTTTGCCGCATATTGTCTTCTGACGCTAAAATCATTCTTAAACACGTTTTGATACAAGTAAGATACACGTTTTGGACAAGGATTTGAATTCTCGATCCATTAACCCAGAGTTTACTAAAATTTTGCGTCTAAGAGCAGAGAGCCAATTCTCAGTGTTCATTGGCTCTTAAACGAAAAATATTCCTTCTGTTGAAATGCACTCTCGCTTTGTCCTTTGCTGCTCTACTTTCGTACATCTGAGTCACCTGGCATCGGCAATCATGATCAGCAAACACCTATCTATTAACAACATCTAACGTGACATACATGAAAAGATTTAAAAAGAGACTAAATTCTCATAAATGTTCATGCCATATTTGTATACTATATTGGAACATATATGCATACTCAGTAATTTTATGAAAGAGTGCAATATGAAGTTGAAAACTATTGTGAATAAATAATAACTTCTATTTAGATAACCGTAAAACAAGCAATAAGATTTTGCTAGTCATAAACGAAGCTAGTCTGCGTATATATTATTCATAAAAATGAAATTGGTATGACAAGCGTAATAGAGACCTCCATAAACTTTTATGCTGATTTCACATTTACCGTTTCTCATCGCGTGACTGAAGCAATTCAGGATCAAATAACATGTCGTGACATAATAGAACGATACTTCCACAGTCGATCAGGGAGTGACACAGCACGTTCTAATAATTACGACATAATATCCTGAACACGGCAAGGTCTGTTCGTGAATGGTCTATCATTTCTGGAATCAACCCCCACTTCGAACTTTATTCCAATGTTCAAGTATAAATCGTGATATTCTGACCAGAATGAAAGTAACAAAGTAAAGAATGCAGGAAATAGCTAATGTGGATTTCGATTTGATAAAACGGTAGTGCACGATTACTACATTAAGCTAATCACCAGCCATATACATTCCGACCTAACTTTGTTAATGAGCAAATTAGTAACAAAAATAGACAGTTAAAATATATATCGATCTATACTCCTGTAGCCTCTACTCTCTACAAAACTGTATTCAATCAGCAGGTTTAGGCCACCTTTTATTCATATGGAGATAGGATGCTGAAATGTTATAAGGAAGGAGTGCCTATTGTAGGAATTGGATACGTTCTCCGCCGAATCTAAAATTATATGTTTTAGTATTTCAAAGCTGTTGTCATATATTTGAATTAAAAAACATTTTATGATTTTAATAACGGTTTGAATTTACATTTCAGGAGCATACGTAGCATAAACATACATAATTAAAGTAATATTTTAGTTCATAAGTATCGTTTTGGGATTCAGACACAATACACGATAAAAATATTTCAATTTTGCGTTTCATACACCCTGAATACAAAGAACAGGCGCGAGTTGTCAATACGTTGTATTACACGGTCATGTTTCTCTATTTTATACAAAGTTATAAAAGCTGATATGTCATAATATATACATCCTACTTGCGGGGAGTGCCACTTTGGATTTGAATTTGGCGCATAACTCTATCAGTAACCGCGAACACGATAGCCAGCTGTGCCGACCTTTAGGTCATAGCTTTAACAATGGGAGCCTCCTTCTATCTGTAATTCTCCTGTACAGGTTCTGGTAGGATTATTCCAGCCTAGCATAGCAAGCGGAGAGCGGAGGTTTTGTCGGAGTTCTTCTGCGGCTATCGTGTAGAGTAGGCCGGGTAAAAGTGTATGGATCATCTAGTGGCTTAGTTTAGGGAACTTTCGGAACCATATGTAAATTACTAGTTCATTATTTCCTCATCAAAACTGGTTAGGTTTGGATAAGGTAAATATAGTGGTGGATCTACGGGAGATAATTAGTCTTCTGAAAAGATGCCCTATTCAGGTCACGACGACACGAGGTCGCAGAACTGTGTAAAATTGTTACATAATTTATTTATTTAAACAATTAAATATACTGCCTGATATAACACACAGCTTTAGTTAAAATTCCGCTTAGCATTAGTAAATTTACTGCCTACTATTACACAGTTTTTATTTTGTATTTATGAACATACGAGATATCACTAATCTTATAACAGTAATATGCTTCTAGGTCGGTGTTCTGTATGTATTTAAAGTTTTCCGTGTTAGAACTAAGGTTTTTATAGAAACCGAGAGAGATATAACATTAGTTTTTTTTTTTTCAAATACCAAATCGTTAATCATGGGAAAAAGTTTACACTTTTTATATTACCATCTCTTGATCGAGGATAATAATAGTGTTATCAGATCTCAAAAGGTGGTAACACTTCTACTATTACCATATTAGGCTTAACTATTATTCTCTTTCTTTGCAAAGAATAATGACATTACATGAAAGCTTCAGTTTTAAGGCTGTTAATTTAGCTTAAGTATTCTGAGCAAACGCAGCAATCACGTGTCACAAAGTACAAAACATTTAATCATTTATAATCCCTAATTTTTTAAATGAATTTATTAGTAGATAGTTACGAAAGCTAATAAATAAAATAATTTTACAACTTTCACTATTTTTTAAGTACACGGAAAGTTGTATCTTTTAAAACCTGTACAACGGTCATTAAAAATCGAGCGAGGACAGAAGAAAGTAGTATTTTCAGTGATGTTGCTCGCTTTAAAGCGTTAGGAAATCGCCGCTAGAGGTCAGCCTGAGCGCGTATAGACATCAAAGACTTGTAACGTGTTCAATATCAGTGCAATATTCTCTATATAGACCGTGCCCTGACAAAGGCTGGAAACACAGCTTGTGAAAACACGCTCTTTGTATGAGCACCGGTAACGAAGTTCGTAATTAATACTCTATTCGCATTTGTACCTGGCGGCCACGCCTTTTTTTGTTCAGAACTGTTATATCATTAAAATAGGAATAAATTAAACAGGATATTTGATTTATCTTGGATATTTATCTTGGAACCACTATTTTGGAATTAGATAAAATGGTTTTAATCGTAGTATAACTTAATACATAAATTCAATGTATTACTTTACACTGAACGTAATGCCACTATCGTCTTATAATATCTTTATTTGTTTTTGAGATATTGAGGTACTGTTATCATTATTTATGATATTAACTGAATATTCACAGTTTTCGATAAGCACAGAATAAAGCTTGACAGAAATATTTTCTGAAAAAGGAAAAAGTTTTATTTTACTTGAAAAAAGTTTATTTCATTACTTTCGGTAGTATATTAGAGGTAGTCAGAAGTCGGTATCTGAAGAAGTGTGGAAAAAAGCTCACCTTGTATATAATATATCACATCCACTTTAATGAAACACATTAGAGTAAATTACACACACACATACACACACACAGGATGTTTCAAAGCCGTGTATAGTATCTACATCACCCAAACAAATCACGCTACATAATTCGTTTCAACACATACCCCCATTTTGACCCCAAAGAATTAAGTTAAATTATTTTTAATCCGGAACAAAATTGTACAGTAGTTGCCATATTAATATATCGTCCGGCAGTTTTGGTTAACCAATTAATTACTTGACCTTATGAGTGGTTCATAGTAATTCAAACCCTTTTAAGACTTTATTTTTAGTCACATAGTGATGGGAGATGTCTTATTTTTAGGATTTTACTAAATATTTAAATTGTTTATTATTTTAGATATATTTCACTGCAAGTAATAAAAAAAATCTCAAACTTTGCTATACTCATTGCTAGAATATTAAAATATTATAAACTAAAAAACTAGATATATTTCACTGTAAGTAATAAAAAAATCTTAAACTTTGCTATACTCATTGCTAGAATATAAAAATATTATAAACTAGAAAAACTAAAATAGCGTTTGTATGCATATTAACTATGTCTTAAAGGTAAGATATCGCTTATAATTATATGACGTACAATAAGGGCATACATGTGTTTAAAGTTAAACATTGTTTTTATGAGGCAAAGATCGAGGTCGTCTTATACAGCCCTCTTAAACAATTTATAGAATGTCTTCTAGGAATACATTTTGAAGAACCATTAACTTCCAAGGAAAGCTTACTTTCAAAGTAAAAAAAGTAATATTTTGTGGAATAATTTGAAACAGTTCTTAATTATATAAAAACAGGTTATTTTCAATTTTGTGCTTTTTTACTATGACAAAAATTGTTTTATTTTGTAAATGTTAAGTTAGCGTGAGATATTTTGATGTAACGAAAACATATCTTACTTTATTACCCAATGTGCTACTAAGCACTTAAACATGTATAAAGTATTGCCATATTTAACCACATTACAGATCCCAGAAAAATCGTGGCAATGAAATTTTTTAGTATACACTATGTTTCCTCTAAGTATTTACAACAAATATATTAAAATATAATAAAATATTTCAAATCGCTGTTAGTTTGCTCTAAGGCGAATTAATGCCGACTAGCTGTGATACCAGCTGTGCTATTGTTTCTTAACAACAACTTATCCTATTATAAAACGACCTGAAATAAATCTTCTTGTACCTATCATTGCATTTTCTTGTCTACACAACTACACGTTTTTGGGAATAAACGTTATTTTGACCAACTCAACTGAATTTGTAATAGTTCACATATATCGCAGTTAGAAACATAATGATGCAGTTTACCTTGTTGACTACATCTACTATCATATATTTATTATCCAGATTGTTTCTCAACCTCGTTCTGTACAATGCTAAGGATTTGTGCTGAACTTGGAAAAAAACTTAATACTTTTTAAATTTTACACGTGACGTATATTTAACAACTAATATAAATGCATAAAAGTCCATAATGTTCGCCTTAAGTAGAATCGGATTTGTATAATTTTCAGCCTAGCCGTGGATATTTGTATGAAACTAACAATGTGTATAATTCTAAATACATTAAAAATACCATTGACGCTCTACCTGAAGTTGTACATACAATCGCAACATTTATTTTACTTTTTTTTAACCAGTCACTAGAATTTCTGTCTGACTGTTATATTACTCGTATAAACTCAACACTCTTCGTAAACATTAAACATTCCTGAAATATAAATTGGATTTTGTAAACATTGGCTTACAATGAACAAAGTAATGGTACTAAACAATAGCCATATTAGAAACTCTTAGACTGGTGTTGTGGGGATGTAGCGTTTTTAAAGCTACATTGATTGATTTTTTTTAATTAAAACTTAAATTAAATAAAATATAAAGGATTGTGATTATTATCTCAGAGAACAGTTATATAATACAGCACACCAAGGACTTAAAAATTTTGAAAAGAGTGCATCTACAAGATTTGAAACCCGCTTAAGTGAAATTTAATTTGAACACTTGAACAGTTAAGAACAATTGGAAAATTTTTTCTTTCAGCATAAAATTAAAAAATAACCCCATAGTAAAATGTCATAATTGAGTAAACATAGGCCAAGTCAAGGTTTTGTGTTTTCTTTCAGGTATTAAAAGAAAAGGAGGATTTTTATGACATATAAATAAATATTTACATGAAGAGGATCATTTACATGGCCTCCCGACTTTAAAATTAAGAAATGTAGTATTTAATAATAGTGTCTATAACCATTATACTGTCTGATATTAGTATAAAGACATTATATAATTGATGTACTAACATTCCTTCTTGTGTGTCCAATTTCACGTTGTTATTTGTTTATAGTGAATGAATGAGAGAAAGAAATTTAGGTCAACCCCCCCCCCCTTGTAATCCAATGTAAATAACGTGTTAGTAATTAAATAAAGGGTCTTAAATATTTTAATAAAGTTTATGAAGGAAAGAATGAGCAATCTTCGAGTTGGATAAAAATTAAAATTTTTTGAAAACGAAACGAGACAAGCTCTGAAATTCCGACATAAATGGTGACAAAGGGGACTTATGTCATAGTAAGAGAGAATGTTCTGTTTATATGTGGAATGCTGTGGAGGTGAGATACGGGACAACACTCGCACTCACTTAACACTGGTCACACCAGCGGACGGCGCGCCGGTTCCAACAACAGGGGTGGTGGCTACGCTACGGACTCAGGGTACGACACGGCTACATCGACGCTTACGAACTGACTGAAGTAACTGAGGGCGACAGGACGTCCATACATAGATGTCGACAGGAAGAGACCGGAAAGGACAAAATTCCTTGGACTGGAAAAGACTGACCTGCTGTAGATAGTAAAATTAGAATTGTGAGGGGAATAGACTTCGCTATCTCGAGTCATTGTCCTACATTCCTTTGATAACGGTCAACTATTATTTGTGTAACTGTTCTGTCTGTTCGAAAAACATTGGTGGGTAACTATATGATGTACGTTTGAAAAACATTTTTAATTGCTAATTGGTGTTAAATTTATCAACTGCAGGGCCGTATTTAGAAGTAAAGGAGGGGGAGTAATGTAGCGTTTTTAAAGCTACAGGTTGACTGTCTTGAATTGATTAGAACTTGTCTTGTTGCGAGTATTGTTCTCCTGGTTTGATACAGCTGGACCAATGAGAGAACACCACGGATATCCTGCAAATTTGATTAGAAAGGGAAGTATTTAAGCGCCCGCTCATACTTTTCTAGCGCCCGATCCATTTAAAATGCCTATGGTCATAACATATATATAACATTTCTATATAACAACCCTAGTAGTGCACTATACAAATATATTTATTAAACTTACATACTCATTTATTTCAACACCTCCATTTAGGTAGGAAGGAAGATTGAACCTGCGTCTGTTATGTGGAAATTCCAAATTGATTATATGAGTAAATTATTAATTATGAAGATTAACTTGTCCAAATTTGTTGATGTTACGATTCTTTCATGTTTGGGTGTTACACCATTAAAAAACATAGACCCACTAAAGAATAATCGTAAGCCCGCCAAGTAAAGCTGCAATATTTTGACTGTTATTTTAATGAAGCTGGTTAAGGAATAAACTTAGGGCAGTTTAAACTATTTTTAAACTTCCGTACCTAGTTTATTAGTGTTATTGATATTTTTACACCATTGCTAAAGAATTGATTGATGCCCAATAATAAAAGAATAATGGCATTAATGACTATAAACTCAACTCTCAAACGTCCACGAAATCACAAGTGCACTCTCGTTCATAATTGAGTGCACTGTTCCGTGCACAGTCTCAAAGGCAGGATTTCTGTGACAACTAGTAATTAAATTCATTCTTGTTAGTTATTCTGTCGATTAAAGTTTATTACAAAAGGTTGGGATATTAAATTGGTATCGAGGATCCAATAACGTAAAAAAATTGTTATTGAGGATCTGATAACGTAAAAAAAACAAATAACGTAGTCGACTAAACACTATAATTTAATCATAGTAAAAACAACGTCAACACCAAAATGTATATGTATTCATGTTTCATATTATTAATACAAGGATTGATATTTCACAGTTAAAATTTTAAAACTGGGGTTACAATTTACAAATAATCTCAAGTGATTTTAATAGAAAGTACCCCTCTCTAATCTTATTTGTTTTAAATAATAATTAAAAACGTTATTTGTTTGCAAATGCCATGTCAATACAGGGAACACGTTCCGTTTAAAATCTCTAGTTTCATCATTTTGTTTTAAAACATGTAAAACACAGAATATCAAAATAAACTGTTGCAATTGTTTAATTGCAATGAGTTACACCTTGTTTGTAAACAACTAACAAGTTATTAAGATTGTAATAGTGAACTGAAGCGTTAAGTGGTTTTTATATCCAATGTTTGTGTTGTCCCATACAGATTAGTTACCGTGACATCGTACAAAACCGAAACATCAAAAGTATTTCAAAATAAATTTAAAGTTGCGTATTAAAGATACTCCTTTGGTTTTGGTTTATTTTCATTTATATAACGATTAATATGAAGGACAACTTGACTAAATCAATTTAAGATTGTAATAAAATTAAAGTATGATCGTTTACATTGAATTCAAGATTAATCTTTTTAGTTTTACTGTGTTTCGTTCTTTTCATAAATTTTTCATCTTAAGTCGCTTAGCATTTAAGAACATTACTGTCCCATATTTTTTTATTACTCAAAACATTTAATTAATTAAAATATATTATTTCATTTACCTACCTAAGTCGGCCTGATGATTTGAGCGTAATATGATCAAACTAACATGATCATAGGCAGATCACTTTACTACAAAACGCACGTAAATTAATTAATTAAATGAAAAATCCATCAGTAATAGTTATTTACGTTATCGCAACAGTAAATCAAATATTGATTATGGTATAATAAATAACTAGCTACTTAGTAAATACATTTAATCTGTTTCCTCCAATATAAACGGATACACTTAATAAACTTTGAACTTTTAAAACATAATCCCTTAGTTAAAAAATACCTTTTTATATGCTTTAATATGTTAGTTTATGAAATTCGTAATAAAGTATACTTGTGTAAAGAATACAAAAAAATATTAAGTGTATTGATAATTTCATTTTTTAATTTGATTTTAAATATAACTCTTTTTCAAAATAAAACCTAACAAAGATTTACATATCGTACTTTATATTATATTCAAAACCTATAAAACATTACAGCTTATTTGTATAAATGACAAACAAACACAGCTCGAATATTTTTAACACCTGTAAGAGAGTAACGATTGCAAATTTGACAAGCACTCAGCTCAGTGTCAAAACATGGCCTTGTCAACAACTTGTCAGCACCGTGTAAACTCCAGTGATTGTCTCAACGTTCAGAGAGATTTATAGCTAATGTAATAGTTTACTTATTCAATTGCTTAAAAGTGCTTTAGTTATTAAGCACAGTCTATTTAAAATTCATGGCAGCGGTTTTAAACGTGGAAATATCCGAATTTAAAGCGTGATTCGTTTGGTCATAGGCCAAAAATTATAGTCACCTGCAAACTTTCTAGATTTGATTTTATATTTATACGGCTTGGCATAAAGTAATTACTTATAATATAACTTGTTACAACTTCGAATATATTTTCTACTAACAATCTTGCAGTTCTTTTCTTTTATTCTTATTTCCTCTATTGATATACACACAGTTAAGTGAGGCATGATCTACAGCAGAGGTGAGGAAAAATGAGTTTTTTCTAAATTACATTAGTAGTGTATTACTTGTAAAATGTCTTAATTTTACTTTTTTTATTTTTACTCATAAATGTTTACTTTTTAACAGTCCTTAACGTTAGTTACATTCTAAATAACTTGTTAAGCAGTATAATCTACTGTTTTAATCATTGTTTTAACAGCAACGTTTTCTTTTATTTAAAGCTTGTTTTCTACAGCAACTTGAGCATGTTTTTACGTAAAGTGCAAATAATATATGAAAATTATACATGGCAATGGTATGAGTGTGAGTGTGGACTCATACTCGGCTTGTAACACCTCATTTTCCTCAAGTGGGTTTTCCTCATAAACATTCTTGGGTTTTAGGGCTTTTTTAAAAAGTGTGTATTATTATTTGTCAGTTGTTGGTTGATCTTTTGCGCACCCTATCACTTGCAGCATTAGCAAAATGTCATTTCTGTTTGTCTATCAACACGATTTGTCCTGTAGACTTAACTGTGAATGCAGCCGCATTTTTATATGAGTAACACTGAATTCGATGATAGTGCATATCACTCCATAAGATTTCGTTGAGCTTTATTACATATTTTTACATTGAATTTTTAAACTAACTCAGTACACTATTAAGGAATTTTAACATGTGATATATTAACACACATGCCCTAACTATCCTAATATATAGAACATCATTCTGTGGTGACTTGGTGTGTGGTCTCTTATTGTTTGAAAACTGTTATCAAACCCAATAACCCAGGGATATTTTAGAACACAAACATGTGAATAATCATCTGGCAAAATATCTCAAGATATATTTCATCTGTACAACCGACATTTGCGTGAAATTTCCTTTCTAAATAGACAAGAATGAACTAACAGTCATGAAGTTTGACTGACCGTTGTTGAAGTCTACCACACGTTAGGCTGATACAATTTATCTTTAGTTTGCCGGGGTTGAAATATTTTACGTATGATTATCTGTCGGATTGTTCTTTCGACAATGAAGTGACCTAAAATCTTTTAATCTTGCGTTAATCCTCAGCGAAGCCTATTATGGTACACGTGGTGTACGTTTATTTTATTGCAACAAATTTGCAAGAATACATCTTGTATGAAAAACTAGATTGTTTTTGTATATTTTTTTAAGAAAAGGGTAAATGTGCACATAGTATTATTGATGTATATTTCTGCAACACGCTGCAGCGGTTTTATTGTAGTTTAATGTTATTTTACTTAATTAATTAACATATTAAATAATCAAATTAGCTAAAATTAGCACATTATTGGAACAACATTTCAATGCCAAGGATAAACATTGCACACATTGCGGGTAATTTTAACTGTGCAGTTTAATTCCAATGGGCGGAGGGCTGTGACATTATATGTCGATGTAAGAAAATATATTTTTGAAGCGTAATATATTATGAACATAGTACAACGTACTAAATAATGAAACTAACAAAAACGATGGTTTCGTCGTACGCGAGAAAACACCTCAACGCCGCCCACCATCTAAAGCGCAGGCCGACTGAACGCGGCACTTTTGTTGTTTCCATTCTCCCGACCCTACCTGTTTTATGTGTTTACTTGCAAAGTTTATGTGGTCTGAAAAGTTACTGTTATTTCAGCGTTCTTATAACAGCTACTCTGTAACGTATAAGCTAGATGATAATAGGAGTTTAATATCAATATGTTATGATAAATTATGTATTCCATGAGGCATTAGTAGTGTTATGAATTTAGTTTTGTCGGTAAAATCTAATCAATTACTAAATTATCATAAGTAGCATAGGCACTAATTTAAAAATCCACATCACTTATATGCTCAGATAATTGACACAGCGCGATTCTATTCCATCCGCGATTCAACAGCAACATTAACAAAATGATTGAATTTAAGAAATAATCATAGATTGCTGGTACAAATAAAAGATTTTATAACAGTTATTAACTATATTGGGAATAGTTCATTCCAAAGAAAAATACTTACGAGTTTTTATCTAGAACATGTTGGCTCCTGGATTTATCGAATCAACTATATATATATATATATATATATATATATATATATATATATATATATATATATATATATATATGTGTGTGTGTGTGTGTGTGTGTTTTCTTGCCTTCAGTCATGTGACTTACGCAGAGGATTTCCTTTTCAACCACCTCGACTTCAGTCTATATGAAATTTAAAGTGTTGTGGAAATGTGTTTGTGCGTTTTATTTTAAAATAACAAAACAACGTTGAAGACTAATTAATGAAAATTGTAGTATCTGCTTTCATATTTGCCGAAATATGCAGAAATTTTCTCCATCAAATGAACTGATATTGGCGGAAGGTATTAAATGTGTTTTTATATACCAAATAGACGATACAGTTGATGAAAAATCGTCCAATTATAAAATGATTACTATAAAATTTTGTACTAGGGTGCAATCAATATTGTAATTTCCTCCATGATGCGGAATCCAGGATTATTCTTTATCTGGCGGTTTAAATACTGGTTATTTAGCAAATATTTATTCTTTAAAAAAAAGAACTAAATCCACTTTAGAAAAGTGACTTTATGGAAAAACTACAAGTTAGGAGAGTGGAAAGCATAAAACACTTTTCTGGATTGGGTTATACGAGTGTGTTCTTTTTGGTTACATATGAAGACTTCATATATGCCTGATCACACACTAAATATCAAGGAAAATCGCTGTTGTCTTATCCAATATTTCATTTTTTAATTTCACCTTCTTGTAGTCATTATTGTATGTCATAAAGAACTTGATGTTTTTCAACAGGTTGAAGTAAATCCCAAATTAAAGCTAAACAGAAGAAAGTTTTGGAGGAACAGAACACACGCAAGACTAACAGTAGACGGCAGAGGCTACCACATTCAATGTGCGGCACTCCATTATTATATCGTATATGTTTTTACTATCCTTCAGGTGTTGATCTTGATAAAAATAATGTATTTTTATTATTTATTTTCAACATTTAGGAATAAACACTATACTGACAGGTTTGATAATGAAATAAGACTAGTAAAATTTTAATCCGATACAAATGTACATGCGGTTGGAAAACTATTTTGACAAAATTTAATTTAATTATATTTACATACTGTATAAATATACATCATTTATAAAATTTGTGTCAACTATTATTTAATAATCCATTACAGATGAATTTCATTTCACGCATTTTTATTTTATAAACATGTTATAACTTGCAGATTTGACTTGTTCTAATATAACAAGATAAAATGTTTCCTACAGTTTTATCAGTTATAAGTTCAGTTTAAATATTATGAAACTACGTCCTGGACATTTAAACATTACATTACATAAGTGTTCCTAGATCCATCATTTAGCTTGTAAACATTAGTTAGTTACAGTAATTATTTACGCTCAACTTTAACATTACAAATGCACGTATTAATATTCAATGAACTATAGCTATGTAAAAGAACACAGTATTTATCAACAGTTGTTACATAATATTTTCCGATACAAACCTGTTTACATAAACGTTATGGAAAGATCAAGGCGCCCGATACATTGCGTCATACACTTGATATTATAACCTTTCTTGTTGGGATCGTAACAGTGTAGACGGCCACTTGAATAAAACATGACACTTGCCTGGGAGCGTGAATACTCAAACCTCCATACATCTAGAAACCACATACGAACATGTACAACTTTGACAAGATCGCTCACGTCGTATACCCTGAGTTTAATGCACGAAATTGTGACTTGGTATCATAACCTATTCCTCAGAGTAGTAACTGTGTAGATGACCGCTTGAATAAAACATGACAGTCGCCCCGGAGGGTGAATACTCAAATCTCCATACATCTCGTAACCACACACACATCTATAACTTTCACAAGTTCCCTCACGCCGTATACCCTAAGTTAAATGCAAGAAATTGTGACTCGGTATGATAATCTTTTCCTAAGGATCTTATTTGTGAAAATAGCAATGTATAAATTGCAACCTTGACAAAACTTACAACATTATTACGTTCAACAATTATACATTTTCTTGCTAGGCTCAAAGATATATATAATTGGAAAAAATACATACAGTATAAGAAGAAATAACCTGAGACTTTCCATCTAGTAATACCATAAAAAATTTGCCCAAATCGTATCCAAATTAAAGATCTAAAAATAAGTACCGCTGCTTAAAAAGAAATTTTAGATTGAATTGCTAAATATATAAGGTTCAACCAATTGGACAGAACAAATCAGAACTTTAATATTTCTAAATCGTAAATTTATTTAGTAAGTACATTTTTACCGCGTATCCCAGACACCGCGTTCATTCTCTGTATAGCGAAGCAAAATTACGGTACTTGGACCTTTAATCCACATAAACACATTCAACTTAAATATTTTAGCTTATGTGTAAATCATCGTTTCGCATTTTCATTTTTAAATGTAAAATCCCCGAAGCCATAACCACAGCAATCGAAAATCCGTATTACAAGAAAATGTAATTGTATTACTAAGTTTAGATTGAAACAATGTTTTACATTATTGTAATGCAATTTGCACATTAAAGTTATATTTCTCATTACAATATGGAAAAATATTATTATCAAGAAATAGCTTTATTCCTCCATCTTAGTAGGAAATATATTTAAGTTTAACTTATGTATTTTCAACACAAAAGCGATGTTTGGTTGAAAGATCTTTAATTTAAAGTATAACATAACTGAATTTCTAGTGTAAATTTGTTTCACGGACATTAATAACTTAACAACATACTTAACACCATATCTTCGACCACCATTTCAATATAGATTGAATATCTGTTATCATATATTTTCCTATAAAACCTTCACAATCTAACCCACAACATGGTCTATACAGTCATTCATCATTTCACGAATTGAACTAAATGTGTTACCTACGTAAAAGCTATACAACTTAAAGATTGATTTTGATTCAAAGCTGAACTCGTTAACTGATACCAAGCATGACTACAGTTGGATACTTCCCTTCGAATTCACGAGGAAATAATAAAATAAGACGGCAATAGGGAGAAATTGAATAGATCATTTAGTTATTTACAACTGGGTAGAAAAAGGCGCAAATTTTAAAAATTAAAATGATACCGTTTGTCAAAGCAATTGTTAAAAATGCCTCTACTGAGAGTAGGAGTGAATTTGAAGGTGTTTAATTTTTTTCGAATTTGAAAGGTTACACGATATACTTAGTTACACATTTGCCTACAAAATATCGGTGAATATTATCGGAGCATACTGAACTAAAGACCTGGTGGTGATCTGCATTGCTAATGGCGCAGAGTAGCTGCTCGGTCAGTACGTGGATTGTAAGTGACTCATTTGTTGAGTTCCAAGTCATCAGAACTCAGAAAGTGTTTTACACTGCTAATTCAGTTCGTTGAAATGATACAAATTACAAAACCTGAACCATGTATTTATATCCTGAACATATTGTAATTCCCGCAATATACAGTTTTAGAAATAACGGGAAGTGACGAGCTACGTTGTGGTATAGGTATTATAGAACTGATACAGTGTAAGGCTGCAGCGTACGACAGGATGAGACGTGGTGGGTCGTGTCAGAAGTGACAGATGGGTCGATGTATGCTGGACACCATGATGAACGCCGCAGTTCACCAGTACAAGAGACTAAGCAGGGCAGTGACGAGCTACGTTGTGGTAAAGGTATTATAGAACTGATACAGTGTAAGGCTGCAGCGTACGACAGGATGAGACGTGGTGGGTCGTGTCAGAAGTGACAGATGGGTCGATGTATGCTGGACACAATGATGAACGCTGCAGCTCACCAGTACAAGAGACTAAGCAGGGCAGTGACGAGCTACGTTGTGGTAAAGGTATTATAGAACTGATACAGTGTAAGGCTGCAGCGTACGACAGGATAAGACGTGGTGGGTCGTTATATATATTTATATTTATTTATAAGCTACAAAACAAGAATTATTTTTTATATTCTATAAATTTAAAGTACTTACGTAGTACTTAAATACTTTAATAGAATGATACAAGGATTACTGGTGATGGAGGTGACTCTGAGAGCGAATTTAATCCATGATACCGAGTCGAACCAAAATAAATGTCAAAACAAGTCATTTAATCACGCCGAGCTTTGCCCAGGATTACATAAATAGGCGGCCTTGCCAGTTGGGTATGTAAAATTGGATCGCTTCAAATAAATATATGACCTTAAATAACATGTCATGTTAAGTGGAGTAAAGTACGTATGAGTAAACGTGTATAATTTTACTCATTGATTTTTTGTATTAATCAATCCAAAACCTTCTAGTATGGATTAACAATAAAACAAACTCAGCACTGGCTATTGGAGATATAGTCTAGATTCTTAAGAAAACAGGCATGTTTCTGAGAGGAATATGAACATTTGAAATTAATTGTAACTATATGACTGCAGTTTTTCTGTGTTATTATTAATTATTGATTACACTAAACATATTAATTATTTCAAAATCTGTCTTTAGTTCCGTTGTGGTAACAAAATTATTTACAGGGAATCAGCATCTCTGTTCCTGTAAGTACAGTATTGCATAAAGAAACTGTACTTTTAGAACTGTGATAATAGATATTTAAATTTTACTAAAATTCAATGTAGTTCAATCATTTTTTGTTGGGAACATATATTTTATCCAAAATTCATATCTCTTTAAGGAAACCTCTCTTAAGAAATGAGTAAAAGAAAAAAGTAATGTTTTTCAGTATGTGCATAAAAGTTGTAGCTGCAGAGATTGATATGTTCCTTATTCATTTGCGACTTATGGATATTATATTTTTAAATAATACAGTAAAAATTGCAGTTTTTAATCATAGTTTGTAAGGAGATAAATGTTTTGTAAACATAAAAGGTAACACCCTTCAGTTAGATTTCATGTTAATACCATAATACCGAAGTGGATGTCTTCACGTTTCAACCATTTTTCTCTAGATCTAGTTATAGTATCCTAATTTCTGCTTACTATTCATACCACCCCTCGTAAAATAATTAAAAACATTTCATTGTTTACTATATTAAGAAATGGTACCTTAGAGGACAATGTTAAAAATCTGCACTAACATATGTGGAAGTAATCTAACAGAAACCCTACTTTGTAATGGTTGATGTTCTTGATTAATATATACACTTTTATCGAACATTACTCTTGGGGTAAATGACATTTCGTGTTTAAGGACCAACAATGTACTTTTAATTTGAGGACATCTGTTTATACAGTGATTATACGTTTTTAGAATAATTTTAATTTATTTATAACAGAAATATAATTTATTTTCGAGAGATTTTCATTATTTGAAACAGAAGATGTATTCATTCGAGACAGAATTTAGGTATTTTTAAGACGGTGTTTTAACAACAGGCAGAATAATATTTTTAATTTTACATATTGAAATTCAGAATAAATTTCGACCGCGGCAATATTTTTTTCGAGTGTAGTAAATTTAACGAAGTTCAGTTATTAAATCTAACAGTACCAATTCTAAATTTATTTTACAATTATTTATTGTATTTCTGCGTGGATTTTAATTGTGCAAACAAATACGCCATTACTTCAGTAGCATACTCGTATATTCAAATGTAGCAGTTATAGCAATTTCAAAAACCCTATTTGTAAAATGCATTCGATATTTGATTTCATATAAATAATAACTGTACTCCAACCATACATACCTCTCGTCTACCAGCCTATAAGCACGTAAGAGAGAATGCGTAAACTATCGGGATTAAACGAATTAATAATTTATGATAGTGAACCGATCTGAGAGGTAAGTTTAGATTGTTTGCATTTGTTTCGTACACTTTGTAAGATCGTACTTTCATCATCTTGCACACCTATCGTCTACCAGCCTAAAAGCACACGAGAGAATGCTTAAACCATCGGGATTCCGGAATTGATGGTTTATGAAGGAGAACCGATCTGAGAGGTAAGTTTAGATTGTTTGCATTTGTTTCGTACACTTTGTAAGATCGTACTCTCATCATCTTGCACACCTATCGTCTACCAGCCTAAAAGCACACGAGAGAATGCTTAAACCATCGGGATTCCGAAATTGATGGTTTATGAAGGAGAACCGATCTGAGAGGTAAGTTTAGATTGTTTGCATTATTTTCGTACACTTTGTCAGATGATTCTTTGATCATAAAAACTAGTGACTATGTTCCAGAAGGAACTTACTTTCCAATCACAGTTACTGTTTAATAATTACGAATGGAATGGATCAATCCTTATTTTTCCATGCTTTTTACTATATTAAAATTATTTACGTACGCTTATTTATTACGCGTATATTATTATTTTCAAAATCAACTTTTTACTTATATACATTAAGCAACAATTTATGTGTATTAAAAAAAACTTTAAATATTAACATTTATAAACTATATAAAAAGTAATAATGTTTTACATTAATGCTGAGTAAACCTCTTGACTGTAACACATTAATGTAACATGTATTACATAATGATCTATTACATAAAGAAACAATTAGCATCTGGGTATTTCTTATAAACTAAAATTAAGAATGTGGTTGATATTTATAACCAAACGATATTTATAACTGTTCCAAAACGTCATCATTTTCGGAGACGTTCTAATTTTCAATATTTTACTATTTAAAAAAACCAGGTATATCAGATATATAACAATATTTCCTTATTCTTAAAGCACGAGGAACTATTCCAGAGTTTGGAAAATAGAATATATATGTAGTATATAGGTAGTGGAATAAAAATATAGAATGTAATCGAAATAAAATGACCAGTATAAAAGCAAAGCACAAATAAATTTTTGCTTTAACAATATATTTGGAGGGATATTCTACAACGCTAGAAAGTGTCACCAAATATTAAAAGTGATCAAACATTTTAGTTAGCAAACATTTTCATGGTAATGAAAACTATGTTATATTAATACATTTTGAACTTAAAGCTCATCACTTAACACGGATAAAACCTGACAAGTCTGGATATGCTCAGGGAAATGCTGAGAGACAACACAAATTGAATGAACCTGAGAGCATTTTCCTGACGTCACTTTAGTATTAAGATATTTCCCAAGTGGCAACAATCAGGTCAATTGGTTCATGTTAAATTGCTTAAAGAAGGATTGATTTTGTTTCAAAACTTTTAACTTTCACATATATTAATACAAATTAATTCCATATAAATGTTTCTTTAACAATAAAAAATATAAAATTGAAGATTAATTTATCATTTAGACTATGCCCTTCTCGTAAAACTGACTTGAGAATGTATCATCGTTCAATAATATAGCAACTATATATTTTTCTACACTAAGAAATAGTATAGATTCATTCTGCCCTTCCTCTTAGGTTACGGGTATGACCTACAGAATAAAATATACAGTAACCGGTACAAGAGGTGATCATCTGTTTCATATTCCAAAAGTTTTACTATTTTTACGTTTGATTGAAATTAATTAGACATGGTGAATTTCAAAAAACAATGCTCTACGTAATTAACTCTTTTCAGCAATATGTTCACAGTTATCCAGATACTTTTTATTTATAATGTAGCCTTCCTAAACTATTTGTAATATCATGATTTTTCGAAGAGAATATTCAATTTCGAGCATTTATAATATTCACTTTTCACACGATTTTGAGTCTAAGTTAGGTGTTTAGTGTGTTACGAGATCAAGCAAAATAAAGTGCTTATTTCGTCCTTGTTGTATAAATAAAGACATCCGTAATTCAATTAATTCCATACATATACATTTTAATGGTACTATTTCCAATTACCTCAGTCACAATAATCCAGTTATACCTTTGATGACCTACGTTAATGTGTGCTCGTTAGAAGACTAAATGTGAGATTTCACCTGACGTAGTTAAAATGTTAAGCTAAAGTTTTTAAGATTGTTTAAAGATTAAGATGTTTCATGCTAATATTTGTTGACGTCTCACGCCACACTCGGAGAATAATAGGTTAAGATAATATTTTAACCTGACTAGTGTAATAAGATTAGAAGGCCAAATTAATCAAACCAATATAAGTAATTGCATTACTGATGAGATAAAACCGTAAGTAAACCTGCCAATACGATGCCAATAACGATAAAGACGGGAAGTAAATAATACGAGAACAAAACAATAAGTTTGAACATTTAAACAAAGCAGAAATAAACAAACAGCGATAGTGAAAGTTGATAACGTGCACGTATATTAGGATATTGTAATATAATTTATATGATAAGCATAAAATAACAATAGGACTCAATCAAGTATCAAAAATAACTCTCATGATCAGTTCAGTCAACCCTTGTTATTGTCTGCGTATGAAACTATCATAAAGTTGACATACTTCGAGTTATTTTGTAGGTGGTACATAAAATTAAGTTGTTAAAATTTATATCGTCAAAGACTTTTCGGCGAATGATATAAAACGGTAAATAATCCCATGCCAGGCCAGGTAAGAGTATCAGAGGGATGGAGAACACAACTCGAACTTGGCAACTGAAACCTAACTCTCAGTTTTATCCTGCTGCCAATTTCCTTGATTGCTCGCTTGTTCACGAGCCAGATAGACTTGGCCAATCCACCGCAACTACTTGTATTGGCAGAGAACTCCAATACACGCCGTATTACACGAGGCTTATAATATAATACGTATGTGTAAGTTCCAAAGGACTTTAAATGTTGTATTACCTAAGTATGTACGCCCTCTTTCTTCTTTTGAGGGAACTAAAATAGTTTGTCCTCTAGTTGAGCAATTTAATATCTATTTTTATTCTCAAATAACAATAATACATTTAACAAAAAATACTGTTGGGGTAGTATCAAATATAATATTAAGACTGGTGGTCAATAAGATGGTGTGCGGAGTTTTTACCATTATTCCAATCTAGCTGTATACTGTATAAACATATGTAATGCAACCTGTTTCCTGGCCCCTCAGCTACCTGGGACAGGTACGGGTAATTTTCGGGCACTCTCAAGCATTAGCCACCGAGTCAGACTTCCGCTGCGGATATCTATTGTTCCAAGATGTTGATGGTACCATTATAAAAAAATAACTGGAAGCATAAAAATCATGTCACTAATAAACTACGTAGGGATATTTTAATTTAGTGCAGTAAGCGCTCAGCTTCTGGAGTACAAATATCAGACGTTTATTATATTTACCAATCGGAGTATTTGTAGTTGCACTGTTAGTCAATTTTCAGCAAAATCGTGTTAATCTCCTGTTTTACTTTACAAAAAAAATTACATATATACACCTAATATAATTGCTTCTTTACTAAGCTAAATTAATTAATAATTTAAAATGTTACATATTTTTATAGGAATTTTAAAGCTATAACCTAGTAAATATTGTGAAAAAGAATTTAATATAGCCATTTTAACACAAGGGATTAAACTTTCACTGCATGGAATATAAAAGCAAAGTTTCACTGTGAAAGCGAATTAAACATAGAACCATAATGTACTGTATTACATATAACAGGAAAAGCAATTTACCAGCACAAACTTTACGTTGACTAATAATACTAATGTGTTTACCGATGAAGGTTACAACGTAACAAATGTAGAATCTAATAACCATCGTACCAGGATTTATTGCTGAGCTGGCCTGACAAGTAGAGTAATGTCCAGATCGTGATGTATGTCTCCGTCCCCTTTTGTGTGTGGACTAAACTGTCATATTTGAGACCGACACAGTGTAAAGTGTGCCATAGCTGGCTTATGTTCTATAATTCTTATGTCTAGGTCGAGGTGTATGTCCCCGTCCACTCCAGTGTGTGAACTGAACAGTCATATGTGGGACTGTCACTGTGTACAGTGTGCCACAGCTGACTCAAGTTCGATCATTCTTATGTCCAGGTCGTGATGTATGTCCCCGCCCCATTTGTGTGTGAACTAAACAGTCATATGTGGGACTGTCACTGTGTACAGTGTGCCACAGCTGACTCAAGTTCGATCATTCTTATGACCAGGTCGTGATGTATGTCTCCGCCCCATTTGTGTGTGAACTAAACAGTCAAATGTGGGACTGTCACTGTGTACAGTATGCCACAGCTGACTTAAGTTCGATCATTCTTATGTCCAGGTCGTGATGTATGTCCCCGCCCCATTTGTGTGTGAACTAAACAGTCATATGTGGGACTGTCACTGTGTACAGTGTGCCACAGCTGACTCAAGTTCGATCATTCTTATGACCAGGTCGTGATGTATGTCTCCGCCCCATTTGTGTGTGAACTAAACAGTCATATGTGGGACTGTCACTGTGTACAGTGTGCCACAGCTGACTCAAGTTCGATCATTCTTATGTCCAGGTCGTGATGTATGTCCCCGCCCCATTTGTGTGTGAACTAAACAGTCAAATGTGGGACTGTGACTGTGTACAGTGTGCCACAGCTGACTCAAGTTCGATCATTCTTATGTCCAGGTCGTGATGTATGTCCCCGTCTTCTCCAGTGTGTGAACTAAACAGTCATATGTAGGACTGCCACTGTGTACAGTGTGCCACAGCTGACTCAAGTTCGATCATTCTTATGTCCAGGTCGTGATGTATGTCCCCGTCCACTCCAGTGTGTGAACTGAACAGTCATATGTGGGACTGTCACTGTGTACAGTGTGCCACAGCTGACTCAAGTTCGATCATTCTTATGTCCAGGTCGTGATGTATGTCCCCGCCCCATTTGAAAAAACACACGGACTGAGACCGTTATACAGGGTGGAGCGCGGTAATTTGCTGATTTGGAAATGAAATAAACAAATTATAAACCTTAGAAAAAATTATTTTTTATTTTAATTATATTGAACAGTAAGGGAATTTTTAAATTACACGGTTTTAAATAATGTATCTGACAAATGTCGACCTTCGGCATCCACACACTGCTGCATACGTGTTCTGAAGATTTCATTAACTCTAACAGGAATGTCGACTGGTATTCTGCCAATTTCAGCCTCAATATTGTTCCTTAGGTCTTCCAAGGTGTTGGGACGGTTGATATACACCTTCGACTTCAGGTAACCCCAAAGGAAAAAATCGCATGGGGCTAAGTCTGGTGAGCGTGCCGGCCAGTTCAAATCACCCCTCAAAGAGATAAGCCGTCCAAGAAACATTTGCCTCAAACAATTCATGGTAACCCTCGCTGTGTGTGCAGTGGCACCATCCTGTTGGAACCATGTATCCTCTAATTGCATTGTCTCAAGAGCCGGCTGAAAAAAATCCTGTATCATAGTCAAGTACCGTTCGGAGTTCACAGTTATAGCACGACGGTTATCCTGAAAAAAGTAAGGGCCAATGATTCCTACTCGTGATATGGCGCACCACAAAGTGACGTGGTCCGAATACAGAGGTCTCTGGTGGACTCTCTGGTGTTTGTTTCACTCTAGTAGTGCACGTTTTTCTTGTTGACACACCCACTGAGGTGAAAATATGCCTCATCAGAAAAGAACACAATTGCGTCACGCTGTATAGTTGCAAGCATGTCTTCACAAGAAGTACGCCGTGTCAAATAGTCCCGTGCTGACAATTGATGGACCACGCACATTTTATACGGGTAAAATCTCAGTTCATCATGAAGAATCCGGTGGAGAGAACGTCTTGAAATGCCAAGAGCAAGTGATTGCTTCCGAGCAGAGCGTTTTGGAGATTGCAGTACAGCTGCTCTAACTCTATCGATGTTTTCCGGTGTTGTAATCCTTCTCTGAGGTCCCCTTCGTACACATGACACATTCCCTGCTGTTCTGAATGCAGTTACCCAATTTACAATTGACTGCCGACCAGGAACAGGTCCGCGTGGGGGAACAGCGAATCGTAAACGAAAAGCACGCTGCACTGCAATAATCGAGTGGGCATTTGAAAAATACGCTTCAACACAAAAGACCTCTCCTCTCGTGTCCACTGCATGATGGCAACTGGAACGCGGAGGAATACAAATCTCCCGTTAGCCACTATAAGCCACACCCACTCTCCCCTCTCTTCGACCAACAGTGCCGCCACAGCCTGCAGTACAAAAAAGCAAATTACCGCGCTCCACCCTGTATTTTCATATAATAGTATGGATAATTTTACATGTTTTAAATAGCGATCGTTCTGAAAATTATCTATTAATTATTATTTTTCCTGACTTTAAATGTATGTGTTTAAATATTGACAGAGAATAGGAGTCCATCATATGAATTTTTAATACTATAAAAAATTGTGTATATAACGTTTAGATATTAAATACAAAACTGCATTCCTTTCATACCCAGTTCCACAATCCTCGTACCGATGATTGCTAGTCACTGGTCGATTATGGACAACTTAATATTATTGGTGAATCTAATAATAAGATCACCAATCATCACATTAACTGATGTGACTGTCATTGCTTTTACTTTATCTGTTAAATTCTAAGCCTTAAATATACCTTTAAATTTAAAATTCTATGCCTTGTAACGCATTTGTTTTAGCGCATAATTACATTGCCTACTGTGGTGATGTTTATAATACTTCGTGGTAAAGTATTAAAGGTTTATCTTTCACTAATATGACTTTACCATAAAAAATTAAGTTAATTCTGTAACATTTTTTAGGTTTTTGCAAGAAACCTGTCACAAAAAATGTCTTGCACCTTATAATACTGTCGGGATGATAACCTATATAGCCCTACTTGATATATCTTGTAGGAAAGTTAAAGAAGGATTTAAACTCATCTGTAAGATTAGATTTACTCTTAAATCGTTAGGATAGTGCAGCTGATTAAATATACACAGTGCCAGACCACACGTTCGATATTCATAGTGATCATAACTGTAAAACATTACAGTTTTTTTACAGGGCTGATTATTACGAAATTTAGCCCCAAGAAACTAAACAAAATTATTTTTATTCTTGCGAAAATAACATTTAATGGCCTTAAAAGGTTATTACAACGCATGCCAACACGTTTTAATAAGACCTTTAAATTAAGTATTGTGTTATTCTTAATATTATTTTTGAGGTTCCAAATTTATTTCCAAACTCATTTCTCATGTACTACTCAAGGAAATGTGTAGTAGTCACAATTTTAATTGGGATTTTCAAATTTGAAAATTCCTTAAACTTAAATAGTACTAAAAAGCATTAAAGTGAAGGTTTTGAATTGCATCGTAAGATGAATTATATATCCTATTAAATTTTTACTTAAAAAGAACACATTTTTATTACAATATTAAAGTATAATTATTAAAAAATGATTCTAAAACCATTTAAAAGGTTAACTAAATAATATACACAAAATAAATACAACAGTTCTGTACTAAACAAAAACAATTTTTTAGACCAAATATATCAATTATGCTAGTATAAATAATTATAATACTATTAGCCACCCCTACACGCTATACAAGATTACTTCGTCTTCATGGTGTCGCCAAGTAATGAAAAGCACTTAAAACGTATGGTAGAAATAACACCAAGAAAAAAAATATTAATAAGTAAAGTAGCTCTGCAAACATGAGAATGACACTTTAGCACCTCATCAGCAGTGAATAATATCACAGTTATAGTTACAACTTTATTTTCGTTGTGATTTTCCAACAGTACACCTGTAATTTGGTGGTGAGGTATTCGATCTTTGGGGAACGTTAAGATTAACTCTTAAACAAACTTTATATGATGACTAATACATAAACAATTAATTTATTTGTTACTGATTTTAAAATTCAGTATCATTCATTATAAACGTTTGCGTTACAAAACTGAGTTACCACGTCCAAACATACGTCATTACGCCATACAAAAATAACGGCGGTAAAAAGCCGCAAGTGTCCCCTATCCAATTCCTTTCAGTCCCAGTCCTCATCCTGTAGTCTGTACAAAACACCAGTGATATTCTTGTCCCTGGAAACTTAACAGTTAGCGAAATAAAACTTGTTGTCAAGCGAAATTAAACTTATCTGATAAAATATACCAGTTAAACTATTGCATTAGATGTAATGAGCAAAATTGTGAAGAGGTAAATTTATTCCAAACGTAAAATTAAAATTTTACTGCTGTTTCGATCTCGCACAAAAATATATTTATTAGTGTTTCCCAAAATGTATTGGGTCTTCTCAACTAATTCCTTAACTGGACATTCCTTTAACCTCAATAACACAATTTTAATCAAGAAAATGTAACATGTAGCTGTTGTTTTGATCTTCCACAAAAATATATTCCTTTGTGTTACGTAAAATGTATTGAGGTGTTTTCCATTAATTCTTTAATTTGACATTCCCTTAACTTAAAAAAACATAGTAAATCTAGAAGTTGTAGCTTTAAATTTTGCTTAATGTATAAATAATGTATTTTAGAAAGGTATAAAATAAAATGGTGGAATTTTAATTCGCTACTGACAATAATTCTGGAAGAGGTAACAATGTACACAAGACTGTCTGAATAAAACATTTTCTTACCCATAACACAATACGGTAATGAATTTGTAACAGCCTCTTGAACGTTATTGCTAAATTATGCCGCCGTGTTTTATGTTGGGGCTATTCTGCTGACAGTTCATCTTAAAAAATACTTTTTTTAATAAATATATTTAAAATTTCATTTAAGTAGTACAGGGAGATAGAATCTCAATAACAGTGCAACATGTTTTAAATCCATGTGGCCTATCTGGGATTATTATAAAATGTACAATGTATTACGTTTGATACACTTTAATATGAAATATATACAAACCATTACATCCATCTATACTTGTGAGTACCTTACGATACCGTGCTACAACATGTTTTAAATCCATGTGGCCTATCTAGGATTATTATAAAATGTACAATGTATTACGTTTGATACACTTTAATATGAAATATATACAAACCATTACATCCATCTATACTTGTGAGTACCTTACGATACCGTGCTACAACATGTTTTAAATCCATGTGGCCTATCTGGGATTATTATAAAATGTACAATGTATTACGTTTGATACACTTTAATATGAAATATATACAAACCATTACATCCATCTATACTTGTGAGTACCTTACGATACCGTCCTACAACATGTTTTAAATCCATGTGGCCTATCTAGGATTATTATAAAATGTACAATGTATTACGTTTGATACAATTTAATATGAAATATATACAAACCATTACATCCATCTATACTTGTGAGTACCTTACGATACCGTGCTACAACATGTTTTAAATCCATGTGGCCTATCTGGGATTATTATAAAATGTACCATGTATTACGTTTGATACACTTTAATATGAAATATATACAAACCATTACATCCATCTATACTTGTGAGTAACTTACGATACCGTGCTACAACATGTTTTAAATCCATGTGGCCTATCTGGGATTATTATAAAATGTACAATGTATTACTTTTGATACACTTTAATATGAAATATATAAAAAACCATTACATCCATCTATACTTGTGAGTACCTTACGATACCGTGCTACAACATGTTTTAAATCCATGTGGCCTATCTGGGATTATTATAAAATGTACCATGTATTACGTTTGATACACTTTAATATGAAATATATACAAACCATTACATCCATCTATACTTGTGAGTACCTTACGATACCGTGCTACAACATGTTTTAAATCCATGTGGCCTATCTGGGATTATTATAAAATGTACCATGTATTACGTTTGATACACTTTAATATGAAATATATACAAACCATTACATCCATCTATACTTGTGAGTACATTACGATACCCATATATTCTCTTATATGTCCTGTAAATCACAGGCGGTTCATTGGATGTTTACATGTTCGACTTGTGACCGACAGATGCTTAGACAATTTCCTATATCTTTAGTTCTAATAGTTTCTACTATAACTGTTACCGTTAATGTCGTATAACGACTCGTAAACTAGTACTTTTGAAAAAAATTTATAGCTACACACTTTTGCAAACCTTCTATCTCCATTGCTTTAAGTCTTCATCTTACAGCAAATTTTTCAAAGAAGAAGAGTAGAAACGTAAGACAATTTAAAGAAATAAGATTTCAAGGAATTTTCCAAAAAAGTCACTCACCAATATATATTTTTTTTTTTCCGAACACAACCAAAAGTTGAGTCCTCCGATAAAGCTGCACGAGACCTAGTGATCCTACTTTCACCTTAACGGAATAGTGGAATAGTCCACGTTCTCAGGAAGTAATTCAGCTTAGCTCGCACAACGGGACACATCAAGAGTGAGCAAGGGAGAAGAAATTAGGTAAAATAATAAGGAACATGGTGAGATAGAGAGGGTGATATTTTGTAGTTAGCAGAGAAGAAGTGTGCAGAATTCACAAAGACACAGGTGCAATGTAGAGGAAAGGAAATCGTGTCGAGAATGACAACCACCATGCCAGTAAGAGAGATGCAGCCCCACTGGCCAACCCAGCGGTGGCGCGGGCTCAGGGGTGGTTCGGCCATGATAAATTTCGAATTGTTATTTGTGGGACAACAGCTAATCTCTCTCATTCGCTCATTCAATAAACTTAAAATGTTTAGTTAAAGAACAATACTACTAATGTTCTTAACTAAAAAATTATATTGAAAATCTCCAAATATTGTGTAGACCTTTTCTATACAATTTATTTTTTATTTCGATCTACTTTCTCTTCTCACCACTATTAAAAACAAACATGGAAAACAAAATACTTTGTTAATACTGTCGTGATTTATTATTTTTCGTAAAACAACCACGGTTCACTACTGTAATATACACTTATAATTTTGAATTCATTCCTCATTAGAGGGTGCGTTATTAAATTTAAAAAATATATAATGGTTTCATTTAACGAGTAGTATCGCCTAAATGAGTGATCATGCAAAATTACAACAAACTAGGTTTATGTACAATTCTAAAAACTATAAACTTTACTGTTGTGTTTGAGAGATTCACTATCAAGTACATCTTTATATTGCATAGTTGTAGACATCGCCGTGGCTGTAACAGAAAGTTTGCCATGTGTATGGAACTTGCTGAATGAATAAACCAGTTGTTTCTTGTAAAGGTGCCAGGTGACTCAAATGTACGAAAGTAGAGCAGCAAAGGACAAAGCGAGAGTGTATTTCAACAGAAGGGATGTTTTTCGTTTAAGAGCCAACACTGCAAATTGGCTCTCGCCTCTTAGACGCAAAATTTTAGTAAACTCTGGGTTAATGGATCGAGAATTCAAATCCTTGTCCAAAACGTGTATCTTACTTGTATCAAAACGTGTTAAAGAATGATTTTAGCGTCAGAAGACAATATGCCGCAAAACCAACTCTGGGGCATTCTTCGGAGTACATGATAATATAACATACTAAAAGTCATCTAACCTCGGAGTGGCGAGTGAGGGGGAGGCGAGTCAAAGGTCCCTTAAAAAAATGTTTACATACATCTCCGTAAGAGTTATTCTTATAAACATATATCAAATTCAAACCGATAAACTTTTCTATATATTTAATTATTTTAAAAAATCTTGACAGGAACACATTTTAGCTAATTTTCTGTCTCCAGTGCTTAAATTCCAACAACTAAACTTTTCAAAGAGCAAGAGTAGAGAGTTAAATTTACTTCAAGATCGATTTATATGAGTTTAATCGAAAGTTTTTAATGGAATGAGCTATTTCGGTAGGAACCAGGACTTACTAAAAATATATTTTCTGTACACCTTTACCTCCTTGTACATGATAAAACTTAAACTTCAGCCATGATCAGAAGAGGGAGGAGTTGATTATGGTTGGCGGGGGAGGTGGAGACGAAATAAAATGAAATTGAAGGGTAAATGGGGTAATAAGGGTACATTTTTAAAGTGTTAAAACTAGTACTGATAAACATTGTTCCAGCTAATATTTAGGTTATTACTTAATATAACTATTTTATTTAAACTTAACTTTCACTCTTTATTTGAATGGGTTATATTTACATAACTATACATATAAAGAGTAAAAGTTAATCTGCCTTCCTCAATTAATATATAGCAACTGACAAAAAGTGACTACAAAATGCGTTATACAACACCCGGCCTGTTCGAAAATTGTGTGTACTATGCGTTTTTAACACATACATAATTATTTTACTTTCTTTATATAAAAACTTTACGATTTGAAACTGACATGTTTTGACATCAGTTCACACAACCAAACTTGTAACTAGTTATGATACTTTAGGTATAGCAATTCTTTATGTTATTAAACTTGAAGTATTGAACACATAGACTAGTAACCTTTCGTAGTCGCCTAAACTTTAGTTGCCTTTTAGCTTCAGCCTCAGTATTTGGCGAAGTTTGAATGATTATAAGTCTTTGCCAACACTGTTTTCAGAGTTCAAAGATATCAATTCCAAGTCGAAATAGATAATCAAAATATACTACAAGAACTAAAAATACTAAGGAAGAAGGAGATACTTAGAAAAAGGACAACGCGAAAGTTTAAGGCAGGCAATAAAAGTCCAGGCACTTAAATATTAACGAACATTGAAGGAGGATATCTTTCAAAGGAACTCAAGAGAAAGAGCCTTTATGTAAAACTCACAAGCTGTGCCCAGGAATTTACAATAATAAACCAGTTGTTTCTTTACAAGAAACAACTGGTTTATTCATTCAGCAAGTTCCATACACATGGCAAACTTTCTGTTACAGCCACGGCGATGTCTACAACTATGCAATATAAAGATGTACTTGATAGTGAATCTCTCAAACACAACAGTAAAGTTTATAGTTTTTAGAATTGTACATAAACCTAGTTTGTTGTAATTTTGCATGATCACTCATTTAGGCGATACTACTCGTTAAATGAAACCATTATATATTTTTTAAATTTAATAACGCACCCTCTAATGAGGAATGAATTCAAAATTATAAGTGTATATTACAGTAGTGAACCGTGGTTGTTTTACGAAAAATAATAAATCACGACAGTATTAACAAAGTATTTTGTTTTCCATGTTTGTTTTTAATAGTGGTGAGAAGAGAAAGTAGATCGAAATAAAAAATAAATTGTATAGAAAAGGTCTACACAATATTTGGAGATTTTCAATATAATTTTTTAGTTAAGAACATTAGTAGTATTGTTCTTTAACTAAACATTTTAAGTTTATTGAATGAGCGAATGAGAGAGATTAGCTGTTGTCCCACAAATAACAATTCGAAATTTATCATGGCCGAACCACCCCTGAGCCCGCGCCACCGCTGGGTTGGCCAGTGGGGCTGCATCTCTCTTACTGGCATGGTGGTTGTCATTCTCGACACGATTTCCTTTCCTCTACATTGCACCTGTGTCTTTGTGAATTCTGCACACTTCTTCTCTGCTAACTACAAAATATCACCCTCTCTATCTCACCATGTTCCTTATTATTTTACCTAATTTCTTCTCCCTTGCTCACTCTTGATGTGTCCCGTTGTGCGAGCTAAGCTGAATTACTTCCTGAGAACGTGGACTATTCCACTATTCCGTTAAGGTGAAAGTAGGATCACTAGGTCTCGTGCAGCTTTATCGGAGGACTCAACTTTTGGTTGTGTTCGGAAAAAATATATATTGGTGAGTGACTTTTTTGGAAAATTCCTTGAAATCTTATTTCTTTAAATTGTCTTACGTTTCTACTCTTCTTCTTTGAAAAATTTGCTGTAAGATGAAGACTTAAAGCAATGGAGATAGAAGGTTTGCAAAAGTGTGTAGCTATAAATTTTTTTCAAAAGTACTAGTTTACGAGTCGTTATACGACATTAACGGTAACAGTTATAGTAGAAACTATTAGAACTAAAGATATAGGAAATTGTCTAAGCATCTGTCGGTCACAAGTCGAACATGTAAACATCCAATGAACCGCCTGTGATTTACAGGACATATAAGAGAATAGGCTCTACGTGTCTACTGCCAAGCTTCTGTCAGCCACAAGTCGAACATGGAAAAATCCAAGGAACCGCCTGTGATTTACAGGACATATAAGAGAATAGGCTCTACGTGTCTACTGCCAAGCTTCTGTCAGCCACAAGTCGAACATGTAAACATCCAATGAACCGCCTGTGATTTACAGGACATATAAGAGAATAGGCTCTACGTGTCTACTGCCAAGCTTCTGTCAGCCACAAGTCGAACATGTAAACATCCAATGAACCGCCTGTGATTTACAGGACATATAAGAGAATAGGCTCGACGTGTCTACTGCCAAGCTTCTGTCAGCCACAAGTCGAACATGGAAACATCCAAGGAACCGCCTGTGATTTACAGGCCATATAAGAGAATAGGCTCTACGTGTCTACTGCCAAGCTTCTGTCAGTCACAAGTCGAACATGTAAACATCCAAGGAACCGCCTGTGATTTACAGGACGTATAAGAGAATAGGCTCTACGTATCTACTGCCAAGCTTTTGTCAGCCACAACCTGAATCCGTACAAACCTTAGTTCGGTGAACTGTCTCTGATTTAGAGGCCAGAGGGTTATAGGCGAGTGTATGGCACCCTAGGAAATATTGTGCCCTGCATCTACCGCTGTTACTTGTTTTCGTAATAAAAGACTTGTTTACAATAATTTTAATCTCAGATTGAATTTTTTACATATTTATAATAAAATAAATTTCATTTTTAATAATATTCCAAAAATTGAAGAAGTATATAACTTATTTTTGTGACAGTAATATTCCAGCTAAATAAATTAATTAAAATCTCCAAAAATGTTTTGTATGTTACGAGTATATCAGAAGTACAAACCTAAAAATTATATGTCGTTTAGTAAGTCAATGGAGAGCTCTCTGATTTGTTATAACTTGAACTCTTGAACTCTTATGGTATGAATGCAATCATGGAAAATATATTACAAACTTTTTAATTTAAAATCAAAAGATTTAATTTTGATTTAAATTTATGCGTTAAATTCAAACATTGCATGAGACATATTTGGTAGTACTCAACTATAATGAATAAACTATCTTTTAGGAATTAGTAAATTGTTGTGCGTGCAGTAAAAACGGAATCATAATCAGTGTGAATTTTTCTAAGAATCGTGTGGACAATAATAATTTGTATACTCATTAAATTAATGTACTTTAAATAAGTAAAATGTAAAACGATAAATATTGAATGAACAAGCTATACATATTGTATTCTATATATGTAAAAGCCAAACATTATCGACTGACTAATAATCACATTTTCACAAACAATAAACGATTTTGGACCATTAATCTTACCACGAATATTTTTTATACGGACTAGATGCATACTAAGAAAGCATGTCAGAAAATTCTGCATTTTTTAACATTCCTCTTAATAAACGCACTAACTAGAAATTTGAAATTTCCCACAAACAATGCTTTAAGGTCATAGTTTGAAAATGAAAAGTTACAAAAAAGAATAGCAGTCCTCTTAAAATATAATTATGTAAAACAATATGGCTTTTCTAATTAGCGAGATAGAAATTAATTAACTTCGATAACCCAAAAACCGCATAGGGTTTATTTCAGCAGAAGTTTTCACTATAATTTGAATAGTATAAATCAATTATCAATTTCAAATTAATAGACTACAGTCAAAATTAGTATTTATATAACAGTGAATACATCTCTACGGTAATTGTTAAAAATGGCTGGAGTGTTTCTTGCACGCATTTAGCGTGCTCTCGAGTGGGTTATCCTGACAGTCTGGTTATTTTGCTACGCAAGAGTCACAAAAAAGCCGTACACAGAGAAGTTTTAAGGGATAAACTTATAAATTCTATTGAATTTTTATTTATGATTATATCCAACACACAGTAATGGTTAGCAGATTAAAATTTAAGTGAAACTCGTCTATGTTTTCATCACGTAGAAAAGCACAGTTAATCGTAAGTTACTCACAAGTATAGATGGATGTAATGGTTTGTATATATTTCATATTAAAGTGTATCAAACGTAATACATTGTACATTTTATAATAATCCCAGATAGGCCACATGGATTTAAAACACGTTGTAGCACGGTATCGTAAGGTACTCACAAGTATAGATGGATGTAATGGTTTGTATATATTTCATATTAAAATGTATCAAACGTAATACATTGTACATTTTATAATAATCCCAGATATGCCACATGGATTTAAAACACGTTGTAGCACGGTATCGTAAGGTACTCACAAGTATAGATGGATGTAATGGTTTTTATATATTTCATATTAAAATGTATCAAACGTAATACATTGTACATTTTATAATAATCCCAGATATGCCACATGGATTTAAAACACGTTGTAGCACGGTATCGTAAGGTACTCACAAGTATAGATGGATGTAATGGTTTTTATATATTTCATATTAAAGTGTATCAAAAGTAATACATGGTACATTTTATAATAATCCTAGATAGGCCACATGGATTTAAAACATGTTGTAGGACGGTATCGTAAGGTACTCACAAGTATAGATGGATGTAATGGTTTTTATATATTTCATATTAAAGTGTATCAAAAGTAATACATTGTACATTTTATAATAATCCCAGATAGGCCACATGGATTTAAAACACGTTGTAGCACGGTATCGTAAGGTACTCACAAGTATAGATGGATGTAATGGTTTGTATATATTTCATATTAAAGTGTATCAAACGTAATACATTGTACATTTTATAATAATCCCAGATAGGCCACATGGATTTAAAACACGTTGTAGCACGGTATCGTAAGGTACTCACAAGTATAGATGGATGTAATGGTTTGTATATATTTAGAGGAAAGGAAATCGTGTCGAGAATGACAACCACCATGCCAGTAAGAGAGATGCAGCCCCACTGGCCAACCCAGCGGTGGCGCGGGCTCAGGGGTGGTTCGGCCATGATAAATTTCGAATTGTTATTTGTGGGACAACAGCTAATCTCTCTCATTCGCTCATTCAATAAACTTAAAATGTTTAGTTAAAGAACAATACTACTAATGTTCTTAACTAAAAAATTATATTGAAAATCTCCAAATATTGTGTAGACCTTTTCTATACAATTTATTTTTTATTTCGATCTACTTTCTCTTCTCACCACTATTAAAAACAAACATGGAAAACAAAATACTTTGTTAATACTGTCGTGATTTATTATTTTTCGTAAAACAACCACGGTTCACTACTGTAATATACACTTATAATTTTGAATTCATTCCTCATTAGAGGGTGCGTTATTAAATTTAAAAAATATATAATGGTTTCATTTAACGAGTAGTATCGCCTAAATGAGTGATCATGCAAAATTACAACAAACTAGGTTTATGTACAATTCTAAAAACTATAAACTTTACTGTTGTGTTTGAGAGATTCACTATCAAGTACATCTTTATATTGCATAGTTGTAGACATCGCCGTGGCTGTAACAGAAAGTTTGCCATGTGTATGGAACTTGCTGAATGAATGAATGCTGCTCTACTTTCGTACATTTGAGTCACCTGGCATCGACAATCATGATCAGCAAACACCTATCTATTAACAACATCTAACGTGACATACATGAAAAGATTTTAAAAGAGACTAAATTCTCACAAATTTTCATGCCATATTTGTATACTATATTGGAACATATATGCATACTCAGTAATTTTATGAAGGAGTGCAATATGCAGTTGAAAAACTATTGTGAATAAATAATAACTTCTATTTAGATAACCGTAAAACAAACAATACGATTTTGCTAGTCATAAACGAAGCTAGTCTGCATGTATATATTATTCATGAAGATGAAATTGGTATGACAAGCGTAATAGAGACCTCCATAAACTTTTATGCTGATTTCACATTTACCGTTTCTCATCGCGTGATTGAAGCAATTCAGGATCAAATAACTTGTCGTGACATAATAGAACGATACTTCCACAGTCGCTCAGGGAGTGACACAGCATGTCCTAATAATTACGACATAATACCCTGAACATGGTATGGCCTGTTCGTGAATGGTCTATCATTTCTGGAATCAACCCCCACGTCGAACTTTATTCCAATGTTCAAGTATAAATCGTGATATTCTGACCAGAATGAAAGTAACAAAGTAAAGAATACAGGAAATAGCTAATGTGGATTTCGATTTGATAAAACGGTACTGCACGATTACTACATTAAGCTAATCACCGGCCATATACATTCCGACCTAACTTTTTTAATGAGCAAATTAGTTAACAAAAATAGACAGTTAAAATATATATCGCAGAACTGTTTAAAATTGTTACATAAATTTTTTTATTTAAGCATGTAAATATACTGCCTAATATAACCCACAGTTGAAATTCCGCTGAGCATAACTAAATGTATTGCCTACTATTACACATAATTTTTATTTTGTATCATTACTTGAGTTATTACTAATCTTATAACAGTAGTATGCTTCTAAAGTCAGTGCTATGTTTGTAAATATAGTTTTCCATGTCAAAAATTAGATTTTAACTGAAACCTAGAGAGATATAACATACATTTTTTCAGATTTCAATTAGTTAATTTTAGAACAAAAGCTTAAACTTTTTATATTTCCATCTCTTGATCGAGGATAACAATTGTGTGTTAGCAATGTTTTTACGTAGTATAGTGTGAACCAGAAAACTCAGAAGATGTTGACACTTATATTCATTTATATTAGGCTTGGCTATTATTCTCTTTTCCTTACAAAGAATAGTGACTTTACATGAATACTTAAATTTTAAGTCTGTTAATTTAACTTAAATCTTTTGAGCAAACGCAACAATCACGTGTCACAAAGTACAAAACATTTAATCATTCATCATCCCTAAGCAATTTTAACGAATTTATTAGTAGATAATTAAAAAAACAAAAATAAAATAATTTCACAACTTTTACTATTTTTGTAGGAAAATTGTATCTTTAAAACCTCTACAACGTTCATTAAAATTCGAGTTAACGAGAACAGAAGAAAGTTTTATTTTCAGTGATGATGCTCGCTTTAAAGCGTCAGGAAATCGCCGTTAGAGGTCAGCCTGAGCGCGTATAGACATCAAAGACGTGTAACGTGTTCAATATCAGTGCAGTATTCTCTATATAGACTGTGACCTAACAAAGGCTTAAAACACAGCTTGTGAAATCACGCTCTTTGTATGAGCACCGGTAACGAAGTTCGTAATTAATATCCAACTCGAATTTTTACCAGGCAGCTACGCGTTTTTTTTTTTTTTTTTTTTTTTTTTTTTTTTTTTTTTTTTTTTTTTTTTTTTTTTTTTTTTTTTTTTTTGTTCTGAACTGTTATACCATTAAAATAGAAACAAATTAAACAGGATATTTTAATTATCTTAGATATTTATCTTGGAACCACTATTTTTGAATCAAATAAAATGGTTTAACTTTTAGTATAACTTAATACATAAATTCAATGTATTACTTGACACTGAACGTGATGCAACTATCGTCTTATAATATCTTTATTTGTTTTTGAGATATTGAGGTACTGTTATCATTATTTATAATATTCAATTATTCACAGTTTTCGATAAGCACAGAATAAAGCTTGACAGAAATATTTTCTAAAAAAGGAAGAAGTTTTATTTTACTTGAAAAAAGTTTATTTCATTACTTTCGGTAGTACATTAGCGGTAGTCCGAAGTCGGTGTCTGAAGAAGTGTGGAAAAAAGCTCACCTTGTATAATATATCAGATCCACTTTAATGAAACACATTAGAGTAAATTACACACACACACATACACATACACACAGGATGTTTCAAAGCCGTGTATAGTATCTACATCACCCAAATAAACCACGCTACATAATTCGTTTCAACACATACCCCTATTTTGACCCCAAATAATTCAGTTAAATTATTTTTAATCAGGAAAAGAATTTTGTAGTAGTTGCTATATTAGTATATCGTCCAGCAGTTTTGATGAACCAATTAATTACTTGACCTTATGAGTGGTCTATATCGGTGGCCATCTTGATTTTCGCCCCATAAGCAAAATTTTAAACTTCAAACCCTTTTAAGACTTTATTTTTAGTCACATAGTGATGGGAGATGTCTTATTTTTAAGATTTTATTAAACATTTAAATTGTTTATTATTTTAGATATATTTCACTGCAAGTAATAAAACAAATCTCAAACTTTGCTATACTCATTGCTAGAATATTAAAATATTATAAACTAGATATATTTCACTGCAAGTAATAAAAAAATCTCAAACTATGCTATACTCGTCGCTAAAATATTAAAATATTATAAACTAGAACAACTAAAATAGCGTTTGTATGCATATTAACTATGTCTTTAAAGTAAGACATCGCTTATAGTTATATGACGTTCAATAAGGGCGTGTATGTGTTTAAAGTTAAACATTGTTATTATGAGGCAAAGATCGATGTCGTCTTATACAGCCCTCTTAAACAATTTAGGAATACATTTTGAAAAACCATTAACTTCCAAGGAAAGCTTACTTTCAAAGTAAAAAAGTAATATTTTGTGGAATAATTTGAAACAGTTGTTAATTATATAAAAACAGGTTATTTTCAAGTTTGTGCTTTTTTACTATGACAAAAATTGTTTTATTTTGTAAATGTTAAGTTGGATGATACCTTCGTGTAGCGTGAGATATTTTGAAGTACCGAAAATATTTGTTACTTATATTACACAATGTGCCACTAAGCACTTAAACTTGTATTAAGTATTGCCATAATTAACCACATTAATTATGGCAACACACAAAATTAACTAGTTTCTGTTTATTTTTTTGTACTTATAATTTATTCATAAAAGATCTAACATTGATTCGTAAAATCCACATCTCAATGTTAATAAGGAAAAAGTATAAATTTAATCTGTATCTCTGTAAATAAATATTGTAGCAAGTTAATTTTGGAATACCTTATCCATTAAATTAAATGTATTCTACTAGACGTACATGCATTGTAATTTTTTATAAAAATTGCATATAATATAAAATTTACTTGAAAAGTTCTAGCGTAGTTTAATGAAGTTTTAACTATTTCTATTAAAGCAATAAGACTTGGTATATTATTATTAGCCATAAAAATCCATTATTTATGTGCTAATATCAGTTTTCAATTTCATGATGTGATGGTGCATAAAGAAATTACTGTATAAACTAAACAAGATATTCTCATTTAACACAGTTAAGCAGATGAAACGGGAAAACCATGTTCTCGTGTTGTTAACCAAGATCTGATAGCGTAGTCTGATAAAATTAAACAATGCCATACTTTGCGCATTGCGTGTCTATTGTACATTAATGTCGACTAGCTGTGCTACCCGTTGCTATTGTTTCTTAAAAACAACTTATCCTATTACAAAACGACCTGAAAGAAATGTTCTTTTAACTATCAATGCATTCTTGTGTACACAACTACACGTTTTTAGGAATAAACGTTCTTTCGACCAACTCAACTGAATTTGTAATAGTTAGCATACACTGCAGTTAGAAAAATAATGCTGCAGTTTAACTTGTTGAGTACATCTACTATCATATATTTATTATCCAGATTGATTCTCAACCTCGTTCTGTACAATGCTGAGGATTTGTGCTGAACTTGTAAAAAAAAACTTAATACTTTTTCAATTTTACACGTGACGTATATTTAACAACTAATATAAATGCATAAAAGTCCATAATATCACTGACTGGATGATAACAAATCTCTAAAACTACTAAACGGATTTACATGGACAATTTTTTATATGTTCGCCTTAAGTAGAATCGGGTTTGTATAAGTTTCAGCCTAGTCGTGGATATTTTTGTAACACTACCTATGTGTATATTGTAAATACATGAAAAATGCAATTAGCGCTCCACCTGAAGTTGTAGATACAATCGCAATATTTATTTTCCTTTTTTATAACCAGTCACTAGAATTTCTGTCTAACTGTTACATTACTCACATAAAGTCAACACTCTTCGTAAACATTAAACATTCCTGAAATATAAATTGCAAATTGTAAACATTTGCTCACAATGAATAACGTAATGGTACTCAATAATAGCCACATTGGAAACTCTTAGACTGGTGTTGTGGGGAGTAACAATTTGGGTGCAACTATCACAGATTTTAGCAATGTTTAGGAACAAATCGATAACAAAATATAGGTTCCAACAAATCCTAGAGTGGGTCTCGCATTGTGCGAACCGCAATATGTATAAATAACAAATTGATCAATTATATTTTTATTTATCATAAATCTTTAGGGTTTTAAGTTTTAAGAAACTTACAAAATCACATAACATTAATTTTATATAGTTTTATTGTAAAAAACACCTCACATTTGTGCGTCTTATTATTTTTCTACTTTACACCCATATGACACATCTAAGTTAACACACCCAATAATACTAAAATATATATACTGTGTTATTTGTACTGGTATTGCACAAAAGGTCCCTAAATAAGACTGTGCCATCCTCAACATTTCTATTAATATATATATTAATCAATTTACAATGCTATATATATATATATATATATATATATATATATATATATATATACTGTATATATATATATATATATATATATATATCATTGTAAATTAAACATTATCCGTATATGTTATTGTTAAAAACGTATACGGAATGTTTATGATTCATTGGTCCAACATATGACAAACATCGAAACATTTATGTTAAACTTTAAATAATTTAATGTGACTTATTTAAAAAGCCATTTATTAATGTGCAACGAGTAGTTATTGAGTAGTCGGTAGTCCACGCAGAACCTAGAAGTCCCATCCTTCTTCTTCACTAGTACCACCGGCGAATTCCATGGACTGCTGGAAGGCTCGATCACCCCATCTCGCTCCATCTCCTTTGTTATTTGCTCAGCTTCCTCCCTCTTCGCCCAGGGTAGTCTCCTAGGAATTTGGCGGATTGGTTGTGCGTCTCCAACATTTATCTTGTGCTGAACTACAGTCGTCCTGCCTCTTGGCCCTGTAGCAGTTTCGAAAACATCCTGGTACTCTGTTATTAACTTAGCTACTTGTTTAGTTTGTTCCAAGTCCATTCCCTTGCAAGCATCTCTCACAAATTTAGCTATGTCTTCTGGAAGATTCTTGTGGCAGGATGCTGTCTGTCTAACAGATTGCGATACAGAAGAAACTGAGTAACAGGTACCTAAGAGCTTGCCTTGTTTTAAAGTAACGGGATAGTCGTTTAAGTTCATTATGCAGACTGGAACTTCCCTGGAAGATTGAAACAGTGTCTTCCCTACAAGGACACCTCGGCCAAGCTCCTCTTCGTTTACAGCTGGGTCTAACATTAAGTTCTGTCCTTCCGGTACAGTTCTGTCGACTTCTGCTCTCACGATCTTCTGAGCACGAGATGGCAGTGTGGTATCTTTTAATAACCGCACCGAAGAAGTAAGATTTTTTCTAAGCTGAAGGACGACTTCTTCTCCGCCAACAGTCGTCACCCCTTTCTTGAGGTCTAATTGAAGGCCAAGTTTCATCATTACGTCCATGCCGAGTATAACGTCCTCCTCGATGTTAGCAACGAGAGTGCGATGTTTAAAGCATGTACTCCCGATGCAGAAGGTGGCAACTGTCTCCCCGTGAACACTGGCCAAGTCCCCAGTCGCAGTCCTCAATGTCCAGGTTGTTGGAGTGACTTTATTGGGAGGTGAACAAACATCTCTATTTACTATGGTCATCGTTGCCCCAGTGTCTAGTAGAAGGCTTCTGGGCTTCCCGTTGACTAATCCATCTATGTAGAGGCTGTTAGTCTGTCCTGACAAAGATGCCACAATAATGCTGTCGGCTGGGGCCTCAGTTTGCTGGGTTGACAATTGCCCCTTCCTGTCAACCCTTTTTAGTTTTCCTGCATCTGCCCCCCGAGAGGCTCTATCTGGGCACTTGCTTCGGGGATGGCCCAACTCTCCACAACTCCAGCAGCGGATTTCCTTCTTCCTGTTCTTCAGCGCATCCAGCACTCTCTGGACTACGTCTTCTATCTTAAAACCTTCTTCCACGCAGACCCCTCGAAGACGTGCAGGTCCTTGCACAGACTGTTTTACTGCTTCAAATTCTAGTGCTTGTGTTAGCGCCTCGTGTAATGTCTTAGGACGAGCCAACTTTACAGCCTGCTGTGTTTCAGCGTCTCGAAGGCCGTCGAGGAATTTGTCGATGGATAAGTTCTCGCAGACAGCCTCATCACAAGTAGAGTAAGCACCTCTTACAAGTCGTGCGATATCAGCTTCAAATTCCTGCAGTGATTCATTGGACTTCTGGTGGCGACTCCTGAGTTGAGACCTGTAGACCAGTTCCATGTGCTTATATCCGAACCGCATCTCCAGTCGTCTAACCAGTTCTCCGTAGTTTTGGCGCTCCGCAGGTGGCACGGTCTGCAGGACCTTTAGCGCGTCTCCACGCAGCGAAAGGCAGAGCATGGACGCTTTTGTTGATGACGGCCAACGGTGGACGGCGGCAGCAGTCTCGAACAGTGTCCGAAAATCCTCCCAGGTCATCTTACCGTCGAAGGTTGGCACCCCTGCATTACTCATTGGTGGACATGAATTAAGCTGAGGTCCCGTAATTAATTCTGGTTTTCCATCTTCTGGGCTAACAATGGATTCTGTGCAGGTTTCTGAGCCCTTGTTTCTCTGAGCTATTTCCTCTAAGATCCTAATTCTATCACCAAATTCTTTTGAATAATCATTTAACTTGTCTTCTAATTGTTTGGAGCAACCATTTATACCTGCTTCTAGTTGCTTTTTAAATTCCTCTTCAACTCTACAAATTTTTAAATTAAACTCTGTAGCTAATTCATCTTTCATACTTTTCAAGTCATTTTGAAGTGTTTCACAATTACTATTTAATTTTTCTTCCAATGTTTTACTATCACTATTTAATTTTTCTTCCAATGTTTTACTATTACTATTTAATTTTTCTTCCAATGTTTTACTATTACTATTTAATTTTTCTTCCAATGTTTTAGTTAAGTTAGATTGTAACACTTTGGTAAGCTTACTTGCTTCAGTTTCAAAAATTAATATTTCGGGATCTTCACCTGCTTCTATCATCGCCTGTTTAAGTCTATTAGCTAAAACTGTTTTTGTCCCAGAAGTATCTAAGTCCCTTTCTTCTAACTCCCGTTTTAAATCAGCCACTTTCAAATCTGCTAACTTAAACCCACTAGAAGCCATCGTTTTATTATATTATTACTTTAAAATAATATTAATACAATAAATAAATAATAAATAATATCTAAAGTGTTGCTTTAACAAATCAATCCCACTTCTGACACCAATGTTACGTTTTTACAAACTAAATAATTCTTATGTGGGTTTACAAATAAGCAACACGATTATTAGTTACAATTAATAATGTTTATTAAAGCTAATTTACAATAAGGACAAATAATTACTTTAATTGAAAGAAATTACTATTTACAATTATTACTATTAATTACAACTCCAATAATTACAATTACTATTATTAATATTTGCTAAATGACTAAGATGGCTTCTGCAAAACTAATATTATTTGCAATCACAAATATAGCTAATTAACAAGTGGCTTTACTGTCTCTTCTGCTTAAGTCCAATTTGCTTACGGTTTCCCCGGTGTCGTATCCTTCCACAGGAGTTGTCCAATACTGCGCTGAATCTTCCGGTCGATCCCACGATGCGACGATTCCCACAGCAGTATCTCCGCAGGCACTCACTATCACAGGATCCGTGTCACGACACCCACTACACTGCCTCACTGGTACTCACAACTCCCCCGGCTCCCCAGTAGACGGCCTTATATAACCTTCTAGCATTCTTGCTAGAAGGGTCTATACCGGTGGGCTCTGGAAGGTCTAGAAGATTCCGGAGTCAATGGGCAGTGAGTCTTTTACCAGGAAGACTGCTCTAGACTTTCTATTGTCGTCAGCCTATTCAGAAGAAAGGACTGGCCCAGCCATTTATGAGGGTGTTGATGGCTCTCGCAGAAGGATTTATGGCGGTCCCTTACGTCAACAGCCAGGCCGCCACCGCAGCCGCCGCGCGACGGCCAGCTCCGTGACACTGCCCTCTCCTTAAGGCTGATCGTCCCGATCAGTGTTGGAACCATGGTAAGACGCTAGACGATCTAGGTGGACGACGAGCATCTTGCCTCTTGGGTGTCTTTGGATTCGGTAGACCACGTCGTTGATTCGTGTCACCACACGATAAGGTCCAATCCAGTCCTGTTGAAGCTTTGGGCACCTTCCCTTCCTCCGCAGGGGACTGTAGAGCCAAACCAAGTTGTTCTCCTGGAATCCAGCTGAGTTGGCTTGTCGGTCGTAGCGAGCCTTCATCTTGTCACTGGCGACCTTCAGGTGCTGGCGAGCAAACTCGTGAGTGTCGTGCAATTGATCAACGAGTTCCGAGGCGAAGTCAGTCGCTGGCCTCTCCTTGTCAGGTGGTAGGCCGAACATGAGATCACTTGGTAGCCGAAGTTCTCTTCCGAAGACCATTCTTGCTGGGGTAACACCAGTTGTTTCATGGCTAGAAGATCTGTAGGCCAGCAGAAAAACTGGCACCTTCTTATCCCAATCCCGCTGGCTGGTGGAGACAACTTTCCTGAGATGACCGACGAGAGTCTTGATGTATCTCTCAACCATCCCATCGGATTGCGGGTGAAGCGGGGTTGTCCGTGTCTTATGCACTCCCAGACGCTGAAGAACATCCCTCATCAAGATAGAACCGAAGTTCGTCCCTTGGTCGCTGTGTAGCTCACGGGGTACCCCGTACCGGCAGACGAAGTCGTTCACCAAGCATCCTGCCACAGTAGATGCCTCCTGGTTTGGTATGGCGTATACTTCTGGCCATTTCGTGAAGTAATCCATGGCCACCAGGAGATATTTATTCCCTGCGTCTGTCACGGGAAATGGTCCAGCGATGTCGATGGCGATCCTCTCGAAGGGTGATCCAACGTTGTACTGCCGCATCCTGCCTCGACTTCTTGTTTGAGGCCCTCGGCTTCCAGCACATACATCACATTGGCGGCACCATTTCTCAACATCAGCCCTAAGGTGCAGCCAGTAGAACCGTTGTCGCAACTTTTCCACTGTCTTGTTGACACCAAGATGACCTCCAGACGCTCCGTTATGCAACTCCATAAGGACTTCCCTCCTCTTACTTCTTGGGAGTACGATCTGTTCGATTTTCCTCTTCCCGTTAGGAGCTTCCCAGATCCTTATTAGTACTCCGTTCTTGATCTTCATAGAGTCCCACTGTGCCCAGTAGCTCTTGTATAGGTGATCTCTAGCCGCGATGTCTTCCCAACTAGGTCGAGTTCCAGCTTCCACCTCTCGCAGGAGTGGTCCGATCTCCGTGTCTCCTAGCTGCTCGTTCCGAAGTTCACTCATTTCCCATCCACTAGCAGGCTCCACGGTGACACAACGTACTTCTGCCGAAGGATTCTTTTCTTCTACCTTGGAGCAGTGCTTACAGCCTTCTGGACAAGGACGACGTGACAGAGCATCAGCGTTGGAATGTTTCTTCCCTTGTCGGTGTTCAGACGTGAAGTTGTACTCCTGAAGCCGCTGCACCCATCGCGCTGTCTGCCCCTCCAAGTTCTTGAAGTTCAGTAGCCAAGTCAGGGCGGAGTGATCTGTCCTTAAATGGAAAGGTTGTCCATAGAGGTATTTATGAAAGTGTTCTAGGGACTTCACGACTGCTAGCAGTTCCCTCCTTGTGACGCAGTAATTCCTTTCGGCCTTAGATAGTGTTCTGCTGAAATAGGCTACCACGGTTTCCTGGCCATCCTGAACTTGCGAGAGTACTCCTCCTATGCCCACGTCGCTGGCGTCAGTGTCGACAATGAACTTTTCTCCAAAGCGAGGGAATCCCAAGATCGGAGCACTACAGAGAGCAGTCTTGAGTATCCCAAATGCTTCACTCGACTCTGAGGTCCATTCAAACTTGCGCTGTTCTTCCGTGAGCTTGGTCAGTGGCTTAGCAATATCGGCATAACCCTTCACGAAGCGGCGGTAATAGGTGCACAGCCCGAGGAAACTTCTTACCTCATGTTTGTTACGTGGTGTGGGCCATTCCTTTATCGCTCGTATCTTCTCTGGATCCACAGAGACTCCTTCTGACGAGACTACATGTCCGAGATAGTTTACCTTATTTTTAAATAAGTTGCACTTCTTCAGGTTAAGCTTCAAGTTGGCAGAACGAAGCCTTATAAAGATCTTTTCCAGGTTCTGAAGATGGTCTTTAAACGTCTTTCCAATGACTATGATATCATCCAGATACACTAGACAGGTTTCCCAAGTTAGACCTCTAAGCACGTTCTCCATTAATCTCTCGAAGGTAGCTGGTGCATTGCATAGTCCAAAAGGCATCACGGTGAACTGCCACAGTCCGTTTCCATTCCCTATGGAAAATGCCGTTTTCTCCTTGTCCTCTGGAGCAATCTCTACTTGCCAGTACCCACTCTTCATGTCCAGGGTCGAGAAGAACTTGCCGCCTCCCAGAGCATCCAGTGTGTCGTCGATCCGCGGTAAAGGGTAACTGTCCTTCTTGGTGACGTTATTGAGTAGTCGGTAGTCCACGCAGAACCTAGAAGTCCCATCCTTCTTCTTCACTAGTACCACCGGCGAATTCCATGGACTGCTGGAAGGCTCGATCACCCCATCTCGCTCCATCTCCTTTGTTATTTGCTCAGCTTCCTCCCTCTTCGCCCAGGGTAGTCTCCTAGGAATTTGGCGGATTGGTTGTGCGTCTCCAACATTTATCTTGTGCTGAACTACAGTCGTCCTGCCTCTTGGCCCTGTAGCAGTTTCGAAAACATCCTGGTACTCTGTTATTAACTTAGCTACTTGTTTAGTTTGTTCCAAGTCCATTCCCTTGCAAGCATCTCTCACAAATTTAGCTATGTCTTCTGGAAGATTCTTGTGGCAGGATGCTGTCTGTCTAACAGATTGCGATACAGAAGAAACTGAGTAACAGGTACCTAAGAGCTTGCCTTGTTTTAAAGTAACGGGATAGTCGTTTAAGTTCATTATGCAGACTGGAACTTCCCTGGAAGATTGAAACAGTGTCTTCCCTACAAGGACACCTCGGCCAAGCTCCTCTTCGTTTACAGCTGGGTCTAACATTAAGTTCTGTCCTTCCGGTACAGTTCTGTCGACTTCTGCTCTCACGATCTTCTGAGCACGAGATGGCAGTGTGGTATCTTTTAATAACCGCACCGAAGAAGTAAGATTTTTTCTAAGCTGAAGGACGACTTCTTCTCCGCCAACAGTCGTCACCCCTTTCTTGAGGTCTAATTGAAGGCCAAGTTTCATCATTACGTCCATGCCGAGTATAACGTCCTCCTCGATGTTAGCAACGAGAGTGCGATGTTTAAAGCATGTACTCCCGATGCAGAAGGTGGCAACTGTCTCCCCGTGAACACTGGCCAAGTCCCCAGTCGCAGTCCTCAATGTCCAGGTTGTTGGAGTGACTTTATTGGGAGGTGAACAAACATCTCTATTTACTATGGTCATCGTTGCCCCAGTGTCTAGTAGAAGGCTTCTGGGCTTCCCGTTGACTAATCCATCTATGTAGAGGCTGTTAGTCTGTCCTGACAAAGATGCCACAATAATGCTGTCGGCTGGGGCCTCAGTTTGCTGGGTTGACAATTGCCCCTTCCTGTCAACCCTTTTTAGTTTTCCTGCATCTGCCCCCCGAGAGGCTCTATCTGGGCACTTGCTTCGGGGATGGCCCAACTCTCCACAACTCCAGCAGCGGATTTCCTTCTTCCTGTTCTTCAGCGCATCCAGCACTCTCTGGACTACGTCTTCTATCTTAAAACCTTCTTCCACGCAGACCCCTCGAAGACGTGCATGTCCTTGCACAGACTGTTTTACTGCTTCAAATTCTAGTGCTTGTGTTAGCGCCTCGTGTAATGTCTTAGGACGAGCCAACTTTACAGCCTGCTGTGTTTCAGCGTCTCGAAGGCCGTCGAGGAATTTTTCGATGGATAAGTTCTCGCAGACAGCCTCATCACAAGTAGAGTAAGCACCTCTTACAAGTCGTGCGATATCAGCTTCAAATTCCTGCAGTGATTCATTGGACTTCTGGTGGCGACTCCTGAGTTGAGACCTGTAGACCAGTTCCATGTGCTTATGTCCGAACCGCATCTCCAGTCGTCTAACCAGTTCTCCGTAGTTTTGGCGCTCCGCAGGTGGCACGGTCTGCAGGACCTTTAGCGCGTCTCCACGCAGCGAAAGGCAGAGCATGGACGCTTTTGTTGATGACGGCCAACGGTGGACGGCGGCAGCAGTCTCGAACAGTGTCCGAAAATCCTCCCAGGTCATCTTACCGTCGAAGGTTGGCACCCCTGCATTACTCATTGGTGGACATGAATTAAGCTGAGGTTCCGTAATTAATTCTGGTTTTCCATCTTCTGGGCTAACAATGGATTCTGTGCAGGTTTCTGAGCCCTTGTTTCTCTGAGCTATTTCCTCTAAGATCCTAATTCTATCACCAAATTCTTTTGAATAATCATTTAACTTGTCTTCTAATTGTTTGGAGCAACCATTTATACCTGCTTCTAGTTGCTTTTTAAATTCCTCTTCAACTCTACAAATTTTTAAATTAAACTCTGTAGCTAATTCATCTTTCATACTTTTCAAGTCATTTTGAAGTGTTTCACAATTACTATTTAATTTTTCTTCCAATGTTTTACTATTACTATTTAATTTTTCTTCCAATGTTTTACTATTACTATTTAATTTTTCTTCCAATGTTTTAGTTAAGTTAGATTGTAACACTTTGGTAAGCTTACTTGCTTCAGTTTCAAAAATTAATATTTCGGGATCTTCACCTGCTTCTATCATCGCCTGTTTAAGTCTATTAGCTAAAACTGTTTTTGTCCCAGAAGTATCTAAGTCCCTTTCTTCTAACTCCCGTTTTAAATCAGCCACTTTCAAATCTGCTAACTTAAACCCACTAGAAGCCATCGTTTTATTATATTATTACTTTAAAATAATATTAATACAATAAATAAATAATAAATAATATCTAAAGTGTTGCTTTAACAAATCAATCCCACTTCTGACACCAATGTTACGTTTTTACAAACTAAATAATTCTTATGTGGGTTTACAAATAAGCAACACGATTATTAGTTACAATTAATAATGTTTATTAAAGCTAATTTACAATAAGGACAAATAATTACTTTAATTGAAAGAAATTACTATTTACAATTATTACTATTAATTACAACTCCAATAATTACAATTACTATTATTAATATTTGCTAAATGACTAAGATGGCTTCTGCAAAACTAATATTATTTGCAATCACAAATATAGCTAATTAACAAGTGGCTTTACTGTCTCTTCTGCTTAAGTCCAATTTGCTTACGGTTTCCCCGGTGTCGTATCCTTCCACAGGAGTTGTCCAATACTGCGCTGAATCTTCCGGTCGATCCCACGATGCGACGATTCCCACAGCAGTATCTCCGCAGGCACTCACTATCACAGGATCCGTGTCACGACACCCACTACACTGCCTCACTGGTACTCACAACTCCCCCGGCTCCCCAGTAGACGGCCTTATATAACCTTCTAGCATTCTTGCTAGAAGGGTCTATACCGGTGGGCTCTGGAAGGTCTAGAAGATTCCGGAGTCAATGGGCAGTGAGTCTTTTACCAGGAAGACTGCTCTAGACTTTCTATTGTCGTCAGCCTATTCAGAAGAAAGGACTGGCCCAGCCATTTATGAGGGTGTTGATGGCTCTCGCAGAAGGATTTATGGCGGTCCCTTACGTCAACAGCCAGGCCGCCACCGCAGCCGCCGCGCGACGGCCAGCTCCGTGACACTATATATATATATATATATACTGTATATATATATATATATCATTGTAAATTAAACATTATCCGTATATGTTATTGTTAAAAACGTATACGGAATGTTTATGATTCATTGGTCCAACATATGACAAACATCGAAACATTTATGTTAAACTTTAAATAATTTAATGTGACTTATTTAAAAAGCCATTTATTAATGTGCAACGATAAATATTGTCCGACTTGTTTTAAATTTAAACATTTCAGTTTTATTTTCTTTACTTTGTTTTCAAGAACAGTTGATGTACCTGACGCCAGAGTGAGAGATATAATTTAAGCAGTAAAAGGCGAGAACATGACCTGCACATCTACGGGCCGTCACAACACTACTGTTTATAGCAAAGATGTGCATAAACTCTGACCTCTGGCGTGTAGAAGACTAGCTGTAATAATGCAACTCACTTGTACGTTAAAAATATAAAGAGGAAGAATTTATGGTGGAAAGAAAGAAATTTGCAATACGGAAAGTATTTTAGAAAAGTTGTTTAGGAAAGTTATACGAAATTTCAAAATTTAAAGGATACAATTTTAGTATATGTAACAAAATTCCTAGTAGTAAAACAAATTTTTGAACACTAATTAATTTAAGAACCGTGTTGCTACTTATTTTATTGGCTGAGCGTTAGCGAAACTTATTCATTAAACTTATTAATGAAAAACTTCACTTCTGCCTAGCACTCCACACGATATGTCGAGAGCGAACTGAACTGACTTGGAACTTTGCGTCAAGATTAATTCTGTATACAACAACGATTTCAATGATGGTGTATGTCACCCCATGGGATGTGGCTGACCAATAGCTAACTTTTTTACATAGGTCTTATAAGTAACAATGATGGGAAAAAGTAAATTGCTCCATAAACTTACAAACAGCAATTGAAATCTTACATCAGTAACAGATGATCTTAACGAAACGAGCTATAATCTTGAAATTTTGCAAAGAACCTCAGTGAAGCCTGTTGCGCGATATGTGGTGTGACGTACTACATCTTCAGGAACTTCTGTTCAGGAACATAAGTGGAAATTAAATAAACCTAGGAGCCTAGAACTTGAATTAGAAAAGAAATACATTAGATGCTGATATCGCTGTCCGCTGCCTAGGACCTAATACCAAATGGAAATGAAAGAGGAATCTTGTCCAAAAACTAGTTCAGGTTATCGTGTCCTAGGCCTCAAGGCCGGCAACCTAGCTTGGACAGTTATGTCCCTGGCCAATAAATGGTTTCTAATACTGCGCCATACAGTTTCAGGAATTTTTGTCATGTTAAACACTATTATTAGGACTAACACTAAATATTGGTGTCCCGTTCAGTACTAAACGTAACTTCTCCACACTGAACCCTAGATCGACCGTTCCGTTCTAACATTTCAGAGCGCACATTTCTGGATGAGCATCTATTTACACCAGCTGATATTTGTAGAGTTCTTTATTTCTCAACATTGAGTTTTATTTAATTATAAAACGAAAAAAAGTCATTTTAACGACAGAAATCAGGCATGAATGAATATTTTGGAGATAAGCATATGATTGAGTGGTCCGAATTCTATTACAGTCCGACACCTGTTTTTATATTAATCGTCTTTAAAAAAACACCCATCTTAGTCTAAAAAAAACTTTAAGAACCGTCAGAACCGTAATTATCGCAACTTTTTTCTTGAATCAATTAAATATAATTAAAAGTTAACATTGTTTTTTTTTTTTTAGTCCCAAACACTACAACACATAATTTAAATTTATATTATGCACGTTAATTACAAACCAAATGGCAGAATTATTGTCTGACATTTAATTTAAAACTAACTAAATAAAATTATTAAACAAAGAAATGTCTGCCTACCAACGGTTTCACAATCCAAGTAGCAATAGGGCTGGAAAAATATGAGCCCAGGATACTGAAATAGTACGGATTGTTCCATAGTATATATAAAAGACGTTGGTTCAATAAGATTTTGTGTAAAGGTTTATGTTATAAGGGAATTTTTAATATATTGTACCTTAAATAGGCGCTAGAAGATTGATACCCTCAAAATTTGTGTCACCAACACACTCACACACACACATTTATTTATTTATTTATATTCCTTCAGAGATATACTTGTTTAAGGCTTAAACCTTGCAGCTCGATCTGTTTGGCCGTTACCGTGAAAATACGGAGACAAAATATGAACCATTCCAATATTCGTGGCGGGAGAACCCTAGTTTCCCATAGTCAGTAAACACGCACCTCAACACAAGGCTGTCTCGCATGGTAATCAATGGCAGCAGTCTGGAGACAGGAATGGCGGTCGGTTGAAAAAAAAAATTGTTGAACGGTTTGCGACAAAAGTGTAAAATCTGTTTGAAACACACATGTTATATTACTCGCGTTTATTTGAGTGCTATCCGTCCTTAAAGTTTCTTTTAGAGAGAATAGAATTTTATTGAAAATATCACTAAAGCTCTTTCTAATCCTGAAATAAGGAAGGATTAGAAATATAATTAAAGGAATAAAACATACAAGTTTAATTGATAGTGTGTTAAAACATTATTATGAATGGTGTTCTTGCGGTTACCATGAAACTTAAAGTAAGAGTTTTTCTTTCTTGGTACTGTCTTTTGTACATATTACGTTTTTAAAGAAGAGGAATAAAATATGCAGTTTTGTTAAATGTTAGTGTTAGTTTAAGATGGAATTAGTGTTTCAAACAGTTGAAATTTACACCTATGTGTAGGTTATTTATAGGTTAAAAATGTGTATTTTCTCCTGAATCACTAATGACACTTTCATTAATTTGTTTAAGTAATAACGAATTATTTAAGTAATAATAAATCTGCAGTTCAATGTTAGCACGTAAAGCGTTACCTCGTAAATGTCATCATCGAATCCAGTTTACGAAAAAAACAACACAACACATTTTTAGCAGTGGTTTATCAAAAAATTTGCGAATCCAAATTTCTTCAGTAATGTGATTTTACGGATGAGGCCAAATTGCAAGACAAATTATTTTAAATTTTCACAACCCACACATTTAGTACATTGATAACCCACATGCAAATACACAGGATCGTCACCAATATCGGTTTTCTTTAAATATTTGGATTTACATAATTTGTGGCATGTTTTTTGTACCTGATATTCGTAACGGCAAACAAATTTACAGTTTTTGACATGACCTTCCAACTAATGTTGAGAATCTGCCACAAAACACCCGCAATAATATGTGGTTTATGCAAAACGGATCTCCAGCCCATTTTTGTTTAAATGTTAGAAAATATTTGTGTGGAGCATAAAGCAAAAAGTGGATCGGTGGTGGAGACCCAGTTCCTTGGCCTGCTAGGTCCCCCAAACTCAATCCCTGAGACATGTTCCTATGGGGCCACCTACAGTTACTGGTTTATGTCACTCCCGCAGGTAAAGTCGAAGATTTACGAGCAAGGATAATAAATGGTATTGGTATAATCCAGCAGTAACCTGGCACTTGTTAAAGAGTTTTACAGTCAATAAGGAGGCGCTTGGCTGCCTGCACTTTAAATGGAATCCACCACTTTGAGAAACAAAAAGTTTTCCTCAATATTTTTGGTAAAATTAGTCAGCTTTGAGTTTTTTTGGTTGGAATAATTTAACTGTCCGCAGTTTTTCAAACGGATAAAAAATTCTGTTAATATTTTATTTTGAAAAGTGTCTACTATAGGTTAATACAATTCTCAAGTTTCAAATTTTATCTTAACTGCTACAATATAACTATATATATATATATATATATATATATATATATATATATATATATATATATATATATATATTTTAATATAAAAAGCACATAAAGAAAGATAGATGGAAAACTAAACTAAAGATTGATGAGTTTACCTCCAGTTCACCTTCGACATCAATAAGAACTGCAATCGACGGTTAGAATTTGATGCTGTCAGATACTACCGAAATCTGGAGTCATGTGCGTCTGAATAGATATAAAATTCGGCGACGAGGAAGCTCAAAATGAACTATTTACGTCGTGTAGACATCAGAGACAACTACACAACAAGCGTTTATTGCCATACAGAAGACAAGAGGTATCCCCATTATCTCATTATGTGTACAATTGTATCTTTTTACTCGGTACAAAATGACTACATTAAGCGGTTTGAATATTGAGTTTGACTGCTGCTCGCCTTCCGCTTAGGGAACCGTCTACAGATCTGATGATATTACCAACTTTACTCCTAAAATCTTTTTTTGTAAGAGTTTTTCTAGTAGCTGCACTAAAAAGAAGGTAAATTGGAGCTAGATTAAGTTCACATTAAATCAAACTCAACCACCATAGCTGCGTTAGGAGTATTATTATATTATCACTCATTGTAGTAAGAAAGCACAGTTGTATTATGCATTATTATCTTTTAAGCAACTTGATTTTTATGCTCATTTTTTTAAATTTCTTCTACATTTGTTGTATTTTGTAACAAAATTTTCGCTTTCCTACTATAATATAACTACAACTACATTAACTTGATGGAGGAACTTATGCAGAAAGTAACAAATCTCATATAATGTAATGTAATACATGCCTCATCAATATGATTAGATTATGACGCTTTTCTTTGAAAGTGAAATGTGTACGAATTAAGTGCTTTCTAGTAATTAATAATTTATACGAGTGCGACAAATCTGTTTATCGACGTATTTCAATGTCAGTCTACAGTAGATTAATGTAAGGTACATACTCGTAGATCGGTTATTTAGAATTCAATTAGAATTAAGGAAGCATAACATGACGAGAATCCGGAATTGAGCCTGTTTGGAATAGAATTTTTGTTTAAGGCGTTGTGGTTTAGCATTATTTTATTAATACTAACTTTTATTCTAACAAAATGTATCATTAATAGCTTAAAAATTATGGTAATTTTGAAAAGCTAAACGAAAATTTCATGGAAGCCAATAGAAAAATAAGAATATGTTCAACTCATAAAAACAGCTTGCAAAAATACAAAACTGCTAATACCTCATTTGTTATGGAGGAATAAAAATAACTGAATAAATGTTCGTGCTCTATATTTTACCCAATTTTGTTAATTTGGTTTTATAAGTGTCGGTAGCATCCGAAAAAACCAAAAGAGTATAATAAAATTGCAGTCAGTTGTACATACACAATCCTAATAAAAACAGCACATCTGATTCAAAATACTCCAAATTATAAAAGTATAAAATGTGTGATAGAGGAGATATGTAAATTGTACAAAGGTCGTATGAGGGTTAACTACTGCTGAAAATTACTCGAGTTAGAAAGCCATTTCGTATATTAAGAAGATGGTTTAAATGATAAAATAAAAATTGCGTCGTATAGGAATAGCAGTTCAAAAATAGCAGCGGCTAACCTCCCGTTAAGGTTTGGTTTATACTATATGTTTGTATTATTGGATATTATATTATAGTATATATGAAATGCTTAATCGCCGTAGTGATTGACTATTACTCCAATCAGGGGTAGGAGTATAGAAACTAACGACAGGCCTCGGCTCCTCCCTTCATCACAGGATTAACTTCTAACATCACTTATGTGGTGGGAATGACCGTACAGGGATTACGAGATGTGTTTGTGAATATCTCGGGTCTACTGTGTTGAAGACACGCACAATGGGGAGGGGATAGCCTTAATTACCCAAGCAGTGAGATGTCACTGTAACTGTAATAGCCATACTAACTGAACTCTATTATGGTGTAGTAGGTACACAATATATTGTAGTAAGCGTGTACTTTTGTGCCTGCCATTAGTGCATTATTTATAACCTGGGCAATTTAGTAGCAATTTCATTTTCATATTAATTTTATCCGCTGAATACATCTTTGAGGTAGGTAATATATGATATTAAAAAACACCCATTAAAAAAAACTAAAAGAGAAAACATTTACTACGTTATACTAGTCTAACTTTACCTTCTTTCAACTAACCTTTGATTCAATCTTCACTTAATTAAACAAACTATAAAATATGTTTTATACTTTTTTTGTAGTTGATTTTTCATTTGGAAAAAAATGAATGTAACTTTAAGAAGCTTTTAAGATTATAACGGCCGTTTAAGAGTATAGGTAACTTTAGTACGAACTAATAAATTGATACACAGGGATTTAAAACTTTTCATACATTCATACAACATTTCATTATTAACGTCAGTAAAATTTCAAGATTTTCTTTTAAATGAATTATGTTTTCTTTATTTTTCCGTATTTTGAGCAACTTGCTACCACAATTTTGATATTTCAACCTCTATGGTTCCTATGCATACTATTGAATCGTTACCCATTTCTTGTTCTTTACCTAATAATAATTTCAAATTATTGCATAGAATATTCATATCTTTTTATATAATGTTAAATTAATTATAAGGCTTCCATTGTAGTATAAAAGTTTGTTTTGGGCCTGGGCAGTACAATCTTGGCGACATCAGCACTTTGTAGCTGCTGATGTGTTACATACAGCTATCATCCCACTCAATAAATCGATAGACGCACCTATTTTCGGGGTTAGAGCTCCCTCAGGTAATTGAATATATAAATTTAATAAATGTATAGTGCACATATGGTATTGTTATGGAGAATATGGTTTTGAAAGTTATCCGTCCCCTCCTTCTTCCCAATATTAATGTCACGGTTAATGTTTGTTTCGTAAAACTTTCATGTGTTCCGATTCTGGTACCAAATAATAAATTCTTAGTTGCGAAGTTAAATTGAGGGGAAACACGTTTTCTACCTCTTAACTACTCAGTGCATGTAAATGTGCATTAAAAAACCGGCATAGTTTATAGTCAACCGTTTAGCATATGCTGAGTTAAAAGTAAATAAAAGACTTTAATTGTGCCTATCGCGGTATGTTTCTATTCAGACTTATTGAAAGTATGAAATCGCCCTTATCACTGTTATATATCCTTTCTCGTGTATACTTTAAGAAATATATATATATATATATATATATATATATATATATATAAAATGAATCATGCCAAAATTTGAAACGTTAGATTTACAATTTGGAATATTCAAATAAAGGATATTAAAAAAGTGTTTTCTCGGAATTAAACTCCATAAGAAATCTCAATAGTTTGAGCTCTCCTATCTCCCATATAAATAAAATGTTGAAAGTAAAAAAAAGTAATAAAATTAATAAAAATAAATTCCTGAGTTGATCGCCATACTGGAAAATGTGCACAGAGTGAAATGTGAGGAAATAAATATGTTGTGATACGGATCATTAGACGAAAATAATGTCTCTAAGAGTATTCCGTTTCGTTTAGAGTATACTTGTGTTTTCAATAAAAAAATTGTAACTCAGAAAAGTTTAATTTGTGGTTTTTCATGTATTTATCATTAGGCTGTTACTTTCCGCTCGAAGAAAGCTATGGGATAAACTGAATTTATTAGTTAGAGAAAGATGACATGTAAAACTGTAAAGCAACGGTTATTGGACAGTAAAGAGCAAATTATTATTCTTGGTATGTTGAAGTACCTCTGACTAATTTTGGAAACAGTTGCAACATTTTAATAAATCGAGTTCCAGTAGTGAAGTGATATGTAGTGAACATTACACTGTATTTATTCTTACAATGATGTAACAACAGAACTATATCATGCACATTATGTGTTCCAATGGTGTAAACTTCTATGAGAGTAGTGTAACTGACAAGCGGTATAAGGGAGAAGCGTACTTGGAATCCTTTGATTAATGGGTTAAATTTAATCCAAAGCTGCAGCTCAGTACTCCATTAGATGGCTATTTCAGTCGAGTTGAATAGTTCCGTGACTCTTCTAATTAAATCCAGTTGTACTATAAGAAAATAGTAACAGAAATATTTTCACCATACTGCTACCAACCACCTTGAATTCTTTATGCTAATATATAAAAAAACGATTCGTAGGCAGTTTTTACATCTAGATGGATCCACCATATAGAGGGAGTACTGTAAAACTGCGCGTAACGTCCGGATATTTATTCAGGATATTTGCAAAATGTGACCACAAAATTCCAGTAAACGATTAAATGAGTTAAAGCAAATAAAAAGGTTCCTTTGGCGATGCGTTCTATCTCACTTCGTTTATTTTTCTGTGTTGTCTAGGGAAAAATAATAATTTTAAAATTGCTGTGTTGGAACACTTGAGTCTAGCACTTTGCTCATTGAATAATTAGAAATATAAAGAAGCATTAATTGCGTAAATAGTCATGGATTTATAATTTTTCAAATTTTGCAATGGGCTATGGCAAATTACAATTTTATTAAGGACCAAAAGTATTTTTACTGTGTGGTAAAAACCCGATCAACTTCTTACCTCTGTTTAACCTAAAATACGTTGTAGGAAGCTTCTGGAATTACTGTATACTTAGGATGGAAGGTATGGTTAGCAGAATAGGGCTGCTAGTGCCGAAATCACGTGGTTTTATGAAGAATATAGCACACGTCACATTCATTAATATTTTACACAGCAATTAAGATGGCGTGAACGTGAAATGAAGGGTTCAAAAATAAAATAGGTTGGTTTTAATAAAAAAGTAATTTTCAATAACGCGTGTCCATATTCTCCAGTTAAATGCTCAAAGTCTGCAGCCGTCAATTATATCAAGTCATAGATATAATTAAATTTAAAGAATCAAGAAATGTTTGCAAACATATGAAATAGGATATATTATAAATTAAGATCAGAAATGTAATATTTTGTGATATTTTACAAAGAGCAAGTATAAAGAAATTGGTTTAATATTTTTTTCTGTGTTGTACAACGACTAAATTTTCCTTTTATAGTGTTTTTTATTTAAAATGGCTGCTTTGATGCTATATATTACCTACCTTAAAGATGTATTCAATGACTAAAATGAAGGTGGAAATAAATTCTTCAGGTTATAAATAATACAATAACGGCAGGTACAAAAGTACACGCTTACTATTATAAATTTTGCACCTACTACGATATATTAGGGTTCAGTTAGTATGGCTATTAAACAGCGACATCTCACTGCTTGGGTAATTAGGGCTATCCCTTCCCCATTGTGCGTGTCTTCAACACAGTAGACCCGAGATATTCACAAACACATCTAGTAATCCCTGTACAGTCATTCCCACCACGTAAGTGATGTTAGAAGTTAATCCTGTGATGAAGGGAGGAGCCGAGGCCTGTCTGTACTTACAGTACTCCTACTGCTGATATGCCCAGCTGATTGACACCTATAATCCTTGACCGCTTTTTAATTCTTTATATACCTTTGTAATACATTTCTTCGTTCTTTTTTAACTAGCACCTTTTTATTACCCACAATATTAAAAAAATAGAGAATAAACCTGCATTTAAGGTTAGCTGTTATTTTATGCTGGAAAACTGCTTTCAAATATACAAAATGGCTTCAAACTTGGTTTGAAAATAATGGCTTTCAGCAGTTGTTGATCTTCATCTACTCTATTAATACCTTTCTACCACTCACTTATCTCCCCAACCACACATTATATGCAATGTTTCAATTTCGAGCTCTTTGAAACAGGTGTGCTGTTGTTGAGTATTCTTATAGTTTATAATATATATGTTAGTCTGAGTTTATTATACTCTTTTAATCTTTTTTATACAACCGATACTTTTAGATCAATTTAAACACAAGTTTAACTCTCACGTTCCATATATTTCAGTCAAAAATAGAGTACGGACATTTTATTAAAACGCTTTTATTCTACCATTTTTCATTGGTTCATAAAAAATAAGATATAAACATTTTTTCTCATATTACAATCTGTTGTTATGTTTCAAGAATGTTCTTTTTCTGCCGACTTCTATATTATTGTGCTTTTGATTTTAAAAATACCGAAATTTTTAAGCTATTACTTAAAAAACGTTTATAAGAAAGTTAAATTTTAATATAACCATGCAAAATTACAACGCCTTAACTTAAACAGTTCTGAGTTATAATTTTTTATAAAAAACATGAAAACAGACATAACGAGCCAAACTTGACTATAGCGTTAGGCAGGCAAACTTTTTGTATTTTCACCTTATAACTATATCCTAAAATATTTTACCCACATTTTTGGCCACTGTGTATTTTAAATTTTAAATTCCCTAGGAGTTGTCGGCAACCTGCTTAAGTAAAACTTACTAATGACTAAAGTCATCGATAAAAAACTTAAAGTTAGATGTCGACCTTTGTGTAGTTGTTAATGCATTGCAAACTGAGCCACTGCTTCATCTTGTGCTCGTATAGAAGCAGTAAGCTGGTCTGCTGCACATCAAGTGGCTCTGCAATATTCAAGTCTCTCTCTGCACGAGAGCGCGTTCTGATATTTTATTCAAGATAGTCATCTGCACAGTGTTATATAATCTCTGTATCAATCCTTTCAATCCTCCTGTCTCAAGTTGATATGTTAAATTCCAGTTCTGACACGTCATCGCAAAACGTTATGTCGTACAAATGTCAGCTAGTGTTATAGTTTGCGAGAAAATAATTTCATTTTTTGTATTTAAGACTGACACAATTTTACACATTTTTGTCGGGGTACAGTTAGATTTGTTTTATGACTAATAGTCATTGAATTTATATTAATAATATTAGCATAATAATAATTGCTATTTGATAAACATTTTAATTGTTCCTTTTTAGAACTCTTGACTAGAGGAACGTACAATAAACATTAATCGCCAACTGTATACTGGTGGACATATTGACCCCATAAGAACAATATGCATCCAAACGCATTTTAGATTGTGTGAAATTTTAATTAGTTGTTTACAACATTTATACATTTATGTACTTCATTGTTTTGAATACTGAAATAAATATAAAACACAAATAAAGCTTCTGGATGTATTTTTGAAATAGCTTCAACACCTTTACAACCTTAAAGAGGGTGTTTAAGGTTTAGTACTTTTCATATCGAGCAACTTTGTTTTGTATACAGAACTAAAGAATTATTGTTAATACCTACGATATTACTGTCGTGTGTAGGATTTTTTTGATGAGTTTACAATCGCTCTGCCAGGTCCCCTTTATATCACTGTTCCAAATGCCTTTTCAAACCATTCTTTATCCATTATTTTAATATTTTCGGTGTAAAGGGTATCCAAAATGGTAATTTTATTACATACAGAAAGTTACACGACTAATAAAAAAAGAAAATTTGTTTCTAATTTAACCTTAATAAACTAACTTCATCATTGAAATGCTGTAGATGGAGCTTGTATTGGTCACTGTTAAATTACATTAAAATACAAAACCAATATTTAATACATTTTATTGTGAGGCCTTTCGATATCCAAGATACCTTCATCAGACACATCACAAAAGATGATTATCGAAAGGCCTCACAATAAAATGTATTAAATATTGGTTTTGTATTTTAATGTAATTTAACTTCATCATTGTTTTTCCAGAAAGTTGGACTCTTACGTAGCGGCGACTTCTTTGTGAAAATAGCTGTAATGCAATCATTAAAAACATTCTATTTACATTTTACCGAATAAATTACAACAAAAATTATAATATTGTTAAGTTTAATGATTATAAACCTTGTTACACTCATATACATATATAATTAGGAAAAATACTACGGTGTAAGAAGAAATAAACACTTTCTAACTAGTATTACCAGAAAAAGAAGAAGAAGTGCTTTATTTCAACGATTACAATAACGTAACATGATATTGATCTGGTAATCTTTGAACAACAAAGAATGATATTAAACCGTCTAGTGGCTGGTCCCTATATTTAAAGATATATGTTTTATATATTTATTCGGCTTATACAACAATAATATCTAACACAAGCACAAATAAAGCGCTTCTCGGCCTTTTGGCTAAGATAAAATTAAGATTAATTTAAAAAAATCTATTTACATTTTACAGAATAAATTACAACAACAGTTATAATATTGTTTAATGATTATAAACCTTGTTAGACTCATAGACATTTATAATTAGGAAAAATATTGCGGTTTAAGAAGAAATAAACTGACACCTTTTAACTAGTATTACCAGAAAAAGAAAAGAAGGAGTTCTTTATTTCAACTATTACAATAACGTAAAATGATATTTATCTGGTTCTATTTTTCATTGTAATACAGAGAAATATTTATTCTTTGTAAATAATTTTAATCTTCTGCCTTACTTGTAAATTAATCAGTAAAAAAATTATAGCTGCCTTTTTTAGTATCAAATATATTTAAATTTAAAATCAAGTCGTTTAGATACAAAAGCGTTGTTTTGTTGCAACTTTTTAATTTAAAGTGCAGCATAACCAAATTTATACTTTAAATTCGTTTATTACAAATGTATATATACCATAAATATGTAAAAATTCAATCTTAGATTAAAATTGTAAACAAGTCTTTTTATTACGATAAACCAGTATCAGCGGTAGATGCAGGGCACGTATTCCTATGGGTGCCATATTACTCGCCTATAACCTCTAACCCTCTGGCCTCTAAATCAGAGACAGTTCACCGGAGCTAAGGTTTGTACGGATTCAGGTTGTGGCTGAACGGAAGCTTGGCGTAGACAGTAGAGCTATTTCTTATATATCCTGTTAAATCACAGGCGGTTCATTGGATGTTTACAAGTTCTCGTACTTGTGGCTGACAGAAGATTGGGCAAGTAGAAACGTAGAGCTATTCTCTTATATGTCTGTAAACTCACCCCCCCCCCCCCCCCCCCCCCCCCCCCCCCCCCCCCCCCCCCCCCCCCCCCCCCCCCCCCCCCCCCCCGCCCCCCCCCCCCCCCCCCCCCCCCCCCCCCCCCTAGGCGGTTCATTGGATTGTTTACATGTTGACTTGTGCTTACAGAACATTGGCAGGTAGGAACGTATGAGCTATTTTTATATGTCCTGTTAAATCACAGGCGGTTCATGGATGTTACATGTTCGATTGTGGTGACAGAAGCTTGGCAGTAGACACGTAGAGATATTTTTATATATACTGTAAATCACAGGCGGTTCTTTGGATGTTTACATGTTCGACTTGTGGTTCAGGAACTTGGCTGTAGACACGTAGTGCTATTCTGTTATTATGTCTGTAAATTTCACAGGGCGGATCATTGGATGTTTAATGGTCGGACTTGTGGCTGACAGAAGCTTGGCAGTAGACAGTAGAGCCTATTCTCTTATATGTACCTGTAAATCATGCCAGGGCGGTTCATTGGATGTTTACATGTTCGACTTGTGGTGAAAGAAGCTTGGCTGTAGACACGTAGAGCTATTCCTTATATGTTCCTGTAATCACAGGCGGTTCATTGTGATGTTTAATGTTCTGACCTGTGACTGGAACAGAATTGGCAGTAGACACGTAGGCCTATTTCTATATGTCTGTAAATACACAGGCGGTTCATTGGATGTTTAACGTTCGAATTGTGCTGACAGAAGCTTGGCAGTAGAAAAGTAGAGGCTATTCTTCTTATATGTCCTGGAAATCACAGGCGGTTCCTTGAAGGTTTACATGGTTCGACTAGTCAATCGAAGATGCTTAGACACTTTCTTTATTTTTAGTTCTAATAGTTTTACTCTAAATCTGTTACGTTTAATGTGTATAATGATTGTAAATGAGTACTTTTTGAAAAAATGTAATAGCTAACACTGTTGAAACCTTCTATCTCCATTGCTTTAGGTTTCATCTCCCAGCTCAAAATTTTTCAATGAAGAAGAGTAGGAAACGTAAGACATTTATGGAAATAAGTTTCAAGGAAATTTTTCAAAAAAGTCACTCACCAATATATTTTTTCCAAACACAACCAAAAGTTGAGTCCCTCCGTTTAAAGCTGCACGGAGACCTAGTGGTCCTACTTTCACCTTAAGGAATAGTGGAATATTCGAGTTCTTAGGAAGTAATTCAGCTTCGCTCGCACAAATTGACACGTTCAAGAGTGAGAAGGGTGAAGAAAATTAGGTACAATAATAAAGGAACATGGGTGAGATGAGAGGAGTGATATGGGTAGTTGCAGAGAATAAGTGTGCAGAAGGTCACAAAGACAAGGAGCATTGTAGAGGGAAGGAGAAAATGTGTCTAGAATGACATCCCACCATGCCAGTTACGTGAGATGCAGCCTCAACTGGTAGCACAAGCGGTGGCGCGGGCTCACGGGGTGGTTTCGGCCATGATAAAATTCTTGAATTGTTATTTGTGGGAAACAGCTAATCTCTCTCATTCGCTCATTCATTACAACTTAAAATGTTTAGGTTACAAAGGAACAATATAACTAATGTACTTAATGAAAAAATGATTATTGAAATCTCCAAATATTGTATAGAGTTCCCTTTTCTATACAACTTATTTTTTATTTCGTTCTTACTTTCTCTTCTCACCACTGTTAAAAACAAATACCGTATTTGTTATTACTGTCGTTTTGGTGTTTGGCTTTGTGATTTTATTATTTTTGGTATAACCATCACGGTTCACTAATATACTATACAAAGGTATAATTTTGAATTCATTTCACATTAGAGGGTGGTTATTAAAACAAAAAAAATATAAAGGTTTCATGTAAGAGTTGTATCGCTAAAAGGAGTGATCATGCAAAAGTACACAAATAGGTTTACATACAAATTCTAAAAACTATAAACTTTTATGTTGTGTTTGGATATTCACTAACAAGTTACCTCTTTATACTGATGTTGTAGTCATCGCGTGATTGTACTGAAATTATGCCATGTGTATGGATCTTCTTGAATGAAATAAACCAGTTGTTTTTTAACAAATTTCTGGGCACAGCTTGTGTAGTTTTACATAATGGGCTCTTTCTGTTGAGTTCCTTAGAAAGATCTCCTCTTCAATGTCGTTAATATTTACGTGCCTGGACTCTTATGCCTACCTTAAACTTTCGGCGTTGTCCTTTTTCTAAGTAGCTCTTCTTCCTTAGTAACCTTTAGTTCTTGTAGTATTTTAGGATTATTTATTTTGGACTTGTATTTGATACCTTCTGAATGTGAAAACAGTTGGCATAGACTTAGTTAATCATTCATAACTTCGCCAAATACTGAGGCTGGAGTTGAAAAGACAAACTAAAATTAGGCGACTACGAAAAGTTACTAGTCTATGTGTTAAGACTTCAAGTTTAATAACATTAAGAATTGCTTACCTAAAGTATTCATATTGTTTACAAGTTTGGTTGTGTGGAGTGTGTCAAAACAATGCAGTTTCAAATCGTAAAAAGTTGTTATAGAGGAAAGTCAAATATTTATGTATGTGTTAAAAATCGCAAAGTTATGTTCGTTTTTACAAAATAAATAATTCTTTGTGGGTTTACAAATTAAGCAAACGATTATTAGTTACAATTAATTATGTTTATAAGCTAATTTACAATACGGACAAATATTACTTTATTGAAAAGAAATTACTATTTACAATTATTACTAATAATTAAACTCCAATAAATTACAAATTAATATTATTAGATATTTGCTAAAAATGACTAAGATGGCTTCTGCAAAAACTAATATTATTTGCAATCACAAATATAGCTAATTAACTAGTGGTTGACTGTCTCTTTGCGTAAGTCCAATTTGTTACGGTTTCCGGTGTGTATCCTTCCAAGGAGTTGTCAATACTGCGGCAGGAATCTTCCGGTGATCCACCGATGCAGTCACGATTCCCACAGCCAGTATTCCGCAGGCTACTCCTAGCACAGGATCCGTGTCACGACACTTCATCCACTGTCTCATGGTACTCAAAACTCTCTCGGATCCCAGTAGACGGCTTATATAACCTTCTAGCATTCTTGTAGAAGGGTCTATTACCGGTGGCTCTGGAAGGTCTAGAGGATTCCGGAGTCAATGGACAGGTGAGGTCATTTTACAGGAAGATGCTCTAGACTTTCTATTGTCATCAGCCTATTCAGAAGAAGACTGGCCCAGCCATTTATGAGGGTGTGTGGCTCTGCAGAAGGATTTATGGCGGTCCCTTACGTCAACATCCAGGCCGCCACCGCAGCCGCCGCGCGCCGGCCAGCTCCGTGACATGCCCCTCTCTTAAGCTGATCGTCACGATCAGTTTTGGAACCATGGTTAAGACGCTAGGACGATTAGGTGAGACGAGCATCTTGCCTTTGGGTGTCTTTGATACGTAGACCACGTCGTTGATTCGTGTACCACACGATAAGGTTCCAATCAGCCTGTTGAAGTTTGGGCACCTTCCCTTCCTCGCAGGGGGGACTTGTAGAGCCAAACCAAGTTGTTCTCCTGGTTCAGCTGAGTTGGCTTGTCGGTCGTAAGCGATCATTTCATCTTGTCATGGCGAATTCAGGTGCTGGCGAGCCAAATCGTGAGTGTGTGGCAATGATCAAAACGAGTTCCGAGGCGAAGTCAGTCGTGGCCTCTCCTTTCAGGTGGATAGGCGAAACATGGAGATCACTTGGTAGCCGAAGTTCTCTTCCGAAGACATTCTTGTGGAGGGTAACACCAGTTGTTTTCATGGCTAGAAGATTGTAGGCCAGCAGAATAAACTGGCACTTCTTATCCAATCCCGCTGGTGGTGGAGGACAACTTTCGAGATGGACCGAGGAGAGTCTTGATGTATCTCTCAACCCATCCCATCGGATTGGGGTCGAAGCGGGGTTGTCCGTGTCTTATGCACTCCCAGACGCTGAAGAACATCCTTCATCAAGATAGGAACGAAGTTCGTCCCTTGGGTCGCTGTGTAGGCTCACGGGGTACCCCGTAACGGCAGTCGAAGTCGTTCACCATGCGACTGCACAGTAGAGGCTCCTGGTTTGAGTTTGGCGTATACTTTCTGGGCCATTTCGTGATGTAATCCATGGCCACAGGAGATATTTATTTCCCTGCGTCTGTCACGGGAAAATTGGTCAGCGATGTCGATGGCGGTCCTCTTCGAAGGGTGATCAACGTTGTATGCCCGCATCCTGCTCGGACTTCTTGTTTGCGGCCCCTGTTCGGGGGGGGCTTCCAGCACATACATACATTGGACGGCCACCTTTTTCAAACATCAGCCTAAGGTGCAGCCAGTAGAACCGTTGTCGCTACCTTTTCCACTGTTTGTTGACACCAAGATGACCTCCAGACGCTCAGTTTATGCAACTCCATAAGGGACTTCCCTCCTCTTACTTATTGGGAGTACGATCTGTTCGATTTTCCTCTTCCCGTTAGGAGATTCCCAGATCCTTTTTAGTACTCGTTCGCTTGATTCTTCATAGAGTTCCCACTGTGCCCAGTGCTCTTTGTATAGGTGATCTCTAGCCGCGATGTCTTCCCAATAGGTCGAGTTCAGCTTCCACCTTCGCAGGATTGGTCCGATCTCCGAGTCTCCTAGTTTGTTCGATGTTCATCATTCCCATCCACTAGCAGGCTCACGGTGACACAACGTAATTCTGCCGAAGGATTCTTTTTTCTACCTTGGAGCAGTGCTACAGCCTTTTGGTTCAAGGACCGACGTGACAGTGCATCAGGCCCCCTTGGAATGCTTCTTCCTTGTCGGTGTTCAGACGTGAAGTTGTACTCTGATGCCGCTGCACCCATCGCGCTGTCTGCCTCCAAGGTTCTTGAAGTGCAGTAGCAAAGTCAGGGCGGAGTGTTCTGTTTAAATGGATTAGGTTGTCCATAGAGGTATTTATGAAATTTGTTCTAGGGATTTCACGACTGTTGGCATTCCTCCTTGTGACGCAGTAATTCCTTCGGCCTTAGATAGTGTTCTGATGAATTAGGTACCACGGTTTTTGGCCATTTGATACTTGCGAGAGTACTCCTCCTATGCCACGTCGCTGGCGTCAGTGTCGACAATGAACTTTTCTCCAAAGCGAGGGAATCTAAGATCGGGCACTACAGCGAGCAGTCTTGTGTATCAAATGCTTCATCGACTCTGAGGTCCATTCAAACTTGCGCTGTTCTTCCGTGAGATTGGTCAGTGCTTAGCATATCGGGCATAACCTTCACGAAGCGGCGGTTACTAGGTGCACAAGCCCGAGGGAAACTTCTTACCTCATGTTTGTAACGTGGTGGGGCATTCCTTTATCGTCGTATTCTTCTCTGGTCACAGAGACTCCTTTGACGAGATTACAATGTCGAGATAGTTTACCTTATTTTTAAATAAGTTTGCATTCTTCAGTTTAGCTTCAAGTTGGCCAGAACGAGCCTTTTAAAGATCTTTTCAGGTTTGAAGATGGTCCTTTAAAGTTTTCCAATGGATATGATATCATCCAGATGACATAGACAGGTTTCCCAAGTTAGACCTTAAGCCGTTCTCCATTAATCTCTCGAAGTAAGCTGGTGCATTGACATAGTCCAAAAGGCATTCACGGTGACAACTGCCACAGTCAGGGTTTTTTAATTTTTTTTTTCATTCACTATGGAAAATGCCGTTTTTCTCCTTGTCCTCTGGGAAGCAATATATACTTGCCAGTACCACTCTTCATGTCTGGGTCGAGAAGAACTTGCCGCCTCCAGAGATCCTGTGTTTTCGTCGATCGCGGTAAAGGTAACTGTCCTTCTGGTGGACGTTATTGAGTAGTCCGGTAGTCCATCGCAGGAACATAGAAGTACTTCCTTCTTCTTCACTAGTACCACCGGCGTATTCATGGACTGTGGGAAGGCTCGAACACCCCCATCTGCTCCATCTCTTTGTTATTTGCTCAGCTTCCTCCCTCTTCGACCAGGGTAGTCTCCATAGGAATTGGCGGGAGGTGTGCGTCTCCAACTTTTATTTGTGCGGAACTACAGTGTCCTGCTCTTGGCCCTGTTGCTGTTTCGAAAACATCCTGGTATTCTGTTAATTAACTTAGTACTTGTGTAGTTTGTTCCAAGTATTCCCTTGCAAGCATCTCTCACAAATTAGCTGTGTCTTCTGGAGATCTATGTCGGCAGGATGCGTTGTCTAAAAGATTGCGATACAGATAAACTGAGTAACAGGTACCTAAGAGCTTGCTTGTTTTAAAGTAACAGGATAGTCGTTTAAGTTATTATGCAGACTGGAACTTCCCTGGAAGATTGAATCAGTGTCTTCACTACAAGACACCTCGGCAAGCTCCTCTTCGTTTACAGCAGGGTCTACATTTAAGTTCTGTCTTCCGGTTAATCAGTTCTGTCAGACTTTCTGCTCTACGATTTCTGAGCTCGAGATGGCAGTGTGGTATCTTTTAATAACCGCACGAAGAAGTAAGATTTTTTTCTATGCTGAAGGTCGGGAATTCTTCTCCGCCAACGTCGTCACCTTTTTGAGGTCTAATTGAAAGGGCCCAAGTTTCATATTACTGTCATGACGAGTATAAACGTCCTCCTCGATGTTAGCAACGAGAGTGCGATGTTTTAAAGCATGTACTCCCGATGCAGAAGGGTGGCAACTGTCTCCCGTGAACACTGACCAAGTCCCCAGTCGCAGTCCTCAATGTCCTGGTCTGTTGGAGTGGACTTTATTGGAGCTGAAACAAATATCTTCATTTACTATGGTCATCGTTGCCCAGTGTCAAGTAGAAAGGCTTCTGGTTTCGTGAATACCATTATGTAGAGGCTGTAAGTCTTCTGACATAGATGCCACAAGAATGATGTTGGTGGGGCTCAGTTTGCTGGGTTGACAATTTGCACTTCCTGTCAAACCCTTTTTTAAGTTTTCCTGCATATGCCCCCGAGAGGCTCTATCTGGGCACTTGCTTCGGGGATGCCCAAACTATCCACAACTCCAGCAGCGATTTCCTTCTTCCTGTTCTTAGCGACATCCAGCAACTCTCTGGCTAGTCTTCTAACTTAAAACCTTCTTCCACGCAGACCCTCGAAGACGTGCATGTCTTGCACCAGACTGTTTTACTGCTTCAAATTCTAGTGCTTGTGTTAGCGCTCGTGTAATGTCTTTGGAAGAGCCAACTTTACAGTGTGTGTTTCTAGCGTCTCCGAAGGCCGTCGAGGAATTTGTCGATGGATATGTTCTCGAGACAAGCCTCATCACAAGTAGAGTAAGCACCTCTTACATGTCGTGCGATATCAGTCTTCCAAATTCCTGCAGTGATTCATTGGACTTCTGGTGCGACCTCCTGAGTTGAGACCTGTAGACCAGTTCCATTTGCTTATGTCCGAACCGCAATTTCACCCTCCAGTAGTCTAACGTTCTCCGTAGTTTTGGCGCTCCGAGGTGGCACGGTCTGCAGGACCTTTAGGCGTCTCATCGCAGCGTAATGCAGAGCTTGGTATGCTTTAGGTTGATGACGGCCAACGGTGGACGCGGCAGCAGTCTCGTACAGTGTCCGATAAAATCTCCCAGTTACATCCTTACGTCGAAGGTTGGCACCCTGCATTACTCATTGGTGGACCATGTATTAGCTGAGGTTCGTAATTAATTCTGGTTTTTCCATTCTTCTGGGCTAACTATGGGATTTCTGTGCAGGTTTCTGAGCCCTTGTTTTCTGAGCTTTTTCCTCTAAGAAATCTAATTCTATCACCAAATTCTTTTGAAATATCGTTTAACTTGTCTTCCAAATGGTTTGGAGCAAACTCTTTTTACCAGCTTCTAGTGCTTTTTAAATTACTCTGCAACTCTACAAATTTTTAAATTAAACTCTGTAGCTATTCATTTTCATACTTGTCAAGTCATTTTGATGGTTTCACTATTACTATTTAATTTTTGTTCCAACGTTTTTGTTAAGTTAGATTGTAAATATTTGGTAAGCATACTAGCTTCAGTTCAAAATTAATATTTCTGGATCTTCACCTGCTTATATCATCGACTGTTTAAGTCTATTAGCAAAATGTTTTTGTCTGAGAAATATCTAAGTCCCTTTCTTCTAAATCCCGTTTTTAAATCTGCACTTTCAAATCTGTATTAAACCAATAAGAGCCATCGTTTTTATTATATTATTACTTTATAAATAATATTATTACACTAAAAATAATAATTATAGCTATCAGCTGTTGTTGCTTTAAAATCAATCACACTTCTGACACCCAATGTTACGGTTTTACAACTAAATATATTTCTTATGTGGTTATACAAATCAAGACAACCACGATTATTTTGTTACAATTAATTATTGTTTAGTAAAGCTAATTTACAATAAGGAAAATAATTACTTTAATTGAAAGGAAAATTTATTTTACAATTATTACTATTTAATTACAACTCCAATATTTACAATTACTATTATTAATATTTGCTAGAATGACTTAAGTTGCTTCTGGGCAAAAACTATATATTATTTGCCAATCCACAAATAAGCTAATTAACAAGTGGCTTCTGTCTCTTTGTTAAGCCAATTTGCTTACGGTTTCCCGGTGTCGTATCCTTACAGGAGTTGTCCAATACTGCGTGAATCTTCGGTCGATCCAGATGCGGACGATTCAAGCAGTATCTCGAGGCACTCCTATCACAGGATCCGTGTCACGACACTCACTCCACTGTCTCGCTGGTAATCCACAACCTCTCGGCTCACCAGTAGGACGGCCTTATATAACCTTCTAGCATTCTTGCTAGTAGGGGTCTATACGGTGGGCTCTGGAGGTCTAGAGATTCGGAGTCAATGGGCAGTGTGTCTTTTACAGGAAGGATGCTACTAGGGGACTTTCTATTGTCATCAGCCTATTCAGGAAGAAAAGGGATGGCCCAGCATTTATGATGGGTGTTGATGGCTCTCGCAGAAGGCATTTATGGCGGTCACTTGACGTCAACAGCCACGGCAGCCACCGCAGCCGCGCGCGACGGCCAGTCGTACAGTACACACAATTTTCGAACAGGGGGTGTTGCATTAACGCATATTGTAGTCCACTTTTTTTGTCGGTTGCTATTTATTAATTGTGGATTGCAGATTAACTTTTTCTCTTTATATAGTTATGGTAAATATATAACCATTCAAATAAAGAATAAAAGTCTAAGTTTAAGTAAAACTAGTTTTATTATAGTAATACCTAAATATTTAACTGAAACAATGTTTATCTGTACTAGTTGTAACACTTTTAAAAATGTATCCCTTACTTACCCATTTACCCTTCAATTTATTTTATTCGTATCCAACTCCCCCCACCTATATAATCTACTAGTTCCCTCTTATGTTAATTTTAAGTGTTATATGGAAAGGAGTTGATACGTGTACAGGAAAACATATAATTTTTACTAGTCCTGGTTCATACGAATAGGGCTCATCGATTAAAAATCTTTAAACTTTCGATAAAATCATATAAATCGTTCTTGAAGTTACAATTTAACTCTTTTAATCTTACTCTTTGGAAAAGTTTTGCTGTGGGATTTTGAGCACTGACGACAGGAAAGTTATAAAGGTGTCCTGTATGATTTTTTAAGAATTAAATATATAGAATAATATATCGGGTTTGAATTTGTATATGTGTTTTATAAGACAACTCTTACGGAGATGTATGTAAAACATTTTTTTTTATTGGACTCTTTGATCGCTCCCTCCACTTACGCATTCGAGGTTAGATGATTTTGTATGATATATTACAAGTACCCTACAACGCTCAGAGTTGGTTTTTACGGTTATTGTCTTCATGACGCTAAGATCATTCGTTGACGGGCTTAGTAAGATACATCGTTTTGAAACAACAATTTGAATTCTCGATCCATATCCAGAGTTTACTAAATTTTGCGTCTAGAAGCCGAGAGCCAATTTGCCATCGTTCATTGCTCTTAAACGAAAAACATTTCCGTTGAAATGCACTCTCGCTCTTTGTCATTTGCTGCTCTACATCGTACATTTAAGTCATTGGCATCGACATTCCATGATCAGCAAAAATACTATCCTATTATTACCAAATCTAAGTGAACATACATGAAAAGATTTAAAAAAGAGACTACAATTCTCATAAAATATTCACGCCATATTTGTATACTATTTGGAAAATATATGTGTATCAGTAATTTTATGAAAGAGTGCAATATGAAATTGAAAACTATTCTGAATAAATAATATTTCTATTTAGATTATCCATATAACAAACCAATACGATTTTAGGCTAGTCATAAACCTCGAAGTAGTTGAATGTATATATTATTATGAAGATGAAAATTGGATAGGACAAGGCGTAATAGAGACCTCTCATAAACTTTTATGTAATTTCATCATTTTACCGTTTTCGTAGCGTGACTGAAGCAATTCAGGATCAAATAAAATGTGTGACATAATAGAACTATTTTCCACAGTCGGCACCACAGTGTCCAATCACGTCCTAATTAATTACGAATAATATTGAACATGGTATGCGTCAGTTCGTGAATGGTTCTCTCATTTCTGGAAATCAACCCCACTCAAACTTTATTCCAATGTTCAAGTACAAATGTGATATTTACTGATTAAGTAACAAGTATGGAATGCATGGAAATAGCTAATGTGGATTCGAAGATTTTTAAAGTGTACTCAATGTATTATACTTTTAGCTAACTCATGGCCAATATAAATTTCCGACCTTACTGTTTTTATGAGCAAATTAGAAAAAAAAATAGACGTTAAATATATTTATATTATATATTTATATTTATAATATTTTTTACTATATATATATATATATATCGATCTATACTACTCTAGTCTATCTCTAAAAATTGTATTCGATCAGAGGATTTGACCCACTTTTATTCATATGGAGATAGCCTGTGAAGATGTTCTAAGGAAAGAGTGCTATTATTAGGATTTGGATACGTTCTTCGCCGAATCTAAAATGTGTTTGTTATAGTATTTCAAAGGGCTTGTCATATAATGGAATTAAAAAAAAATTTTATGATTTTAATAACGGTTCGAATTTACATTTTAAAGAGCGTACGTAGCATATAACATATTTAATTAAAGTATATTTTGGTTGCACTAAGTATTGCTATGGGATTCAAACACATAGACGGAATAAAACTTTTCAATTTTTCGTTTATACAATGAATACAAGATCAGCCTCGAGTGTCAATACGATGTAATACACGGTCATGTTTCTCTATTTTATACAAACTTTATAATACGATGTTTCTGTCATAATATATACATCCTACTTTGGGGGAGTGCCACTTTGGATTTCGAATTTGGCGCATGGACTTATCAGATAGCCGCAAAACGATAGCCAGTATACCGACTTGTTCTTTTTTTTAAGGTCAACCTTAACAATGGGGAGCTCCTACTATCTGTATTCTCTGACAGGTTTGGTTTTTTTTTTTTTTTTTTTTTTTTTTTCTTTTTTGTTTTTTTTTTTTTTGGATTATTCCAGCCTAGCATAGCAAGCGGGAGCGGAGGTTGTGTCGTCGGAGTCGTTGTGCGGCTTTCGTGTTGAGTAGGCGCATAGAAGAGTATGTTGCATCGTCTAGGTTTAAGTGATATATTTAGGGAAACTCTTGACCTATGTAAATCATTAGATTATTATTTCCTCCACCAAAAGCTGGTAGGTTTGGATTCGGATAAATATAATAGCTGGCTCACGGGAGATACTTAATCTGGAAAGGTTCCTCTTCAGGTCGTGAGGACAAAGGTCGCAGAACTGTGTAGGAATTGTCACTGAACTATCTTTTTTTATTTTTAAAAGGTTTAGTTTTGCAATTCCACTAATATAAGTAAACATCTGCAAATATAACCCACAGTTTTAGTTAAAATTCCTCTTAGATAAGTTATTATATTGCCTACGATTACAAATGAGTTTTATTTTGCATTTATGAACATTACGAGTCATTACTAATCTTATAACAGTGTATGCTTCTGAGGTCAGTTTTATGTTTTGTAATTCACAAGTTTTCTGTCAAAAACTGAGATTTCAACTAACACTAGAGAGATATAACGTTATTTTTTCAGATTTCAAAATAGTTAATTTTATAAAAACAGCTTAAAGTTTTTATATTTCCACATCTTGATCGAGAGGATACAGTTGTGTAGCAATGTTTTTAGGTAGTATAGTGTGAACAGAAAAACCAGAAGATGTTGACCTTATATTCATTTATATTAGGCTTAGCTATTATTCTTCTTTCGTTACAAAAAGAATAATTACATTTACATGGAATACTTCGGTTTCAGTCTGTTAATATACTGATAATCTCTTTTGAGCAAACAGCATCAATACACGTTGTATCAAAAGTACAAAAATTTTATCATTCATTATCCTTAATCCATTTTATACATTTATTTGTAGTTAATTAAAAAAAAAATAAATAAAAATATTTCCACAACTTTTACTACTTTTTAGTACACGGAGAGTTGTATCTTTTAAACCTCGACAACGTTGATTAAAATGTGATTTAACGAAAACAGAAGAAAAGTTTTATTTTCAGCGATGTTGTCGTTTTAAAGCGTCAGGAAATCGCGTTAGAGGTCAGATGAGCGGTATAGACATCAAAGGACGTGTTCACTATCAGTGCCAGTATTCTTTATATAGACAATGACTGACAAAGCTGAAAAACAAGTCTTGTGAAAAAACGCTCTTTGTATGAGACGGTAAGAAGTTCGTAAATAATACTCAATTCGCTATATTTACCTGGCAGCTACGTCTTTTTTTGTTCAGAATGTTATATCATTAAAATAGGAATAAAATTAAAGGATATTTGATTATCTTGGAACTATATTTAGAATTAGATTAAAAAAAAAAAAAGAATTGGTTTTAATGTAGTATATACTTAGACATAAATTCAATGTATTAATTTACATGAACATGATGCCCTATCTTTATTTGTTTTGAGATATTGTGGGTATGTTATCACTTATTATTTTTGACATCTAGTTATTCACAGTTTTCGATAACCACATCATAAAGCTTGACAGAAATATTTCATAAAAAAGGAAAAATAGTTAATTCATTTACCTTGGTAGTACAATTAGTGGTAGTCTGAAGGTCGGTGTCTGAAGAGTGTGGAAAAAAGGACACCTTCTATAATATATGTCCATTTAATGAAACAATTAGAGTAAATTACACACACACACACACAAAATGTTTCGAACCTCGTGTACTAGGATCTACATCACCCAAAACAAACACGTACATAAATTTTCGTTTCAACATCCCCCATTTTGGACCCAAAGATAGAGTAAATTATTTTTTATCGGAAAAAGTGTTTAGTTGCTGCTATATTAGTATATGTCGGCAGTTTTGGTGAACCAAATTATTTATTGGCCTTATGAGTGGCCTATTTCGGTGGCAATTTTATCTTCGCCCCCATAAGAACTATGTTAAACTTAACAAACCGTTTAAGAATTATGTTTAGTCACATAATGGATGGGAGATGTCTTATTTTTTATGATTTTATTAAACATTTAAATAGGTGTATTATTTAAGATTATTTCACTGCAAGTAATAAAAATCTAAAACTTTGCTACACCTCATTGCTAGAAAATATATTAAAGATTATTATTAAAACTAGAAAAAGTCAAATAGCGTTTGTTATGCATATTAATTATGGTCTCTAAAAAGTAAACTCGTTATAATTATAGGAGTACCATAAGGACATACATCTGTTTAAAGTTAAACATGTTATGGTTTTTATTGAGGTAAATCATCGAGGTCGTCTTATACAGCCCTCTTAAACAATTTATATAATGTCTTCTAGGATACATTTGAAGTAACATTACGCTTCCAAGAAGGTACTTTTAATGTAAAAAAGTAATATTTTGTGGTATAATTTGAAACAGTTGTTTATTATTATATAAAAAACAGGTTATTTTCTATTTTGTGCTTTTTACTATGACAACAAATTGTTTTTTTTGGTAAATGTTAAGTTGGATGGTACCTTCGTGTAGCGTGAGATATTTTTGATGTAACGACAAACATTTCTTACTTTATTACCCAACGTAACACTAGCACTTTAACATGTATAAAGTATTGACATAGTTAACCACATTACAAATCAGGAAACAATCTTGACCAATGAACTTTTTGGAGTATAAGCTATGTTTCTTTAAGTATATAACAATATTTACAAAACAAATATTTTAAGTTTAACTGAAATATTTCAAATCAGCTGTTAGTTTGTCTGAGAGAGATTAAGTGAAAATAATAATACAATTACATGTTTACTTCAAGTCCGGACTGGAACATTGGAATTAGAGTTGGTTGGAGTAAAAAGAAAATCAAACAGAACTCAATACTAGTTGTACTGCAACAAACAATGTCAAATAAATCGGTTGCCGATACTTTTTACTTGGGTTAATTTTTTTTCAAATTCGATCAGAAATGTTCAGTATTTCCAACGGGTCAAACATGACTGTTAAATGTAACTGTATCCTCAATTCAAAAACGTATTAATTTTTTGTTATTCATCACATATCAAAAATAATATATATTATATCTTAGGTTATGGTGGATTTAATGTATAAATATACAACAGAGCCATGTTTGTGTTTATGTTTTGTCTAAAAGGAAAAATTCCAAAAAATGCAATAAAAATTAACTTAAATTAACTTGTTTTTATTTATTTTTTTTGTACTTATAACTTTATTTATAAAAGATCTAACATTGGTTCGTAAAATCCCCATCTCAATGTATTAAATAAATGTTATAATTTAATATTTTTCTCTACAAATAAAATAAATAATTGTAGCAAGTAATTTTGGAAAAACCTTGTCCATTAAATAAAATTTATTATACTCTGTCGTACATGGATTGTAGTTTGTTATAAAATTACATATATATAAACATTTTACTTAAAAAGTTCTGGGCAGTTTAATGATGTTTATCTATTTATATTAAAGCAATAATACTAGTTATATTTATTTTGGCATAAAAATCTATTATTTGTGTGCTATTATCAGTTTTCATTTTCATGATGGGGTTGGGCGCACAAGAAACTTTACTGTACAAACTAAACATGTTTGTCTTATTTATACACAGTTAAGCAGATGAAACGGAAAAACCCATGTTCTCGTGTGTTAACACAAAGATCTGATTACGTAGTTTGATAATATTGAACTTAGTTTGAGCATTGCGTGTCTATTGTACATTAATGTAGACTGGCTGTTTACCGTGCTAGTGTTTCTTAACAACAATTATCCTATTACTAAAAACGACCATGAAGAAATGTTGCTGTGTACTATAATTGCATTTTTTATTTGTGTATACAATACACGTTTTTAGGAATAAAAGTTCTTTCGACCACTCACTGAAATTGTAATAGTTACCATACATGCTGTAGTAACATATGTTGCAGTTTAACTTGTTGACTATATATATATATATATTTAGTTATCCAAATTGTTTTCAACCTCATTCTGTACAAAGCCGAGGATTGTTAAATGAACTTGTAAAAAAACACTTAATACTTTTTCAATTTTATACGTGAAGTCATATTGTGACATCTAATATACATGCATAAGATTCCAATTAATTTCACTCAACTGGATCATAACAAAATTAATCTCTAAAAACTGCTAAGCGGATTCACATGGCCAATTTTTTGATATGTATAACCTAAAGTAGAATCAGGTTTGTATAAGTTTCAGCCTAGCATGGAATATTTGTGTAAAAACTCAACAATGTCTATAATTAGTGTAAATACTGAAAAAATTCATTAGCGGCTCCACCTGAATTGTGGTTATAATCGCAACATTTTATTTTCTCTTTTTTTTATAACAGTACGAGAATGTGTGTCTAATGATATATTACTATTTTAAACGAAACGTAAAAATTAAACTTCCTGAAATATAAATGGAAATTGTAAACATTTGCTTACAATGAACAAGTAATAGTACCTAAACAATTGCATATTGGGAACTCTTAGACTGGTGTCTGTGGGGAGTAACAATTTGCGGGGCGACTATCTCGATTTTAGCAATGTTTAGGAATAAATCACGATACAATATAAAGTTCCATCATTATCCCAGAGTGGTTCCGCCATTATGCGAACCGCAATATGTATAAATACACAAATTGATCAATGATATTTTTATTTATATATATCTTCTAGGTGTTTTATGTTTTAAGAAACTTACAAAAGCACATAACCTTAATTAATATTATTTTATTGTGGAAAGGGAGGAAAAACACTGTTTCGTGTTGTTAACCAAGATCTGATAGCGTAGTCCGTTAACATTAAACAATGCCATACTTTGCGCATTGCGTGTCTATTGTACATTAATGTCGACTAGCTGTGCTGCTAGTGTATTGGTTTCTTAACTAACAACTTATCCGATAACAAAACGACCTGAAAGAAATGTTTCTATGTAACGATCCAATGCATTGTCTGTGTACACATACTACAAGTTTTTAGGAATAAATCTTTCTTTCGACAAACTCAACTGATATTTGTAATAGTTACATACATGCAGTTAGAAACATAATGTTGCAGATTTAACTTGTTGACTACATATACTATCATATATTTATTATCCAGATTGTTTCTCAAACCTCGTATCTGTACAATGCTAAGGATTTGTGCTGATCTTGGAAAAAAACTTTAAAACTTTTTAATTTTTACACGTGATGTATATTGTAAACAACTAATATATATGATACAAAGTCCATAAATAATCACTGAATGGATGACAAAAAATCTCGAAAACTATAATCGGGATTAACATGGACACTTTTTTATATATTCGCCTTAGTAGAATCGGGTTTGTATAAGTTTCAGTTAGCATGGATATTTGTGTGAATAACAATGTTTATAATTGTAAATACATTAAAACAGTCAACTAGAATTTCTAGGTGTCTGACTGTTATATTACTCACGTAAATAACTCTCTTCGTAAACATTAAACATTCCTGTAAAATATAAATATGGAAATTGTAAAAAAATTTGCGTACAATGAACAAGTAATTATTTACTCATAATAGCAATTGGAAATCTTAGATGGTGTTGTGGGGTGTAACAAAATTTGGGGGCGACTATTAAGATTTTAGCAATGTTTACGGAACTAATCAATACCAAATATATAGACTTATCAACAAATCCTAGAGTGGGTCCCGCATTATGCTAACCGCATATGTATTAATAATCAATTGATCAATGATATTTTTAATTATTTCATAAATCTTTAGTGTTTTAAGTTTTTAGAAACTTCTAAAATCACATAACATTAATTTTATATTATTTTATTGTAAATACACCGCACAAATGAATGGGTCTTATAATTTTTTACTTTACACCCATAGGAAACACCTAATTTAAATCCCAATAATACTAAACTATACATATGTGTTATTTATATTGCACAAACGGACGCTTAATAAACACTGTTCTTTCATCTCAACATTTTAGTTAATATCTACATATTGCATTTGTAAATTTAAACATTTATCCCACACAATGTTATTGTTAAAAACAATACGGAATGTTTATAATTATTGGTGCCTACGTATGGACAAACATCGAAAGCATTAATGTTTACAACTTTAAATAACTTAATGTGACCATTATTTTAAAAAGCCATTTATTAAATGTGCATAACGATCAAATATTGTCCGTCTTTTGTTTTCTTTACTTTGTTTTCAAGAACGGTAATAAAAGCACTGACGAAAGAGTAAGAGACATAATTTAAGCAGTAAAAAGAGGAGATAATGACCTGCTCATTCTACGGGCCGCCTACAAACTACTGTTTATCGCAGAGACTGTGCAAAAACTGTGACCTCTGGGCATAGAATTAGTAGCTTAATAAGCATATCTCAATTGAAGTTACAAATTAAAAATAAGGAGATTTTATGGTGGAAAGAAAGAAATTTGCCAATAGGAATAGTATTTTTGAAAAGATGTTAGAAAAGTTATAAGAATTTTCAAAAATTTAAAGGATACGTTTTAGTATATGGAACAAAATTCACTTAATAGTAAAACACATTTTTAAAACATAGTTATTTAAGAACCGTGGTTGCTATTTATTTATTTGGCCCTGAGCATTAGCGAAACCTATCCAATTGTATGAATAAAAAAGTGTAATTCTGCCTGCACTCCACACGAATATGTCGAGAGCGAACTGGAACTGACTTGGAATTTTGCGTGAAGTTTAAATTCTGTATAAACACAACGACTTCAATGAGGTGTATGTCACCACACGAGGATGTGGCTGACCACTAGCTTAACATTTTTTCTTAGGTGTTATAAGTAACCGTGAGGGAAACAAGGGAAAAATGCTCCATAAACTTACAAACAGCAACTTAAAATCTTCACAACAGTTACAAATGATCTTAACTCGAAAGAGCTATATCTTGTAATTTTGCAAAGAAACTCAGTGAAGCCTGTTGCGCGATTACGTGGTGTTGACGTGTTACGTCTTTCGTACTGTTCTCAGGAACAGAAGTGGAAATTAAATAATCTAGGAGTACTTAGAACTTGATTTTGTAAAAGGAAATAACTTAGATGTAGATATCGCTTACCACTGTCCGATGGGAGTAAGACTATTAATGTCACACAATGGAAATGAAAGAGAGATCTTGTTGGCCAAAAAACTAGTTCAGGTTAATCGTGTTCTAGGCTCAGAACCGGACAAACTAGGCTGGGACAGTAACATCCTGGCCAATAAAGGTTTATAATACTCGCCATTGGTTTCAGGGCAATTATTCTTGTTATGTTAAAACCACTATTATTTGGAACAACATAAATTTTGGAGTCCCGTGCAGGTACTACAAAACGTAAAACTCTCCACACTGAAACTAGATAGACTGTTTCCCGTTCTACATTTCAGAGCAGTACATTTCTGGATTGAAACATCTATTACTCCAGCTGATATTTGCAGAATAGTTTTTTCTTCAACAATTAAGTTGTATTCAGGTATAAAGAAACAAAAATCATTATATGTTACGACAGATACTAAAGGCATGAGGTGTATATGGAGTCTAAGTAATGATTGAGGAGTCGAATTCCATTACAGTCCGACTACTTTAGATTTTGATAGTTATCTCATTTAACAATACACCTATCTTTCGTTCAACAAATACTTAAGAACGTCAGAAACCGTAATTCTCACAACTTTTTTTATTAATAAATTAGGTATAATTAAAAAATAACAGGTGCTTTAATTGGTGTCAAACGCGCTAGCCAATGTTTCAAGATTTATTATGATACAGTTGCAATCTGTAGTGGGATGTTTGTATGACATTTAATTAAAATGTGAGAATATAAAAGTTTGGTAAAAAAAAAATAATATTGCCTATAACTGTTTCACAATCTATGTGCCCATAAAGGGCTGGAATACTTCGATCCAAGACACGGACGCAACTTACAAAAGTAGTAATGATTGTTCCATTGTTATATATAACAGGCGTTGGATTCAATTAAAACGTTGTGTAAAAGGTTTCTGTTTAAAGAGTTTTTAATATTGGTTTTGGGGCGCTAGATAGTTTGTTTACGCTCAAATGTTATGTATATTATAATCTAATTTTCTTCCAGAGATACTATTTGTTCAAAGCTTGATATTGTAGCTCGATCTGTTTGGCCATTCCGTTGAATTCACGTGGACAAAATATGACACCATTCATATCTTCGTGGCTAAAGAGACTTAGTTATCCTTAGTCAAACAACTCAATACAAGACTGTCTCGCCATGGTATCGATGGCAGCAGGACTGGAGTCAGGAAATGGCAGGCGGGTTGAAAATAAAATGGCTGAAAGTTTTAAAATAAAGTTTGTAAATCTGTTTAAATACATAAATTATTACATTACTCACGTTTATATGGAGTTTAGTATTGATTCTGTTGCCTTTTTTTTATTCTCTAATTCTTCCTTATTCAGAATTTTAGTTGACTTTAGTGGGTTTAAAAAATAAGATTTATATTATACGTTTGAGGTAGATAGAGACCATATATCAGTGTTTCTTTTTGTTGTAATAATTGAAAATCCAACGTCCGGTACATATACTCTTCAATGATAAATTCTATTCTTTCTAAAAGGAAAAGTTAAGGACATGAATATCAATGTTTAATATGGGTGTATTTTGGGGGGGGGAAAAAAACACATTATAATGGATGTGTATTCTTTCTGTTACTTATAATAGTGATACTGTATACCATGTTTTATATAAGATATTGTAATAAGTTTTTCATTCATGTCAATGTATTTTGTGTGCACAGTATTTTTTATAGGAGGATCAATCAAGCCACTTTGGTTAAATTGTATTGATAGTTAAAGATGGGAATTTGTGTATGATAAAAAATTAATTTACGAGTATGTGTGTCTTCTTTATAGTCAAAGTTTGTAAATGTTTCCATGAATCATTAACGGTACTTTAATTAATTTCTTCAAGCATTTAATTTTTACAATTTTTTCGCATTTACCGTGATATGTAGTCATATGCATTCTTTTTGCGTGCTTCGTATTTTGCTTTATTTTTTTTAGATCTAGTTTATTTTTACAGGTCCTATCCAACAAAGATATTAGTAAAGAGTGTTTGTGTCACCAGTTTCCCAAAGTAAATTACGCAGGACCTGGTCCTTGACACGCCGAACAAATTCGATTGGGACTTTTTAGCGTAATTGTTTTTAAGTACTTTTGTAAAACACAGCCAACCACTCAAATACGTGTTTGAGCCAATCCCCAGTTTGTGAGCTTAAAAAGTATCCTGTATATACAAAGTTTTTTAATATAAAAGTGATCCACTATTTTGTAACATTTGTTTACTCTAAAATTGAGCAACACAGTTTTTATTAAGGTTATTAAGTTCCTAAAACTTTAGTTTTCGTTGCTATATTGTGCACTAAAACGTAAATCTTCTAATTTGTATTATGTTCACTTGTAATAAGCTTATTACAAGCTGTAGGAAAATCTAAAAGAGGCTATTGTGGTCAAACTTAAACAAATTTGAAATTATAAAACATTTATAAATTGGATAATCCCACGTAAAAAAATAATATAGACAAATAAATAAGTATTTTTAACGAAATTGGATCAAACAATGAGACAAGAGTGTGTGAGATTTCTATCGTATTTCCCATTAAGCAAGGCTTTACATCATACTATTTCGTTAAATTTAATATTTACTCTTTAATACTGAGTAGTTATTAATAAGTAGACTAAATGATTAACACCTCTCAATATTAAAGGTTTCTATTTCTGTAATATTCATAGTTAAAAATAATATTTTGTATTCAGTAAAAACATTAAATATTATTTTCAAACAAAAGAGAAACAAATAATAAAATTCAAGTTATGTGATTAATTTTTGTCACTAATCAATGTTAATTAATGCGACGACATCGAGGGCGTTTCTTTTACGTTCGCACGTCCAGTGAGTTATAATTCATACAGATTAAGCAATACCGTATAAAGTCATTTTTCAGGTGCGTTTGAATATTTTAATTCGTCGTTGAGCTTGGTGTTTTTGTTTACTAATTCACCTTTTGGCTGAACAAAAGTATTTGATTGAACTTTACGAACGACTAATAATGGCGCTTGGGTCTGTCTGAAGTAAGTATGGGACAATACCACGTGTAGTACAGTAGAGAGTACTTGTCCTACTGGTAGATGAAAAAATGAATGATGTGCCGGGCGTTAAACACCGTTCTTGAATTTATGCTTTGGCCTTAGCGTGCATCAAGTTATGTTTCAACTATAGTTGACACAGTGTATTTGAAACAGAGTTAGCAATCCACTAGCGGAGAAAAACCCGCAATAAAGCTTCGTGAATGGATATTGTGAACCAAGGAGTATGGATGTCAAACTTACTGGACAACGCCCGCATTCTTCTCATTTAGATTATGCAGGGACGTGTATTTGATTTTGGTGAACATAGAATCAATGTTCAAGTGTTCTTGGATGATTCATAATTTAAAAAAGTGTGAAATTCGTAACTGATCCTAGTTCATCACTTTCCAACTTGTTATTATTATAACTATTAATAAATTTGTGGCTAACCTTTCCAAATACTTGAATCTTTAATTTTTTTACTACATCGTTTAAGTGTGTACGTGCTTTTAAGGGGGGGATTAATTTTAAGTTTTATGTATTTCAACTGAGATATGTTTCGTTGGAAAAGTTTTTTAGGTGATTGGATGAGTTTATATCAGATCACTTCCACATCAATAAGAATTGCAATCACATTTGAACTGCAGTCAGATATTCCGACATTGGAGTCTGTAAGTCTGATTAAATAAAAAGTCGGCGACCGCAAGGAAGCTCAAAAAGAACTATTTACATCTGGTAGACTCAGAGACACATCTACTACAACAAGCGTTTACTGTCATACAGATGACGAGATGCTATCCCCATTGCCTTATTATGTGTACAAACTTTATATTGTTAATCGGTATAAAAGACTAAAATTAAGCGGTTTGAATATTGATTTTAATTTCTTTTACCTTCCGCTTTAGAAACCCGGTCTGAAATCTGATCATGTTGTAAATTGACTGCTAAAATCGTCTAAACAGTCTTATTGCAAGGTGGCGGTTGGTGTTTTTTAGTAGTGCCCTAAAAGACGGTAAAACTTGAAGCTATACTCAATTTACATTTGAAATCAAATCTTCCACCATAGCTAGTTATAATTATTATTATTATTATACTATTTGGTAAGAAAGCACGTTGCATTATGCATTATTATCTTTTAAGCAACTTGATTTTTGAAAGGCTCATAAAAAAAAATGTTTTCTACATTTGTTAGATTTTGTAACAAAATTTTCGCTTTGCTACTTTAATATAACTTACAACTACATTAATTGATGGAGGAACTTATGCAGAAAGTAAACCATCTCTTATTATAGTGTAATGTTAATAAACTCTGCCTAAGCAATATGATGTGATTATGACGTTTTCTTTGGATTGTGAAATGGGTACGAAATTAAGTGCTTCCAAGTAATTAATAATTTTACGAAGGTGACTAATTGTTTATCGACGTACGTCAATGTCAGTTAACTTAAGATATGTAGGCTGCGCACTCGTAAGATAAGTTTTTTTGAATTGAATTAAGAATTAAGGAAGCTACTAATGGAACGGGATCCATGATTTGAGCCGTGTTTTGAATAGACTTTTTGGTTTTAAGGCATTGTGGTTTAGCATTTTTTTACTAACACCTAATTTTTATTCTAACAAAATGTAATCATTAATACCTTAAAAATTGTGGAATTTTTGGAAAGCTAAAAGAAAATTTCTTGGAAGCCAATAGATAAAAACAAGAATATTTTCAACACATAAAAAACAGATTGCAAAAATACAAAAATGCTATACCTCTATTGTTATGATGAAATAAACATAACTGAATACATGCGTTTAGACAAAAATATGGTCGTGATATATTTTACCCAATTTTGTTAAATTGGTTTTTCGGTGTCGAGTAGCACCCGAAAAAAACTAAAAGAGTATAATAAACAATTGTAGTTAGTTGTACATACACAATCCTAATAAAAAACTGCACATTCAGTTCAAAATACACAAATTGAAAAAGTATAAAATTGTGATTAGAGGAAATTTGAAAATTGTACAAGTCGTATGAGGGTTAACTACTGCTGACAAATAACTCGAGTTTAAAAGCCATTTAGTATATTTAGGAAGATGGTTTAAACGGTTAAAATAAAATTGTGTCATAATTGGAATAGCAGTGCCAAAAATAGTGCGGCTATCTCGCGTTATGGTTTGGTTTATACTATATGTTTGTATTATTGGATCACATCAATAATACAAACATATAGTATAAACACAAATTAACGCCGAGATTAGCCGCTGCTATTTTTGCATGCTATTCCATATGACACAATTTTTATTTTACAATATATATATATTTTTCATGAATGGTTAATCACGTAGTGACTGACCCATCACCCCCATTACTCCAATCAGGGGTAGGAGTATAGAAAACTAACGACAGGCCTCGACTCTCCCTTCATCGCCAGGATTAAACTTCAAAATCTTAAGAGTTGTGGTAGGAATGACCCGTAACAGGGATTATAAGAATGTGTTTGGGTCTACTGTGTTGATACACGCACATATGCGGGAAGGGATTAGCCCTAATTAACCCAAGCAGTGAGTTGTCGCTGTACTTGTAATAGTCTTATAAATACTGAACTCTATTATAGTGTAGAAGGTACACAATATATTGTAGTAAGCGTGTACTTTTCGTGCTGCCATTAGTGATCTATTTATATCTGGACAACTTCAAGTAGAAATATAATTTTTTATTAAAGGCCAACCATTTAAAAATAAAAAAACTAAAGATGGTAAACATTTATATGTACTATATTTATATAGTCTAACTTCACCTTCTTTCACTCACAATTTGATCAATCTTCATTTAAATAAATATACTATTAAACACATTGTTTCATACCTTTTTGCTGTAGTCGATTTTTTCATTTGGAAAATTATGATGTAATTTTAAGGAGCTTTTTAAGATTATAACGGCCGTTTAAGGTATGAGGTAACTTTTAGTACGTAAAATACTTTTTTAAATAAATTGGCATCCACAGGGGATTTAAAACTTTTCATAACATTCATACAACATTTCATTATAACCGTCAGTATAATTCAAGATTTCCTTTTACAATGAATTAAATTTTCTTATTCTTTCCGTATTTTAAGCAACTTACTACACAATTTTGTTGTTTTTTTAACCTCTAAGGTTCCTAGGCATTTATTGAATCTATTACCCTTTCTTGTTCGTTACGTAATAAATTAATTTCAAATTATTGCAATAGATACTTTCGTATCTTTTTATATAACTGTTTAAAATTAGTTTTAAGGCTTCCATATGTAGTATAAAGTTTGGATTGGGGCTGGGCCAGTTTAACTTGGCGACATCAGCACTGTGGAGCTGTGTTGATTGAAATAAGTTCCATACAGTTTATCCCACTCAATAAATCGATAGAGCCTATAATCGTGTTTAGAGCTCCTCAGGTAAATTATTTATAAATTCAATAAAATGTATAGTGCATCCTATAGTATTGTTATGGAGAAAATGGTTTAGAAAGTTATCCGTCCCTTTCTTCCCAATATTCGTGTCACCGGTTAATTTTGTTTCGTTCAAAACTTCATCGTTCCAATTCTGGTACCTAATTTTAAATTCATATTGGCGAGAGTTAAATTGAGGGGAACATGTTTATTTCATCTAAAATTATATTGGTGCTAAATATCAGTGATGTAAATGTGCATTAAAAAATCCGGCCATGTTAGTTTATTGTCAACCGTGTAGCATATGCTGAGTCTAAAAGTAAATAAAGGACTTTAATTGTGACCTATCGCTGGTTATGTTTCTATTCAGGGATTATGAAGTATGGTAATACGCCTTTATCATATTATATATCTTTCTCGTGTAACTTTAATAAATATCTATATAAAATTAATCATGTCAAAAATTTGAAACGTGAGTTTTACAAATTTCGAATTGTCAAATGAAGGGTATTAAAAAAAAGGTGTTTTCTGGTTTTAAACTCTTAAGGAAATCTCAATAGTTTTGATACATCACTATCTCCCTTATTGACTGGTAATTATATCAATAAAATTTAAGAGTATAAAAAGTAATACAATTAATAAAAATAAATTCTGAGTTGATCACCATATGGAAAATGTGCACAGAGTGAAATGGTGAATGGAAATAAAATATTGTTGTGATACGGGAACATTAGACGAAAAATAATTTCCATCTAAGTGTATTCCGTTTCGTTTGAGGTATATTGTGTTTTTCAATAAAAAAATTGTAATCGAAAAGTTCTAATTTGTGTTTTTTTCATTATTTATCATTAGGCTGTTACTTTCCGCTGGAAGAAAGCTATGGGTTAAAACTGAATTTATTAGTCGGATGAAAGTATGACATGTTAAAAATGTAAAGCAAAGGATGTTGGACAAGTAAAGAGCAAATTATTATTTCTTGGTATGTTGATTTAAATGTTCTCTGAATAATTTTGGAAAACAAGTTGCAAATTTTAATAAATTGAGTTCCAGTAATGAAAGTGATATGTCGTGAACAGTCACTGGATTTATTCTTACAATGATTCGTAACAACAGACAACTTATCATGCACATATGTGTTCCAATGGTGTAATCTTCTATAAGGTAGTAAATGATAGAAGCGGTTTAAGGGAGAAGCGTAATTGGAATCCTTTGATTAATGGGTTAATTTAATCAAGCTAGCAGTTCAGCACCCCTCTAATTAGATGCTTTTTGAGTACGAGTTGAATAGTGTCCGTGATCTTCTAATTAATCCATGTTTATTGTAAGGAAATTGTACGATAAATACTTATCACCAGACTTGGTACCAAACCGTCATGAATTCCTTTATGCCTTCTGTATCAAAAACTTTCGTAGGCAGTATTTAATCTGATCAAATCTGATCATATAGATGGAGCAAGTAAAACTGCTGGCCTAACAGTCGGATGTTTACTCAGAATGTATGCAAAATGTGAGCAATAAAATTCCAGTTAAACGATTTTTTATAATGGAGTTAAAGCAAATAAAAATGGTTCCTTTGGGCGATGCGCTTGCGTATCTATTCACTTGTTTATTTTTCTGTGTTTTCTTGGGGAAAATTAATAATTTTAAAAATTGCTGTGTTAGTACACTTGAGGTCTAGCACTTTGCTCATTTAATAATTAGAATATAAAGAAGCATTATTAGCAGTAAATTGTCATGGATTTATATTTTTTCAAATTTGGCTAGGGGTCTTTGGCACATTCAATTTTATTAAGGACCCAATATATTTGTTACTGTGTGGTAAAATCCCGATCAACTTCATCTTACTCTGTTTAACCTAAAATTACGTTGACGATAGCTTCTTGAATTACAGTTACTTAGGTATGGGGAAAGATATGGTTGGCGATTAGGGCTGCTTGTGCCGAAAAATCACGTGGTTTGTCCCAAGATTTTCTAGTAGGATGGGCAATGTATGTTTGGGCGGCAACGATGGGTCAAACATAAATGACCTTGGAAGAAACTTAAGAAAACAAAGTTCTAATCTACTGGTTATGTTTGAAAAAAATGGTTCGTATTTCATCTTCTTAAAGGTAGGATGATAAAAAGTGAGACAATGTTGTTTTTACTTGTAAAATAAATTATATAAATCATAAATTCACTAACTTCCGGTTGAAAATATGACAATTATAAAATATTTTATATTTACCGTCAGATTTTGACAGGAGCTTCAGCGGCCTTTAGGTATCGCAGCGGTTTAGGGTTTCGTCAGTTATTACTGTGGAAACTGCTAACCAGACTAGGAATATACTTCCACAGCTTATATTACCGACTATCAGATCACTCGACACACCATTTTGGTTTAGTTCGAGGTTTTGAGCAATCGGCACACTTTTAGTGTTGGGATTCAAGTTACGATAACTTGCACGGGAACATGACCTAGGTATAAACTCTGACATCTCAGAAACAAGTGGGCGATTTTGCAAATCGTACATTACGTTTTTTTAATTTAAAAATTAAATATATAAATCATTTATGTCTTATAGATCGCCTCTTGAAAGCGATTTTCAATTAAATAAAGAAAGTTATACGGAGCTTAATCTCATGCATAGGTTTTTCATGAAGAACATAGTACACGTCACATTCATTATTATTTGAAATAACAATTAGTTTGGTGTGAACGTGAATTGAGGGGTTCAGAAATAAAATAGGGTGGTTTTTTTTTAATATAAAATGTAATTTTCATATAAGTTGTCTTATTCATGTTAAGGCTCAAATTCTCGCGCGACTCATATTAAGTCGTTTATATAATAAATTTAAAGAATCAAGAAATGTTTGCAATTCATATTGCAATAGGATTATTTAAATTAAGGACTGAAATGTAATATTTTGTGATATATTACATAGTAGTAAGTATAAAGAAATTGGTTTTAATAGTTTATCTGTGTTATGCAACTACTATATTTTCCCTTTGTAGTGTTTTTGATTTAAATGGCTGCTTTGATAATTATATATTCCCTACTTAAAGATGTATTCAGCGACCGCTTCAAATGTATTGTGCAAACAAATTGACGTTTATAAATAATGCAGTAATGGCAGGGACAAAAAAAAGTACACAATTATACAATACATTTTGCACTACTACAACATATATAAAGGATTAAGTTTAGTTTAGCTATTAAACAGCGACATAATCTAAATGATTATTTATTAATTTACCTTAAAATATTTCCACACATTTTTGGGCATCTTTGTATGTTTACAACTTAACTTCTCGAAGAGTTGTCGGCAACTTAGCAATGACTTAACTATCTGAATAAAACTTAAAGATAGAATGTCGATTTTATGTAGTTGTTAATGCATTGCAAACTGGGCACGGCTTCATTATGTACCTGTATAGAAGCAGTAAGGCTGTTGCTCATCAAGTGGATCTGCAATTATTAAAGTTCTCTCTGCGACGAGAGGCGCCGTCTAATAGAGATTTTTATTCAAGATAGATCATCTACCGGTGTTATATAATCTCTGTATCTTCGCAAACGTTTCAATCTCCTTTTCAAAGATTGATATGTTAAATCCCAGTTTGACATCGTCATCGCAATGCGTTTATGTCGTACAAATGTCAGCTTAGTGTTATAGTTTGCCGAAAATAATATATTATTTTTTGTATTTAAGACTGAACAATTTAAACATTTTTTGTTCGGGTACAGTTAGATTTGCTTTATGTTAATAGTCATTGAATTTTATATTAATAATATTAGATAACTAACTAATTGGCTATTTGATAAAAACATTTTAATGTCCTTTTTTAGATCTCTTGACTAGAGGAAGTACTAATAAACCTTATCGCAACTGTATAATGGTGGACATATTGACCATAGAAAATATGGCATCCAAAAGATTTTAGATTGTGTGAAATTTTTAATAGTTGTTACAAATTTATACAATTATGTACTTCATTGTTTGAATACTGAAATAAATATAAAACACCAAATAAGCTTCTGGATTTATTTTTAAAATAGCTGTAATCTTAAACACCTTACAAAAATAGGGTAGTTTAGAGGAGAGTAGTAATTTTCTTATGAAGCAACTTTGGTTTTGTATACAGAACTAAAGAAATCATTATTGATATACGATTATTTCGTCTTGTGTAGGATTTTTATGATGACTTTAGTGACAAAAGGCTCTGCCAAATCTTTATATCATTGTTCCAAATTTTGCCTTTCAAAACATTCTTTATTATTATTTTAATATTTTAGTTAGTGTAAGGGGTATACAAAATGGTAACTTTATTACATACAGAAAGTTACAAGACCAATAAAAAAAAATTTGTTGTCCAAATTTAACCTTTAATATAAATTGAGTTATCATTGTTTTTCCTGAAGTTAGGATCTTACGTAGCGGCGAACTTCTTTGTGAAAATCAGACTGTATGCAATAATTAAAAAATTCTATCTTACATTTTACAGAATAAATTATGACAAAATTTGTAATAATTAATTTGTTAATTAAGTTTAATTTATAAATAAATTGTTAACTCAGCAAATTATAGTAAAAATATATTTGAAATATTTATGACTAGGAAAAATACAAACGGTGTAACGAGAAATTAAACTGGAAATTTTTAACTAGTTTTACCAGAAAAATAGAACGAGTCAGTCCTTATTTTCAAACGATTACAATAACGTAAACATGTATTGGATCTGGTAGTTTTGAACAGCAAAAACATTGATATTTAAAACCATCAGTTTGTAGTGTTCGCTACATTTGAAGATATGATTTTTAATTTATTTGGCTTAACAGAAAATTTTATATCTAAAACAATCACAAAAAAGCGCTTCTCGGCCTTTTGGCTAGAAGATCAAAGTGTAGCCGGACCAAGGCCGTGCGATGCATGTACTGTTGCGTGCCCCACTTCAAACACCTTCTATATGGAGGTCGCCCATTAGGCTGCCGACTGGAATGTTCTTTCATGATGTATCTCACTGCCAGATATTAGTGAAGCCGTGACCAGCAGTGCACAGGTGTGCGGCAGTAAGAACCATCAAAGCAATGTGTGTTACTTGGCCTTAGTATTACGTTTTAAACTCATGTTTTTTTTTATTTATTGTTTTTTTTATTTTGTTTTTAGTATTTTAACAGTAATTATTTAGGGATTTTTTATTATAGGCTGTGTTGTATGTAATTGGTATTATAGGTTAATGGTTCAATTAATTTAATGTTAATAATTATTTATTGTTATTATAATTCACGTTGTATGGACCTTACTATTAGTAATGCGCAACTTGCATGTTGTCATTCTCTTGTTAGATTTTATTGTACATATTAAACCAAATTATACTAGTATTGACAATATAAAAGAGATAATATAATATATGCCAAAAGAATCTATCTAGTTTACCTTAAAAATATTTGTGCCTAAATCGGCACATTTAAAGTTAAGAACTAATATATTGTACTCTAAAGCATTTGTACATACCGTAAAAAAGTAATTTTACATCCAGTTTCCCATATATGCAAGGTTCAGCCAAAGTCGGAATAAATGTTGAACGTTAATATTACAAAATTATTTTAATTATTCGATTTGTCATAACACGGCCCTCACAATTCGTCATACAAAGATCATGTATTTTTTGTTTTATTTTATTATTAACATTTCATAAAGAAATTTTCATCCATTATTGTATCTCAATTTTCACTTTATAAATTCAATTTTTTCATTGTAATACGGAATAATATTTATTTTTAGTAAATCATATTAATCTTTACCTTTATTCGTAAATTAGTTCTGTAAAAAACATTGTAGCTGCCTTTTTTAGTATCAAATGTATTTAGATTTAAATCAAGTGTTTACATACAAAAAACGTTGTTTAGTTGCGAAAATGTTTAATTTAAAGTGCAGCATAACCTAATTTCTACTTTAAATTTCGTTTATTAGGCTCCAAATTAATTTGTTAACGAACATATTTTACACTATTTCATAGACCCAACATTTTTAATTTGGATAAAATATGGTCCCTATTTTTCATGTGGATAAACTTTAAATTTATCAACAACACGAATTTGGTGTAGTATAAGATTTCACAAGTTTGATCAACAAAATGATCTGTTTTTTTTAAACGTATTACAATCGTAATTTAGAAACAAACGGTGGGGTTAATTGTGTGAAAATATTTGTATTTAAAATTGTAGCAAACATCTCTTACCTGTAATTGATATCAGGACATGTTTTAATTTGAAATTCTGGTATACCATGTGTACAAACATATCCATAGCAAACATGCAAAAACAAAGAATTGTGTGTGTGTGTATGCGCGCGCGCTATGAACTGTTACAGAGGCAAAAACAAAATCTTCGGTCAATTTGATATATAAGGTCTGTAGTTCACACACTTGAGGGATACAATGGCGAGGCTCCGTGTTACCAAATGTTGATGATTAAAGTCACAAAGTGAAGACTAGAGACATTTGTATAGGGTATGAGGGGTTAAAACCACTGTGAAAATTATCCGATCACACTGAACTGAAGGACCTGGAGATGATATGCATTGTAATGGCGGCAGAGTAGCTGTCGGTTATTACTTGGATTGGAAGTGACAATTTGTTGAGTTCCAAAGCATAGAATCTGAAGTGTTTTACATTGATAATTCAGTTCGTTGAAATGGCAAAGATTGCAAACTATAGATCCGTCTCTACTGAGCTAATTTTCTGTAGGCTGAAGATTATTGTAAAATGCGCATTGTAACGTTTTTAAATAAAGCAAAATATTCCAAAAATTTTTTACTTTTCAAATAATACTCCTTATTTTTACCAATTTATGATACTGTACATGTTACATTTCTTAATATAATTAGCCAATATACGTAATAATCTTTAATTTCTTAAAAAAACTTTACTACACACAGTATAAACTTTCAAATTTACACACATACTTCTTATAAAATCGTTCAATTTTATTAAATTAAACAAAATATTTAAAAAAATTGTTTCTTTTGTAACAATACCACTCCCCCTCTGACCAATTTATAGGTACTATAGGCAAGTCCCCACTATATTCTTAATCTTAAAATAACAACTAAATAAATTTTTTTCCAATAATGTCCGCTCTATACAATTAAGAACCTCAGCCTACCGGCCTCGAAAGCTTGTTAATAATCACGTACGCCCTATTGCACCATTGACCTCGGCCTGCCGGCCTCGGTAGCTTGTTAATAGTAGTCACGTACGCCCTATTGCATCAGTAACCTCGGCCTGCCGGCCTCGGAAGCTTGTTAATAGTCACGTACGCCCTATTGCATCAGTGACCTCGGCCTGCCGGCCTCGGTAGCTTGTTAATAGTAGTGACGTACGCCCTATTGCACCATTGACCTCGGCCTGCCGGCCTCGGTAGCTTGTTAATAGTAGTCACGTACGCCCTATTGCATCAGTGACCTCGGCCTGCCGGCCTCGGAAGCTTGTTAATAGTCACGTACGCCCTATTGCACCATTGACCTCGGCCTGCCGGCCTCGGTAGCTTGTTAATAGTAGTCACTTACGCCCTATTGCATCAGTGACCTCGGCCTGCCGGCCTCGGAAGCTTGTTAATAGTAGTCACGTACGCCCTATTGCATCAGTGACCTCGGCCTGGCGGCCTCGGAAGCTTGTAGGTAGTCACGTACGCCCCATTGCACCATTGACCTCGGCCTGCCGGCCTCGGTAGCTTGTTAATAGTAATCAAGTACGCCCTATTGCATCAGTAACCTCGGCCTGCCGGCCTCGGAAGCTTGTTAATAGTCACGTAGTTACTTTTCAAATAATACTCCTTATTTTTACCAATTTATGATACTGTACATGTTACATTTCTTAATATAATTAGCCAATATACGTAATAATCTTTAATTTCTTAAAAAACTTTACTATACACAGTATAAACTTTCAAATTTACACACATACTTCTTATAAAATCGTTCAATTTTATAAAATTAAACAAAATATTTAATAAAATTTTTTCTTTTGTAACAAGAATGAAGAATAATCCACAGCACATTATCTCTGTTCTTACTTAAAAGAGAAAATAATTAGCGCGATATGTAAATATTAATTTTGAGTACCGCCGTTTTAAAATATTAGCAATACTCGGATATGCTAATTGATGATACCAGCCAGCAATACGATAATGTGAAGTCAAAATACCCATTTTGTAATAGTACTCTGTGGGCAAATGCGTTTTCTCATTATTTGAAATAATTATTAAATTTGGTCAATGGTAAAAATTAAAAGATCCATCAACGACTTGTAGGATGTTTTTACTGCTCATAACCTGTTTCGGGTACTGTAAAAGCCAAAGTAACGCGTTTCAATACTGTACAACCTAGACAAATCCTGGCAACCTTTGGGCGGTTCCGGTCATCAGCTATCTGCGGGGAAGCGAGGTACAACGCATGCATGTCTTGAGAGATAGGCGATTCTGAGAGGACGCTTTTCTGAAATAACAAGTGTAAGATATGTTCTGATAGTTTATTTGCCAAATATGGAATATACCGTTAAGACACATGTAAACGCTAACTTTTATTTTATTTAACTAATTACTTTGTTATTTTATATTTGATAGAAAAATTTAACGAAATAAATTGTAAAATCTTTTATTTAAAAAAGAAAATCTAAAAACCTTTTTCTTATAATTTAATTTTATATTTTTATTTTGAATTAAAAAACTGAAATAATAAAAAGCTGGATAAAAATCATTAATCTTTTACTTTTTAATTGTGTAATTGGGTTTACGAACAGAACATATGAGCGACTCTGAGATTTTGAATATTTAGTATAATGTACAATGGTTATATATTACTACAAATAAGGTGAACCTGGCTAATATGGTACAAATGAATTCAGCAAGGTTCGAGATTCAATACTTAGAAGGATTTGTCTTTAATTCTAACTATATGAGTATTTAAACTAAGAGGTCTTTCCGGGACATTTTAGAATGAAAACTCCGACCAAGATTGGGACAATTACATCTGCCGATAGTTTTAAGTAAAACGGTTCTCTAGCGAGTAAGAAGTATTAGAAGATTCTATTGCAACTATGTCAACTGCCATGGGACTTCAACCTCTCTCCAATAGTCACGTTCTACTTTTATACGACTGTGAATTGTTTTTGACTGAAATAAACCATTACGTTACAACAGAATTTAAGTAAAATCTGTAGTTGCTGTATGGGAACCGTAATATCCGAGGAGAAACTAATAAACGGTGAAAACAATTATACCACAACTTCTCCGGAATCTGAAGTTCTTAAATCTTGAGATTCAAATATGACGCTCATGTTATTTGCGATAGCAGGATTCACCCACATCTTAAAGGTGATTTGAGCATTTTATTTGATGCAGTGGTAATATAATCTGTTCAATACTCATTGTAGGCATTCCGTTTGCTCAATAAATTGTTTCGTAAAATTCAGGATTCGTGTACACTGGCCTAAAATGGTTTAAGTGTTACATAAATTGTTGGAGATGTTGTATGAAATATCATGGAATGTTTGAGCAGAGAAGTTCAAGCTATACAATGGTAATAGTCACCGGCGTTTCACTGTTTTGACACCCTCATAAAAAGTTTCGTGATCATCCGTCATTAAAGCTAAAATCTAAATATTAAATAATGGCTAAAGAATTTGGAATATCTTCCAGTTACCATTGTTTGATATGTCATTCAAAAATGGTGTGCCCATTAAATCTCTTATTTATCAGAGAATTGCGTGCTACGGTAACTAGTAGTAAAGATATAAATTCCATTTGAATAAACACACACACACACAGACAGATTCACCTTTCTATATAGTTGCTGTATACATCGCCGTGGCTGTAGCAGAAAGTTTGACATGTGTATGGAACTTACTGAATGAATAAACCAGTTGTTTCTTTACAATTTCTGGGCACAGCTTGTGAGTTTTACATAAAGGCTCTTTCTATTGAGTTTCTTTGAAAGATCTCCTCTTTAAAGGTTCGTGAACATTTAAATGCCTAGACTTTTAATACCCACATAAATTTTTTGCGATTTAATTTTTCTTATAATCTCTCTGTCCTTTCTTCTTCTAGTATATCTAGGATTATCTATTTATTCATGGAATTGATACCTTATTAGCTCAATAAATAATGTTGGCAAACACGCTTCGTCTAATATTTAAACTGGAGCTAAAAAAGTAAGACGACTATGAAAAAACGGACTCCGTTAAAACACCTTGACAGGTTACTAGTCCAAGATGGGTCTGTTTCCAAACTTCAAATTTTATAACATAAAGAATTATTAAAACAATATTCTAGTGCAAAAAGTAAAGTATCATAGCTTCTTAAAAGTTTTAGTTGTGAAGTGAAGTAAAACAATTCAGTTTCAAATCGTAAAGGTTTTATGCAAAGAAATCTATACGTGTTATATTACGCATTGTGTAGGCACTATTTTGTTGGTTGCTCTACGTTAATTAAGGATGACAGAATAAACTTAACTCTTTATACAGTGATATACATATAATCAATTCAATTAACGAAAAAAGCTTAGTTTAAATGAAATAGCGTTTCTTAAGTAATAACTGAAATAACAACTAAAGCAATTTTTATTTAGCCTACTAGTGTTAATACTTTGTAAATTTTATCACGAACTTTTCATTTGTATTTATCTTCACACAGTTATTTAAGACTTAACTTGTAAACATTGATCTACTATTTGTAATTGAAATGAAAGCCAGTTATAAATAAAAAATATTCTTTATTTGACAATGGCCCTTCATTTTCGTTTTTACTATTTTCTCCCCTCTCCCGCAAATCCAAATCAAATGCACCCTCTTTTCATCATTACTGAAGTTTAAGTGTTATCATGTACAAGGAGTTGAAAGTGTACAGAAAATATCTTTTTACTAAGTGCCGATTTCTTCCGAAATAGCTCATTCCATAAAAAATCTTTAAATTACAACTACTCTTGATTACACTCATATAAAATAATAACCATTTTAATGTAAATTTAATTCTATACAACTTCCTTTTTGACCAAATTTGCTGTGCGATGAAAACTTTAGGCACTGATCAGAATGTTAGCCAAAATTACTACTTTCCAAGTGCTTATGTGTCATTGACAGTAACATATTTGAGATTGAGTAGTAGATGGCTAGATAGCCTTAACTCACCCTCTTTAATAAAGGATTTTTCATTTCATTTCAGATAAATAGAAAAAACAATAAGAGCAAAAGTTATAGGAAATGTTATCCGGTTTAGTTTGAAAGTTTTGTAAGACCAACTCCTGCCGAGATATAGTTAATACCCAAATAAAAAGGACCTTTGACCTCCTCCCCCTCACTTGCGTCACCCAAAGGTTTGAAGACATTTAGTTATACTACCAGGTAGTCCGAACAAGTGCCATTATTGGATTTGACGCTTGTTGACTTTCCTTCTAAACTCATTAGTCGACTGGGCTAAAAGCATAAGACACAATCTAAGTTTGAAACTTATGGATTTGAGTTATGATCCACTCAATCCGAAGACTACGAAAAGTTAGCGTCAAGGAGCCGACAGCCATCTGCAGTATACAGTTGGCTCCTAAACAAAAAAACAACGCTTCTGTTGAGATGCAGTCCCTGCTCTGTCCTTTGCCGCTTCAGATTTGGCAGGAACACCTGGGCTACCTGATATCGACAATCATAGTCAAAAAACACCTCCACTATGCTATTGACACTGCCACTTTTATCACTATTGGCTGTCACATTGTTAATAATATAAGTAATTTTGAGCTTATTTAGTGTCTTTTAACTGCGATTATCAGTGATCATTTTTGGATCCTCACTTAATTGAGCTATTTTAGTTTTTAGCTGATCCTCCGAACATTGAAATCTTCGCAAAAGTACATATACCGATTATTAGCAGTAATTTTACAACTGACAAATAAAATATAATGTGAAATAATAGCAATGTATACGATTACATAACAATTAATGGTTTATGTTGTCTGGAATACTTGGAATGGAATTCGACGCAAAGTTAATTTAGGTAAATGTGGTAACACGGAAAACCCATCGGTCAAATGTATAAATTTGTATTTTACTCTACATTAATCTATTTTTATTGATAATAAAGAATGCCATATGGAATTGTATTAATTGAGGAAGTTATACATTTATACATTTTGTATACATTTATACATTTTATACGGATTTAAATAGTTTTAAAACTTACTTATACTGAGTTTGTATTTCCTAGTTATGATTCCGAGGAGAAAGGTTATACTATTTAAGTCACAACTTCCTGCATTAAAAACCCAAAGTATACGACGTAAGGGATCTTGTCAAAATTGTACATTTGAGTGTGTGGTTACGAGATGTGTGGAGGTTTGAGTATTCACGCTCCCAGGCAAGTGTCATGTTTTATTCAAGCGGCCGTCTACACTGTTACGATCCCGAGAAGAAAGGTTATATATCTAGTGTATGAAGCAATGTATCGAGCACTTTGATCTTTCCGTAAAGTTTATATAAACAGGTTTCTATCGGAAATGGTTCTAGAACAACTGCTGATAAATAGTTAGTTGTTCTTCAATGAATATTAATACGTGCGTTTGTAATGGGACGATTGCAGCATACATACGAGTAATTCCTGTACACAACGTTTACAAACTAAATATTGAATCTAGTTCACCTAATGTTTACAGAGGGGTGTTCAGGAGGTAGTTTCATGTTTCAAAAAAATCAATAGCTGAATAACTTCAGGAAACATATTATCCTGTTATATAAAACAAGGGGAATCATAAAATTATAACATTGTTATAAAATAAAATGTGTTTAAGGATATTGTGTAATACATTATGAAATAATATTTTTATGTCAAATTAATAATAAATTGTGAGTAAAAGTTTTGTAGATTGTGTATATGAATAAATCTAATTAAAGATGCTTAAGTAAAACAAATTTTATTCAATCAGTTTTCTAATTATATCCACTTTTGATATCGTAAATATGTACTTATCTTATTTTGTTATCAAATATGCCAGTGTAGTGTTTATTCTAAAATGGTGAAATTAATTAATAAAACTGTATTATTTGCTTATAAAATAAAAAAAAAAATAGATACGGCTGAAAACATATGAGACATATATGATGTAGTTCATTGAGTTTAACACGCCCGCTGTTATTCTTGCGTTGAATTTCTGTTTCTCCAAAACATGCTTCTGTTTAGCGGTAATTGAGGATGTAATTCAAATCGTTGAAATCCATAAAATTCTTTAAGATATATTATAACTACAAAAAGAAGGTGAATTTGAAAAATTAAATATGGGAAAAGACAGCCGCGCATTTTCCCCATGTATAGTTGGGGTTCAGGCATGTATGAAGCCTTCAGATGTAACCACACACTCGTATATAACACAATTCAGAAAACTTATACTTTTCTATCTTTTAATTTGCGGATTTCTTCTCTATAAAGTCACTTTTCTTCTGTAGATTCTTAGTTATTAGTCTGTTTCAAAAATAAAACGTCACTAAATTGATTAATTCTCTCTTAGTGTAAATCAAGCTCCTTCTCATAGATTATTATGATTGCAATTGCACTCGCACCGAGGTTCGATGACACTGCAGAAGCTAGTGCTGACTTCAATGTTCGGTTGGCTGTTCAAGGCATGTACGCAAATACAAACGTTAATATAAATACTCTTTGATCATAAAGTGGTCTCGAGTCTGAAAGTTAACTAGGAATTAATAAGACAAGGTACGACAACACGAGTTAGTTTATTTCTGTGTGTACTTATATATATCAAGCCAATTATTTCATAACAATAAATTCCAGTTTTATGTCAATAAAAACTAAAAAATACCATTTTTGCGCTTTTAAACTAAACCGCAATTTGTGATTCGATTAAGAGCAAATTTTATTTACAAGATAGGCGCATGTATACTGTTTTTGGGTGTGTAATTATAGAATTACATACTCGAAACATTGAGTTACTTAAAATTACTATTAACACCTGTTTAATTTCCCTGGTTTTGTCTATCTAATTTGGGCAGAGCCATCTCGTCTAAACGTGCAATCGGCTAGACCACCAAGACAACACCAGTCATGAGTTTTACGACGTGAAGCTAAGGTAAACCTTCCTCATAGAGCCTTGGAGCCAAGACCTAATAGATCGACAGAATACATACATACATATATATATATAAATGCAAATGTTTGCTTGTATGTTCCGTTATAACTCTAGAACCAATGCACGAAACATCGTGAAATTTTGTACAGTGATTCTACACGTTCCTGGAAGTAACATAGGCATACATACTAGAGTAAATTTGGTCCAATTTAAATAGTTTATTTAATTAATTTTTAAATTATAAATCGTTGTTGATGTTAGAGTGTTTTATATTGTATCCGACAGACTGCGCTACGACACATAATACAAAGCGAACTGATACTTATCAGCTGTTAATCTTTCAGCTGAAGTTCATCAAAGAGGCAGAAACATTTGTTTACATTTAAAATTTAGAAAATTTTTATTGTAAAGTGCTTGATCAGTAGTGTAATGCAGATTGCATAGAAGACGTCATTGCCTAATTTTAAATTCAGATTGCACCAATGATCAATAAACTATCTAATGCAATGAAAAAACTATTAAACGCTATTATGAAAACAACCTCATTGTAAAAATCCGTGAATGTTTGCACATAAGGTAATCGAATTTGGTTACATGGAAGGTAAATGAAAAGAGCCGAAAGAAGACACTTTATGATCGAAATTGGGTTTCTTTGATACATTTTCTTGAAGGCACACTCCTAAATAATACTGGAAATATCTTAGACAGAAAATTAATTTTAAAAGACCGAATTTGATTCTTTATAACCTAATTAGTTTACCGAGATTCATCCATATACATTAATTGTTCTGAATAACTTATCAACACCTAGCAAAAACCACGAAAGATAGAGGCAGGAATATGGTACATACCTTCATAATGCGTCCAATGGCTCACGATAGAACGACTATCAATTATCTCAGCAATGTTTAGAATGTGATAGAAACAGAATAAGTGAATATAGTGTACTGTTTTCAACGGGAAATTGCGTGCGAAGTCGCGGGAAACAGCTAGTATATATATATACAAACATATTTACTAAAAATTGCTGATTGCCAACATACAAGTTTTCGCCAGAACATGTTTCATGTAAAACCCATAACTAAAATTAGGTTCCTACCTTCCGTCAAATACCAGTTCAATGAGTGGTGCAGCTAATGTTTACAAGGTTCGGCACAATACGAATGTGGCTCGTATAGTTTATATCAATTAGCTGTTAGCGTCGTTGAATTATTTGATAAAAACACACAAACCATTCACAAACATTTGTAATTTCATATACAGCTACGACAAGTAATATAAAGTGAACTGATACTTCATAAAATAGACAGAAATATTTGTACACATTTAAATAAATTAGGAAAATAATAAATTATTGTAAATTGCTTGATCAATAGTGTAATGCAGATTGCGAGGACGAAGTTATTATTAAATTTTATATTTAGATTGCACCAATGATCAATAAACCATCTAGTGCAATGTAAATACTATTTATACGCCATTCAAACAGGACATTAATGTAAAAAACTGTGAATTTAGATGTACACAACAGCAAATGTAATCGAATATGGTTAGATCGAAAGTTAATGAAAATAGCCGAAAGAAGACGCTTTATGATCGAAGTTTGTTTTCGTTGGTATATATTTTATTGAGCACAGCACAAGGCAAACTCTAAAATAGTAGGTACTGGAATTATATTAGGCAGAATTGAATTAAAAAAGACATGTTTTGAATCATTATAAACTATTTAGTTTATCAAAACTTAAAAAGGAAGTGTTATGAATTACTTATCAGTTATTCAGAACAATCAAATGTTAAATTTATTTCAGTGCCATTTTAAATGCATTGATATTTATAGACTAGAAAGCATCGAGTAAGCATAAAAATAACATCACTTATTTTTTCAATATTTTCTGTAATAATTAGTAATTATTATAAGTCTTCTTGTTAAGCTAATAAGACATACAAGGGAAAAATGTGCCCAAATTAAGAAGACGTAACCTGAGACTTCTCACCTAGTATTACCATAAAAAACTTTCCAAAAACGATCCAAAATAAAGATCTAGAGATATAGTAATCTAAAATTTTTGTACCACTCCTTTAAACGTAATTTTTAATTAAACTGCCAAATATATAAGGTTTTTTCCGATTGAATTTTAATAAATTTAATTAAATTTTAATTTTAATATTTTTAAATCGTACATTTATTTAGTAAGTACATTTTTACCAAGTATCCCTAATAGTTAACTCTCTTTTATAGATAAGCAGTCTCAAAGTGGAGACTAGAAACTTTATAACTAGGTCTTAGGGGTTAACCACATGAATATTAAAGGATCACACTGAACTGAAAAACTGGAGTTTGATCTGCATTGCTAATGGCGCAGAGTAGCTGCTCGGTTAGTACGTGGATTGTAAGTGTCTCATTTGTTGAGATCCAACTCTGAGAACTGAGAACTCGGAAAGTGTTTTACATTGCTAATTCAGTTTTTTGAAATAACACAGATTACAAAATCTAGATTCATTTCTACTAGTAACCATATTTCCCTACCCTGAAGATGTTGTAATTTGCGCGTTATAAAGTTTTAGAAACTGTAATAATTGTATACTTAATAATTGTATACGTAAATATAATTGTAACTTATATATTTTTAAAATCATACAACACAATACTTAACTACCAGAGTTAGAAGAAAAAGTGATTGTAAAATAATTTGTATCACAACAAAACGCTATGCAGCCCTAGAAAACTTGTAATGTTCCATCATAATAAATAATTTACTATGTCGTGTAGTTGTTATTCACATTTGTTTAATGTTTTATGTTAAATGTTTTAGTTAGCAATTACATAAACGAAATCAAGTAAAAATAATTCCGTTACATCCGACTAAGCCGGTCAGTGACGAGCTACGTTGTGGTAAAGGTATTATAGAACTGATACAGTGTAAGGCTGCAGCGTGCGACAGGATGAGACGTGGTGGGTCGTGTCAGAAGTGACAGGTGGGTCGATGTATGCGGGACACCATGATGGAAGCCGCAGGTCACCAGTACAAGAGACTAAGCCGGACAGTGACGAGCTACGTTGTGGTAAAGGTATTATAGAACTGATACAGTGTAAGGCTGCAGCGTACGACAGGATGAGAACGTGGTGGGTGTGTCAGAAGTGACAGGTGGGTCGATGTATGCGGGACACCATGATGGAAGCCGCAGGTCACCAGTACAAGAGACTAAGCCGGACAGTGACGAGCTACGTTGTGGTAAAGGTATTATAGAACTGATACAGTGTAAGGCTGCAGCGTACGACAGGATGAGAACGTGGTGGGTGTGTCAGAAGTGACAGGTGGGTCGATGTATGCGGGACACCATGATGAACGCCGCAGGTCACCAGTACAAGAGACTAAGCCGGACAGTGACGAGCTACGTTGTGGTAAAGGTATTATAGAACTGATACAATGTAAGGCTGCAGCGTACGACAGGATGAGAACGTGGTGGGTGTGTCAGAAGTGACAGGTGGGTCGATGTATGCGGGACACCATGATGGAAGCCGCAGGTCACCAGTACAAGAGACTAAGCCGGACAGTTACGAGCTATGTACCAATCTAGTAATGGGTTTTCAATTTAAAAGTAGGATATTCCTTGTATAATTACTAAAAGGCTATGTTTAATTTTCTTTCTAAAATGAAAGATAACATATCATTTACCACTTCATCTCCATTTTTTTATAATGCCGTCAGGGTACGGAGTATACAGAGCGTGATTAATCATTTTGCTAATCGATGCGTGTGTCACACACCCCTACTGCTATGTTACACTGTTTTTTTTTATATACTTAAACTCTGTTTTCGCAATTCGGTTAGCATGCTTTTGGTAGACACTTGTAATTGCATCACTTTTAAATACTGAGCCTTTTACGAACTTTAAATTCTTATTTTTATGCCAATTAATATTCTATTTCGTCGGAAAAAAAACTAGAAGTTAAATGCAATTTTCTACAATATATTTCAAACTTAAAATCATATGTTTTTTTTTCGCTAATCCCTATTTTGAACTATTCATTATTTTATATAATATTTTGTGAATAATTTCTCGTGGACTAAGTTGATTTAACAGCGAGATTAAACTGTAGAATTATAAAATGCGCTTACTATTGCTTTAGGAAGTTCATACTCGTTATAAAATATAAAACTATAATTATTGAAATTGTGTATAATGTTTATATTTCATTATCAATGTAAAAATCGTAAAATATTAGAGAAATGTGGTACAATATTCAATTTGACGGCTACGAAATCTGCGATACAATGATACAAGGATTACTGATGATGGAGGTGACTCTGAGAGTGAATGTAATCCATGATACCGAGTCGAACCAAAATAAATGTCAAAACAAGTCACGCCGAGCTTCGCCCAGGATTACAAACATAGCCGGCCTTGCCAGTCGGATCTGTAAAATTAAATCGTTTTAAATATAGATGTGAACTAAAATTGCATTTCGTATTAAGTTTAATGAACGATATAAGAGTAAACGTGTAACTTTGTACTCGATAATTTGTTGTATTAATCGATTTCAAAGTCTTCTAATATGGAGAACAAATCAAAAACCCTCTTCACTGGCTATAGGAGATATAATCTGGATTCTTTAAAGAACGGGCATTTTTCTTTAATACTGCTTTTGAAATAGTAAAGACATCAAGCCATGTCGTTTGAACTGCTCTTTTAACCATAAACATTTATGAATAAGGTAACATTGAAACTGTTATTAGCAATGTTGTAGATAGTAAAGTTGAAGTTAAAGAAAATATTAAATAAAGGTTTTCAGAGAAATTGGAAAAAACTTAAATTCAATGTAACTAATAGTAAGACTGCAGTATTTGTTAGTTATATTACACATATTAAGTATTAAAAAATCTGTCCTTGATTGAATTTTGGTAACATAATTATTTGCAAATCAAGGTAGATATAATCTTCATGTAAAAACTGTTTATTGTAATTTTATGTTGTTTTTCGCATTTATTTAAAGCAATACCAAATGATTTTCTGTTTTTGTAAGCATTGCATGAGCAACCTTTACTTCTTAGAACAGTGAATATAAAGATTTAACTTGATTCAAATGGATGTAGTAACGTTGTAGTAAATTTGGAAGTTAAAATCTATTTGCAGGTAACATTCATCAACGAATAAATACACGACGTTCTAGACATCAGTTTAAACATACAAATGTTCCAAGACCCAGATGTTCAATTCTTATTGCTATGTGTAATTTGCAAACTTTTCTAATCTTCTGTGGCAGACGGCGGTGTTAAACTTTGCCCGCGGCAATACGTTTCTCAAGTGTGGTGCATTTAACCAAATTCGGTTTTTAAATCAAACAATAGCAATTGTCAATTTATTTTTAAATTGTTTATTTTATTTCAGCATGGGTTTTAACTATGTAAACAAATAACTCATCCATTCATTATATGATATTCATATGTAGCAATTATAAATTACAGAACTCTTCAAAATATATTCCATATTTGATTTAATACAGATAATAACTGGACCTGCATACCACTCGTCTATAAGCCTACAAGCACATGTGAAAGAATGAATAAACCATCAGGATTCAGAGATTAATACTTTATGATGGAGAAATCGAAAATGCTCAGGGAAATGCTGAGAGACAACACAAATTGAATGAGCCTGAACGCATTTTGTGACGTACTGTATTGTTAAGATATTTCCCAAAGTGCCAACAATCTGATCTATTCTTTCATGTTAAATCAATTGAGAACTTGAATTTGTGTGAATTCAAGCTGTTTAACTTCTGCATGTATTATTGTCAATAATAATAATGAGATATATATATATATATATATATATATACATTAAATAATAAATTTTGTTATTCAATATACAAAATTTAGATGGAATAATTACTCTGATAAATTTAAGTGCATCAAAACATTTTTGGGAATGATATAAAGAGCGAATAATCCCATGGACGTCCAGACCAAGTAAGAGTATCAGAGGGATGGGGAAAACAACTTGAACTTGGCAACTTAAACTTAACTCTCAGTTTTATCCTGCCGCCAATTTCCTTGATTGCTCGCTTGTTCAGGAGCCAAATAGACTTGGCCAATCCACCGCAACTACTTGTATTAGAACAGAACTCCACCACACGAGGTTTATATCTTATGTGTGTTTAGGTGGTAATGGACTTTCAAATTTTTAAGAGTAAACTACAATATTTTGGGCCCTAGTTAAGTATATTCTATTACATTTTTATAGATAATCAAATCACAATAATACATATTACAAAACGTTCTTTTGGATTAGTATCATATTGGACTGACAACGTAAATAAGATTGTATGCGGAATTTCTGCCTTCTTTATAATCTTGCTGTATCCGGAAGACAATTGTGTTAAATATATATCTTAATAAAGTAATTTTTTTATTAAGAGTTCTCATCATTACTAGTCTCATAAGAGCATCCCTATGGCTATTATCACACTAGGAGTTCGGTGGCGATATGACGTCATGGAGACAAGACGCTTTTCCATTAATCCATCATTTTCAACCCATCAGCATAGACAGATTGTTTATAGAGTTGTGTTCAACGCCTTTTGAATGCGAACACAATCGATTTTTCGTCGGCGTAACATGAGAGATGATTCTACAAAGAACGACACAGTCCTTAAGTGTTAGCTTGTAAGAATCGCTGTCAAAATTGTATCTCTTTGTCCTGCCTTTATACATTGCCAACGCGTTTGAATCGTGCGGACTTTCTTCGTAGGTTATTTAATGCTAGGCTAATAAATATGGGTGTCTAGAATAAGTGCCAATCCTATGAGTGGTTAAGATGGGGCATTCAGCGTTTGATTGCGCCATTTTTCAATCTTGCACAATAATTTTGTCATAGATCTCAAAAAATAAGAATAAATAAAAATTAGTTATCACACAAGAAGTTTGAAAGATTTAACCATTCTTGGAAGTAACCTGTTATTGGACCCTCACACAAACGGCCGAAGATAAATTTAAGAGATTATCTATACGTATAGAGATAAACGGGGGAGTAACATCTTTTTAATTGACACTTTTTAAGTCATAAATGTTTTAAAAATCATGTAACTCCCTGAAGTCTTAATTCATATACTATAAAAATTCGCTAAACTTCATCATTACTTTTCTTCGATTTCGTAAAGTCTTATTACAAAACTGTACTAAATTATTTCACTGAATATCTAAAACCCTTGTTATTACAATATGTCTGACATATTATCTGTGTGTTTAAATATCGTCATGGAAATCTCAAAACAAATTGAATTAATTTTAATTTTAAACAATTTTAATTGAATAAATTTTAGAACTAAAATTAATGAATTGTAATTATATAACAACCTGACCTAATATATACTTTTTACTATTTTCATCACTACACGGGAGCAGTTTTATAAATTTTGGTAAATTAATTGTCACGGTCAGAACTCAGTAAGTGACAATTTGAGCAGTTCCTCGGTTGTTGTCAAAGAGCATAAGTAAGTTTGAGTGCCTCTCGGCTGCCGTACTAATGAAAGATTGATTACACTGCGCTCTAACGGTGATGACGGTAATCACTCTCAGCTCAGATCGGCGCTGTACAATAGGGCAGGAACATTACTTGATTTAGGTGAGGATCCTACTCGCTATATGTCAGTGTTTCCTGATAGTACTGAATATCTGACACTACGTAGCAAAACATCGTATTCTTAATAATGAAATTATATAATTATACTATAAATGTTACATGTTTTCAGACAAAGAGAAGGCAAATGTTTAAAAGTTGAACAAAAGTATTTTAATGAAGTCAGGCGGTCTTAAAGGTCTACATGCAAATGAAGGCTTCCTCATACGGCTTTGACTCAAGCCCTGCGAGAACAAAACCATATAGTGTTTTTGTTGGCGCTCATATAAGTCGGGATATAGGATTTTGTAATCTAAGCAAAAATACATTTGATGGATCATTATTTTTAAACCTAGAATTTGTTTTATTTCGTTACTAGAAGATCCTAAAAAATATTCGGATCAAATATTTTAAGTCTAACTGGTATCATATGTATAGACAAATAGCAATGTTAAAGTGTTTTCTCTCTACAACATGTATGATCAGCTTTAATTTATTAATTATACCCTATAAATAGTCCTGTTGACCTACTAGTGGAGATTCAACGATCCGGTAACACGCGACTTCATAACTATCCCCTTACCCAACTCCACTGACGGGGAAGTTAAACGTAAAGACTAGAAGTGGTATGTCATAGGTAAAACATACATCATACAGTATAATTGAATGTTATAGACAATGTTAATGAACGAATTTGTATATTGTAAATATATAAACAGGTGCTTCTTAGATGAATTCGGGTTGCATAATTAACGAGCAATACTTAACAAAACTATATTGATATGATTTGGTGGGATTTCTTACACGGTCAAAGTTTTTTTGTCATCTAGCCTGAATCTCATTACATATTTTGCAAAACACTATGTAAACGTATTCAAGAAACACGTTTGGTGATTTTTATTGCACTATAGATAGTGAACTTATTCGTATTGGGTATTTGTTAATACTTCCTGGTTCATGGGATGTTTTAAGTTTGCTTATCTTGTACATTAGGAATAATTAAAATCTCACTGTAATTATTATAATTTCAACGCAAAACATAACTTGTATTATTTATTGAAAGCGTAATTATAACACTTTCTTTTGATTAATACGGATATAACACAGAGCTCAATTTACATTGTACACTGAAAAAATAAGATTGCTCTATAAAGAAATCTTTTTTATTTATTTTGGATCTTTACATAATCCAACTTCACCAGGAATATCGAGCAAACTATATCCGTAGTATAAATATCCGAACAATTTGCTCACTTATTTGTCATTTAAAGTTAAATCTTTTAAACTAATATTTTCATTATGTACTATAGTTCACAGTTCGGAAACGTGCATCAGTATTATCACGTTGATAACGCATTATTCAGGTTTAAACAAAGCGGATTGTGCGGAGATAAACTGTCACCCGCCTCGCCCTCAGGCTTATCAGTGATGCCGGCTTCCGCTGATAGCAAATATTATTTGTCTTTATTGGTTACTACTTCCATGGATACAATTGAATAAATTATTTCAGTGGAAGTTGAGGATTAATAAATCGATATAAAATATTTGAGAAATTTTTATTTCACGGCCAGTATGTAGGTGTAGAACTACATTATTCGTCTACAATAAACATAATACCGGAAAAGAATAAAATTGATTTTTTGACGAAAACGCAAACCACTGTTTAGTATTAAATCAAAGTGGGAAGGTAATCTAATATTCATATTTTACAAAGCTAATTTAACAAATCTTGTTAATGAATATGTTGAATGCTCGTTTTAGTGTCTCATTTTTTTAAAGTAAGAGATACAAATACCTTTAAATAGAAAATAATGTTCGCTAAAGGAGATATTAAGATTTAAAGCTTTTTAATTCGGAAAACTCAGTTAAAATAGTTTATGCCACATATTCGTTTACAGAATAACTCAGTAATAAGTTAATGTAGTACAATTTTGCACTCTTCCATATTGTCAGTAATAACACAGGATTTCATTTAAAACTCTTCTAACATTCTAGAACTTTTTGTAATAAGTTAAATTTTATTTTTGTACAAATATTCAGTGTAATAAAATAATATAATCTTTGATAATCCTGTAAATTAAAATTTCCAAAAAATTACTCTCAACCACCCCAAATTAGCCCTTTCAAGACATTTTAAAAATTGATACATAGTTCAAAATTAGCTCCCAACAATTACATAAAGGAGTATAAAGAAATAAAATATCTTGTATTTACTTAGCTATGATTGGGGTAGTTTGGCTCAATTCATGGGTAGTTTGCCGCAATTTTTACATACATAAGGTAAGGCATATGCGACACTTTCATTTGAGAGTTTATACCAAAATTATAACTCAATATCTCATAATTTATTACTTAATAATAATTAATATATTTAGAACATATTAGAATTAGACATCATGTAAAGCATTGATAGTGAAGTACTTTCAATAATTTACATTACGTTCTGTAAAATAAACACGTTGTTAAAGTTATAAAAATGAAGTACATAAAGTGAAAATGTGAATTAAAGTTGATCTGAATTATAATTAATTACTAATGTTACTGTGACTGTGCTTGTATTTATATAAGTGAAAACATTCTATATAGTTGGTGAAACCATATAAAAGTGCTGCACATGTAATTTAAGTATGTAGAATGGAAAATTATTAACATGGTTATGTATACAACAGTAAAGGTAATGGTAGACATTAAATTCACTACAGAACACCTATTTTACAGTTCTATAAACATTACTAGAAACAGTGCCCTGAGTAGGCTCGTGGTGATAAAGATCTCGTGGCCGCGCAGAGTAATCTTCCCGTATCAACCACCCCAAATTAGCCCTTTCAAGACATTTTAAAAATTGATACATAGTTCAAAATTAGCTCCCAACAATTACATAAAGGAGTATAAAGAAATAAAATATCTTGTATTTACTTAGCTATGATTGGGGTAGTTTGGCTCAATTCATGGGTAGTTTGCCGCAATTTTTACATACATAAGGTAAGGCATATGCGACACTTTCATTTGAGAGTTTATACCAAAATTATAACTCAATATCTCATAATTTATTACTTAATAATAATTAATATATTTAGAACATATTAGAATTAGACATCATGTAAAGCATTGAAAGTAAGACACTTTCATTTGAGAGTTTATACCAAAATTATAACTCAATATCTCATAATTTATTACTTAATAATAATTAATATATTACTTAATAATAATTAATATATTTAGAACATATTAGAATTAGACATCATGTAAAGCATTGATAGTGAAGTACTTTCAATAATTTACATTACGTTCTGTAAAATAAACACGTTGTTAAAGTTATAAAAATGAAGTACATAAAGTGAAAATGTGAATTAAAGTTGATCTGAATTATAATTAATTACTAATGTTACTGTGACTGTGCTTGTATTTATATAAGTGAAAACATTCTATATAGTTGGTGAAACCATATAAAAGTGCTGCACATGTAATTTAAGTATGTAGAATGGAAAATTATTAACATGGTTATGTATACAACAGTAAAGGTAATGGTAGACATTAAATTCACTACAGAACACCTATTTTACAGTTCTATAAACATTACTAGAAACAGTGCCCTGAGTAGGCTCGTGGTGATAAAGATCTCGTGGCCGCGCAGAGTAATCTTCCCGTATCAACCACCCCAAATTAGCCCTTTCAAGACATTTTAAAAATTGATACATAGTTCAAAATTAGCTCCCAACAATTACATAAAGGAGTATAAAGAAATAAAATATCTTGTATTTACTTAGCTATGATTGGGGTAGTTTGGCTCAATTCATGGGTAGTTTGCCGCAATTTTTACATACATAAGGTAAGGCATATGCGACACTTTCATTTGAGAGTTTATACCAAAATTATAACTCAATATCTCATAATTTATTACTTAATAATAATTAATATATTTAGAACATATTAGAATTAGACATCATGTAAAGCATTGATAGTGAAGTACTTTCAATAATTTACATTACGTTCTGTAAAATAAACACGTTGTTAAAGTTATAAAAATGAAGTACATAAAGTGAAAATGTGAATTAAAGTTGATCTGAATTATAATTAATTACTAATGTTACTGTGACTGTGCTTGTATTTATATAAGTGATATAACGTGTAAAGCATTGATAGTGAAGTACTTTCATGTCATATTATAGCATGACATTTAGCCTACACGTTTTATTGTAACACTTAGATATAAGAGACGAACAGGTAGAGGTAAGCTCTAAACAATGAAATCGAGGTAGATGGGAGGGGGTGGAAGGATATGTGATATGATGGCTCTTCTAAGTGTATACATTAATGTAACAAGATAACAGAGTTGCTAATAACAGACTCTTGTCTCCAGAGGCTCCTTTAACGTTAAACTTGCTGCCTTTGCTGAGATATCACACACCCCTGGCTTGTTGAACAGTTACATCAATCGATTACACTACGATACCCCTTGTGATAATGGTTTTTTATACAATAATACACAGTGATCAAAATTAGAAATAAAATCGTTACCTTCAAGCTTCTCGAGTAAAGATAGTAACTGGTACAGTGTGATGCGAACTTGAATAATTTAAAATGGAGCTGATTTCAAAGTATTCTCATTAAATATGTATATTTAAAAGTTGTTTTTGTGGAAGTAGAATGTGCTTCGAGCAATGTACACAAGCACTTTTTGGTGACTAATTGCAGACTGCAATTGAAACAAGGCCAATTCAACATATGGCACTGGAGACATCTTTGACCGGAAGTAGATTACTCAAAATACTGTAAATATTTCTCACTGAATCTAAGAAGTAATATGAGTGGAAATTTTGAAACTGCTTACATCAGTGAGTATAGTATAACCTTATGAAGATATAATTAATCAGTGAACGAAAACAATGGTTAAGGAGATATAATAATGGTTTATATTACGTAATGTTACAAAAGTAAGTAAAAAATAAGACCAGAGCAGTGCGTAGTGATAAAGCACTCTGTAATTTGGTAATGTTCTAAATAGTTATATTACTAGAGATAAAACAGTATAACATTTATATTATTAAAGAGATAATCAAGTGGGTTATATGAAGTAACATAATACAAAACTAGTTGAAGTGGCCGATGATAAAGTGGAATCACGAGGGAAGAGTACTTGTTGAACATGAACGGGTCTCATGTCAAGTGTTGACAGATGATCAGATACAGAGATTGTTCTGTTCACAATCCCTCTTCACGTCCCTCATCAACCCTCCTTAAGGCACGTCCTATTCTGCCCTATTATAAACGAGATTTTGTTCAATTGTTTGTTGCCTAGTTACTATCTCTATTTAAATTCAAACATTTTTTACCAATCAACTATTGTTCTCATATTTTATAAGCACCTCAAAAAGAGTTCTGGATCTATAAAATAAAAGGGGGATTAAAGATTCCACTTTCTTGATCATGGCATATAGATACTACTTTTCCTGTATGAAATTTTAATGGAAGGATGTCTCATTCAACAAAATATTAAGTACTAAAAATGTCGATACTTACTTTGATATAAAACTTTAATTTAATACCTAGGGTGACGAAATATACTATTATTTCTAATTAATATTTTACACAGTTTTAATTAGTTAATATTATTACAATTTATGTGAACCAAATACGCGTCTATGAATGCATACAAATTCATTATCATTTGAAATTTCTTTTTCAAAAATCACCATTTTAACAAACGTAAGAAAAAAATTGTTTGTAATGTTATGAAGAACGTATCTTATTCCAAATCATGTATCTGTAATCTTTTTTAAACATTTTTCATCCCAAAAATAGGTTTTCCTCTGTATTTTTAAGTCAGACTTGTGATAAATGCCATCGAATTTAATATATATCTTCCAAATTTTCCAAATTGAGAAGCTATACTGACCTATGTTTGCTGACACACAGTTGTGTGGTTCGTTGTGAACTGCCTACATACTTCAAACCCTTGCCCAACCCGGTTTGTCATTCCACCATGCAGACTCAAACAACGTACAAAGTCGGATAGTTAGGGAGTTAGATAGAGGAAGAGAGTTAACAATGTACTGAGTGAGGAAGTTCCATGCTCGGCGGCGTTAGTTCTGGTGAGTTAAGAATTCAATCAATACAAAGTAAGGTGCTCCAATACGTTTCTAATGAAGCCTACGATCTGTTACGCCTACCGCAGATCCATTGGTATTAAATGCCCAGATAATATTATCAGCCTTCATGAACGTGCCCTGTTAAAACAAACTATAAAATAAGATGAAAGATAATTATAACAATTTCCTGAAAATTTCTAATTGCAGACTTTGATTTCAATTCGAAACTGACGCTCTGATTAAGAACAAGGTATCTAAATTAATAATAAAAATAATGTTAGCTATTGCGTTCGTCACGATTTATTCGACTAATTATTGAATTATACAAGTTTTCATGAACTAACCGAAATGCTACATTATTAATTATGTTATAATTTTAACCCGAGTGAGAATTTATTTACGTGGTGTGATACGCGTGTTTCATTATAACGCTTTAGTTTTGTGAATGTAAATGAGGGTTGCTTTTAACGCCACTTTATCGAAGTTTCACAAGCTTAATTACAGAGAGCGAATGGTACATGGGTATGTATAAAAAGTACCACATTCGGGGAGAAGGGTTATGTTTGATATATTCCTCGCATATCCCACCGCCTAGATACCTGCATGGCGTTAAATATTAATATGTTGTCATACATGGCGTAGTGCTACAACCCAACTATTCAGAAATGTTTTGATACAGAGGATATTTTGTGTTGGGTGGTTTTTTTATCGAGAAGTGACACTGGGGATTTTAACTTAAACAAAATGGTTTAGTTGTCAGGGGTAATAAATATATAAAATAAATTTAAAAATTTAAAAGATAATAGTTGACATTGCACTTCATTCAGACCGGCATTTTATTGCAAGGTTATGTCCATACTTACCTGTAGCACCCATATGCCATTTTGAGGGATAAGGCAAAATATTAGATAATGGTGATTTTAAATTGAGTTAGAGTGGTTTTTGTAGCATATTATTTTAAAAACAAACTTGTTTAAATTTAGCAGCATATAAATAAAATGGCTAGATACGTCATAATTTGCAAATTACTATACTGCTGTTAATTGTTGTGCCTAAATATATTCGGTCAGCAAATAATGTTTTTAGATTTTACTAAACACTCAGATTTATTTCCCTCCATCTAAAAAAACACATTATAAATTAAAATATTAGTAAAATACTGTAAATGCTAAGAATATCCTAGAAAGTTTCATCATTTTCAATATTTTAATTTACTCTTCTTTAGAAACATTTATTATAAATAATTACTTTGTGTTATAGCTAGAGTATCTAATTTGAACTTAGAAAAATTATGTAAAATTTAAAATAATAGAACAACAGCACAAATTAAAATGTCCACGCTTATAATAAAACTTAAAACAAAAAATGACAAAACGACATAAGAATTAAATAGTTATATTTTGAACTAAATAATAATTAAAAATAAGCAAATGTTAAATTTGAAAAATGAAGGGTGGTCGTAAATGCAAACCACTACAAAGCTGAAAAAAAAATTACCTGGCCAAGATTATTTCGTCAACTCAATACAATTTTGAGAAAAAAAAAATTATCCTGTTTACTAAAATTATTGTAATAGCAATTTTGATATTAAACAACAAATGATGGTCTTATAAATGCAATAATTTCTCCATTGTACTGTAGTTTTTTTTAATTTTAAGTTTACCGATTTGGACTCTCCAATTTAATTCACGATCAAAAAAAAAACCTAAACACTTTATTTCATTAGTGTTAGTCTAACGTTTACATTGCTTTTGTTCATAGAATCTGGTTTCCTCTATACAATGTGCACATTGAAAAAAATGTATATATCATAAAACATTTGTTTAGGACAAAAAGTAACATATTTAGTTTTTTTAGTACTTAGCACTATATGGTCAACAGTAAACTACCATTGTATTAACTCAAGGTCTTTATTCATTGCTACTTGAACTTCTGTCCAATTTATTTTACAGTAAAACAGAGTTGTATCACTTACAAAAGATATTGCACTGCCTTGAAATCTAGCTTTGTAAAGATCATTTATATAAATTTAATAATAAATAAAATCACTCTCAAAACAAATCACTGTGTAATACAGCTCTAATTTTTCCTATTTCACTCACAACCGTTTTAATTTTGACCCATTGTTTCCTTCCAATGAATTAATTTTCAAACCAATTATAAATAACTTCTTTAATGCCACATTTAAATAGTTTTTATAACATATTCTGTAGTCAAAATTATCAAAACCTTAATTTATGTCTACAAATATCCCACTAACACAATTACTTTCAGGTATACCATCATATATTTTTGTCATAAAATCTAATAACGCATGCTCCTTATTAAAACAAAATCTGAAACTAAATAAATTAAGTAAATAAAGTTCAATTTAATTTATTTACGCTAATTTATTCTCTGGTAATGTAATTAACTAATACTTATAGATACTTAATACATTTTAACTCCGCCTTAAATTTTATAAAAAATTAATAAATAATAAAAAGGAAAAAACAGAACCTGAATTTACAACTTTAAAATTCAGTTTCGAAACAATATTATAGCCACTGCACTCTAAATTTGTTCCTACTAATATGATTGTAAAGCGAGTATTTTGAACTCTCTTAATAGCAACAGTCGGCTATTACATATAATAAAGCGATCCTAAAATAAACAATAAGGGAGAGTGTTAAGAGATACCTTTACTGAGTAGTACAATTTTTTATTAGATAAGTATAATTTTGTTTGTCAAAAAGTTTTATTTTGCTCATTGCTAAGTTTCCAGTGGCACGAATATCACTAGTGTTTTTACAGACTACAGGATGAGGACTGGGACTGAAAGGAATTGGATAGGGGACACTTGCGGCTTTTTACCGCTGTTTATTTTTGTATGGCATAATGACGTGTGTTTGGATGTGGTAACTGAATTTTGTAACATAAAACTTCACATTGGCTTTTCTGACTAAACGAGAAAGATATTCCATCAAATAATGACAATGAATTTTAAAATTAGAATCAAATATGATTTTTTTTTATGGGTTAATAATCTTAATTTGGTTACAAAGACAGCATGTCTGAACACTACTGTACATGTGTATTGTTGAAAATTCACAATGAAACTAAAGTTGGACATGTAACTACAATATTCACTGCAGGTGAGGTGGTAAAGTTTCATTCCCACCTATGTAGAAGACCTTACATATTAATATTTTTTTCTTCATCATATACACACTAAGAAACAAGTAACTTTCCCTAACTAAATTACTAATGAAATAAAGTACTGTACGTTAATTTTGCAGTGCTATTGTAGTGAAACACTGGTGACTCGATTGTGATTTTGGTGGGCAATATTACTGTTTTAAATAACGTAAAACTAGAATATTACACCGTGTATCCCAAACAACTACCACTTCTCCCCTGTAATATTTTAACGATTGAGAAATATCATACTTTCTCCGACGATATATTTATGATAAATGTTAAAGTTACCTTCCTTTATCCTGAAAAAAAGGGATGCAATATACGGTAATGCAAAATTTGTAATGGGATCATCGACTGACTGATAAATAAAATTAGGGATGAAAATATATAATTAAAAAGTAAACACTTGTCATTGAAAAGAGTTAAATAATTATAAATACTAGTTTAATTTATATTTTGAGCACTGTATACATACGTATATATATATATATATATATATATATATATATATCGCAATCGATGTTGTGTGTAAAAACATATTTTATATTATTTTCATAAAATTTTTATAAAAATATAGAATAAAACACGAAGTAATAATTTTCAAATCCAAAATTAATTGCACAGCCGGTGTCGATAGTCATAACATGATAATAAATTTCTCTTATTGGCTTAATACTACATTTCAGAAGTACTTATAAAAACCGATTCACTCTCCGACTTCAGAGCTCTATCTTTGAACTTAAAGTTGATGATGAGATAAGAATATCTTTCAGTTACTATTACTTAACTCATGATTGTTTGGATTGCAATTCAGAACATGCATATTGTGTCCCTGTCTTTCAAAATGAAATTTGGAGCGAAGCCACGGGTAATTGCCTAATAGGTGTATAATTTAACAGTTAGGTTAATACACATTTTCTCTCAATAATTTAATTTTTGCAGACAGTCAAAGTAAACAATGCGTCACATGATAAAGAGAACATTATATTATAGAGCAACATTTTCGCAGGTGTTTCATGAACATTCACATTTATACTGCCGCCGATAGCTTAAAAGTGACAGAAATAAGTTTTGACATTGTGGATGTAACGTCTACCAGAACGTTACCGAGTAGGCAGCTGATTGAATAAAACATGTCGCTCGCCACAGGGCGTGAATACTCAACTCCCATTCATCTCACCTTGCTTCTATATGGGTCTCGCATTAGACTTGTGACGAGGCTTGTAGCAGACAGATCCATTAAAATGTACTGCTTTACTATTATCGTCTCTATACAAAAATATTATTACACACAATAATATTTTGTTTATTATTTTTGATGTATCAATAATGTTTACGTATTAACTCGTGTAAATCAATAAGATCTGATAAATGACATCTAGCAATAACTTAGTATTAAGCCATCAGAGAAATGTATTATCATGTTATGACTATCGACACCGGCTGTGCAATTAATTTTGGGTTTGAAAATATTTCTTCGTGTTTTATTCTATATTTTGATAAAAATTTTATGAAAATAATATAAATTATGTTTTTACACACAACATCGATTGCACTATCCTAGCACAATCATCGACAAGGGCGAATGTCGCTTTCGCTTTCTTGGTCCCCTAAACCGGAGTAAAGATTCTGCCCCTCCCCCCCCCGCGTTAGCGTTTTTATAAATGTTCCACTAAAAGATGACTAAATATATAGTATAATCTGTTCGAACTTTCTAGTGTATGGGTCACAGGCTAGCTCATAGTGGGCTTGAGTATTGTTAAATACGCCATGGATCATTGCCAAAGTTACGTGTGAAATACTTACAAGGAAAGGGATATATAAGAGACATCTTATGTCTAGCTTTGCATGGTAAAATAAGATATTAATTTTACTTTTTATTTAATACCAGTATTAATTAGTAAATTAAACAACCACAACGTGGCACAAACAACTTATATTTGTAAAACGATGTCTCAATTTCTGTGTTAAATCATTACCGTCATTACCTTTTCAAGGGTTTAAGAAAGATAAAATACACTTATTTATTAGAGTATACATTTATATAGGAATGCAAACTCTTCCCAGTTATCGTAATTATTGGTCATCTGCTTTGGACCATGATTCATATATTTATGATCTAATATACGAAAACGCAAAAAACAGTACGATAAACAAGGTTCTGCTATATCTGCAATGTGTTATCATCTATGGGCAAAGATAAAAGGTGTTTTCAATTTTATTATCACTCAATATAAATTTGTGTTAAAAGTTCTGAAATATTGTTACGACATGAAAAACGTAATCTATAATGTTGTTGACTATATGTGACTAACTCAATGCCCATATTGAATTTTTATTGTGATAGTTTTAGTTGGTTAGTACAACTAATCATCAAGAGTAATGAGATTTTTACATTGCATGTCTTAATTAAATGATTGACAAATTACAAAATAGTTCATATATATAGTAACTAGGTCGGAGTTATGAAGAGACAGAAAAATCAGTGTTCACGTTTTCAATGAAAAAAAAAACATATGAAACAAATTAACATATGGGTAATTTAGATCCGATTCTTCTCGCACCACCATGATTTGCACGCGAACCTGGCAAAATATCTGGGCACAAATATTTGGGACTCAGAAAGTTAAAGAAGCATTCCGGTAAGAACCTTTCTTCTGCTCGCATTGAGAAGCTGTAGGGACAAAAATTTATATTTCCAATTTATCAATATTCTTACTGGTAGGAAAGATTTTTTATCCCGGCCAAAATTGATTCCTACTGGAAGTATTCCAACTACCCAATATTTACCATTAAATACACGATCTTTTTTCCCAAGGTTCAGTATATAATAATTTTTATATCTAAGTTTAATGTTTTTTCTTAAACTGTCATATTCAGAAATAAAAATAGATAGTCCATTTTAGATGTGATAAAAATTAATAGTTATAAATAAGACTGAATATCCCGATAAAATAAACCTCTTTCGATACCAATACACGATTCCCATTGAAATATGACCATGTAAGGAAAAGAGTGAGTTACAATCGAAGTAATTTTCGAAGAAGAATTGGACCAATCAAGTAAGTGGTCCTGAAGGGGAGAAGTTGGAGTTGGTTAAAGGTTGAGGTAAAACTTATAAGATTTAGAGTTTTCGTAGCTGCACAATCAGCTAAATATAATTTGAAACATTTATTGGTGAAACAGAAATCTGTTACCCCAATTATTTCTTGTTTCCAGATATGAAAATCTAGATTTCAAGAACAAAATTTATTTAGCTTTATAGCAAATGAAAACTGTCAAATTCTTGATTTTAAAAATTTAAAAAGATTTTAAAATTTACAATCAATTATCGTATTATAATTAACAAAACTGTATTCCTCCGTATCATTGTACCCTTTTTATTACTTACTATTTCTTAAATATATAAAATAAAACTGCATGATTTATTTTTGGTCGGCTGATTAATTAAATGTATATAAACTTTGTACAATATATATATATATATATATACATATGGAAAACTAATCGACTATGTTAGCAAAGTTATAAGGTTCAATTTACAGTCTTCATTCAAACAATTTTAGAGATCATCCAAATTTAATTTATAAATAAATTATGTAGACATATTTTTTTTATGACTGATCTCGTGTCACGATTGGTAACTTCTCATAGCTTCAGATTGTATCTTGAGTACCAATCACTCATAATGTGATCAGTTTCCTCGTGAAGATCGGATCTTTAAGAACATTTCATTATTCATTTGGACATCGATAATGTATAATAATATAACTGTTGAACATTTGTAAACTAATATTTGTAAACATAACCATATAAATCCTAAATTTCATATGTACGAGATTTTTAGAGAGAATCACATTAATCCAAATGATTGGATACAAAGACAGAACGCAAGTCACGGAAAGAACATAAGGAATGGATAAGGCTTAACAAAAACCTGACTTGAGTGCGTAATTTAGGGATACGCTGAGAGATCAATAAAACTCTACAGTGTTCAGAACTTAAATTTTGAACGTACGTAGTAGACTAGAGTCACTGAGGATATGAAAAAATAACAGTGTTTTATCAAAGATTCTTAAAGCAAAAAAGCGTTATTGTAACACTCAAAAACTCAACATCGAAAATATTCAGTTTTCCTCCTATGTAAGGAACTAAGTTTAATTTTAGTACAAGGATGTTTGTCAAAAACCTATGAGCATTTCTAAAGATAAAAGAATTGCTTATGATGCATATTATTTTACGTGGATTTGACACTTAAATGGCGTCATAATTAACGCTTAATGTTGTATAGCCTGCAGGGGCGGTGTTAGGCAGAAAAATATTAAAATATAAACTATGAATAAAAGTGGACGTCCATCAAAATTATATAAATAAGGTTTAATTGTATTACTAACATAAATTATTTCAAACATATTAACGAATACAGTAACATTAACAGCCACTCATACTTTCTGACACAGTATTTTTGCTTTTAGGTAAATCTCGTTAATACGTATATCCCACTATTACATTTTATAATGTATTCCATCCTTCTATATTCTAGAAAAAACTGTATGTATGGATGTAACATTCAGAGACGGAAAGTGTAAATACTTAGCTACACTTTTGATCAACAAAGATTGTAAAATATGCTGCAAAACAGTTTCTCCGAAGGTACATGATCTATTTCATTTTTAAAGTCTCCCGTCTCATGAAAATAAACCATAATCTATGATTTCATATATTTATATATTAGATATGTGTGTGTGTGTGTGTGTAGCTGCATTATGCTTGATAAAACAGAATTCACCAACAAAACGCATGTATCCTCATTAATCAATCAAAACTCTCACAAGTGGTCACAACGTGTTGGTTTCCTCAGTGGCTAACATATGTTTATACTTATAATATCATGGGACCCATTTCATTCAAGATATGCCACCAGAAATGTTAACTTTCCAAATTTTAATACTTTTATTTATATTTTTAGAGTCTGACTACCGATACGTTTTGGGACAAAAATTCGAGTACATTGTTACTTTGAGGTTGAGCGTTATGTAAATTCTAGATAGCTCTGTAGTGTACAGTATGGAAGTCATGTTGTGTAATCAAACAGTCGCGAATTTGTACAAATATCTTTATCTCAATTAAAAAACATTATACAATGGTATAAAGAAATACTTTTGGATTTAAGGGAGTAAACTTGTCTGCTTGGTATCCAGATTTTATGCAATATAATGTCGAGGTCGGAATTGTAGTTAGTATTAAGACCTTTACAGAGACAGGTTTTTATTGCCGATAAGATCATGGGGAAAGCAGTGCCGACGTTTTATATGCTTTATAGGAACCTTACTATCGCAAAAATTTCCTAGAGCTTTTCAAGATAATGTCTTGAACAATAAATATAACAGTAAAATCACAAAAGCCCCTTTGTTTGGAGTTTTTGCTTTTGGTTTCTCGTTGAAGGTAAGTTTGATTGTGAACGATGCTACGTATAATGGACTATGTTAAAATAAATCCACATAACATAACATAACAAGCATATAATGTAATGTCTGTAGTTGCTTATCAGAGTTGCACAGTAAAGATAACATTATTTTACTAACTCAATATTTGAAATGAAATACAACGAGAAAGACTTACAAGAGAGTGTAGGAGGGCAGAGAAAGTTTTAATTTCCTACACGTAAACACATCTCGGCGGGGCCGATCAGTTTTCTTAAGTGGTTAGTAATTTAATAATATTATTATCCGTTTTTTATTAACCGTTTCGTAATTCAATATTGTCTAAAAGTATAAATCACAGATTTACCGCAGCTTACGTTTATTTTACTAACAATGAAATTGTGTTATTTTCAAAGCACGCTCAAAAATAGTTTTCTTCCTTCAGTTAAAATTGTTTTAAACTTTATAATTTTATAAAATTACTTCGTAATGATAAGTTTGTACTTTGTTGTGTTTGGTAAATTCTGGACTATTGTATGCTGTTTGGCTCCTTACGGTTAAAATAATATTTTTATAAAAATTAATACATTTTTATTTTTAAGGACTGTATGTTATTGTAGTCGTTGTTCACTGGTACCGTATACTGGGTTAGCACTGGTTAAAGTTCACTAAAGTACTAAATGCATAGAAAACATTGCTATTTAAAATCGTGTTTAAGAGTTAAAATATTTTTTTAACGAGTTTAATAACAGAAACTTCAGTATAACTGAAAATTTCTTTTCTCAAGGAAAAATACCCAAAATTTGGATGTTAGATTTAAAGTTTACAATACTCAACGACGCCTGTTTATAAAGGGCTTTGCTTAATATTAACCTCTGTGAAAAGTATCAACACTTTGAGCTCTTATATCTTCTTTATGAAAGAAAATAATAAGTATTGCCAAGAATGAAACAGTTTTAAAATGATTTTTTTTTTTAATTAATATTAACGCACAGGGTATTTCAACTTGTGCAATATTATAAAATGGCAGCAGTTGTAAAAGTTTAGAACACCTATTTTAGATGTCTGTAAAATATATTAAAGTTCCTCATTATAATTTTGCTCTCAGATTTTTACTTTCTAAGATCTAAACATTGGATAGTTTAAAAATTCAGCGTATTACATAAAAAGGACTGAGAAGCCTACTGCGGTCACAAATGTCTATTTCGGCCGTTTAAATTTACTTCTGATCTCATTTATTTACGTTCAAACAATGTACTTTATGTTATTATACCGATAAAGAAACTCTGTACACATGTAAGTCGGCGAAATCAACTTCTGTTTAAAACCGTCCACAACTGTACTTTTCTTAATCTACTTCCGGTCTATTTCTGACTTAATTTTATTTTTCTTCGTTGCTTCAATCTACTGCCGATGCTTTTAACATACATCAGGTATAAGGGACAGATATTAAGGCTAAGTTCATTCCATAAGAATATTTATAGTTTGTTTTACGTAATAAAAGCCATCCTGTTATTATAAAAATTTGAGAAGATTTTTGAATATTTGGTACTCAAATCACCCAAAATCTATTGGGCAGATTTATACTAAAATTTATATTGCTTGGATATAACGATGAAACATGCACAAATTTATATCTATTTGTAATCAGGAATAATACAATATATTATAACATATTTATTCGAGAATTTTACATTTGCTTGCACAAAAATTTCATCTGACGTATTGTGCTGCAAATATGTATGACGGTTAGTATTGTCTAACTTTCAGTATTGATGGCAGCAGTGACGAATTCAAACTATGTTAGGCAGCTTATTAAAAATATTAATAAGGTTTAGTTGAGAAAATTTTAGCCAGACATTTGGGTGTATATCAAGTTTAACTCCACCTCTAGTATTACAATATGATCTGTAGACTTGTTTTGTAATATATTTCATTTCTATATAGACTATAATTATTGCTCTGATGTGCACGTCCAACCATAGAATTTGGCTGAGCGTCATTGATGTCTTATCACTAGTCAGGCACAGTTTCTCTTTTATGTGCCGTAGAGATGTAATATAAACGAATAATATTAACTAGTTGAATTTGATACAGACAAAAACGCAGGCAAAAGTAACAATGTACACACGACTCTCTAAATAAAACATTCCCTTACCCATAACACAATACGGTCATGAATTTTGTAACTGCCTCTTGAACGATATTGCTAATTTATTTCACCGTGTTCTATGTTGGGGCTATTCTAATGTTGATTTTAAACAATACTGTTTTTAAAAATAAAAAGACATTTCAAATATCACTTAAGTTGTAGAGGTAGATGTAATCTAAGTAAACATGCTAAATGTTTTAAATTTAAGTAGCCTATGTTGGATTATTATGCAATTTATAATGTATTAAGTTTAATAATTTGTAATATGAAATAAATTTACTTATATATATATATATATATATATATATATATATATATATACATACATACAAATATATATTACAAACATTTACATCAATATCTATATGGTTGAGTAACTAACTGAATACCTGCGCATAAACTAGTTTCACTTACTTTTTTATGTGACAACTATTATTGTGTGCTAGCCCACTTAAAAACAGGCCACTTAAGTGGGGGGGAGGACACTCCAGCCATTTTCAACGATTTCCCTGGAGATTTATTCACTGTCATAGAAACACTGAGTTTGACTGGGAATTGTAGTATTTTACTTTGAAACTGATGCTGTGAGAAGTAATCATGTTTTAGGTTTAATTATACTATTAGTATTTATGTTAGAAATATACTTCTACATACATAGGCAACTGTACGTTGCCATTAGGCAACTGAAATCAAATGGTAGTGGAAACGTTCGCTGTAACAAACCCCATGCTGTTCTTGGATTATCGAGGTTAATTCATTTCTATCTCGTAAAATAAAAGAGCTGTTTGTATTATATATTTAGATATTAAAAGGATATTTGTAATTCATATTTATACTATTCATTTTGCAACTAAGAACATTATTTATGGTAAATTTCAGCTTCCTAGTTAGTACATCTATTATGAGGAAGTGTATAAAATATACTTGTCCTAATCTACATGATCCGAAGCCGTGTGGTTTTTGAGAAAATGTGATTAATCAACAGTTTTTGGATTTTACATATATAGACTACACTAATTATAACTGGTTTTGGAAATATTTATTAGATTAGAATGTACTTAATTAAAGTACACTAGTTTTGTCATGTTATATTTTTCATCCTAAGATTACTCGTATAAAACGTTATTATACTGTACACTAATCTTTGAAAAGTTAATCTTTGAGATTTGGATTTGATTGCACGTACAATAATTTACTAATTTCCTAAAAGAAACTATTCAATATAGTTGAGTACTACCAAATATGTCTAAAAAATATTTGAAATTAACCCGTAAATTGTAATGAAAATGTAATCTTTTAAAGTAAAGTAACCACGTATTTTAAAATATTTTTCTATAACTGCATTCATTGCAAGTGAGTTTTCAAGTTCTAAAAAAGGGAGAGCTCTTAATTTACTTTTGAAACGACAAATTATTAAATAATGACTCTTAGTATAAAATAATATAAAAATATGAAAAGATTATTTTCTATTATTTCATTAATTTAACCTGAATATTTCTTCCATAAAAAGTAAGTTATACACTGTATTAACGTTTAGAATATCATTAACAACGAACTTCAGTTTATTATAAGTATGTAAACACAATTTAGATCTGAGATTAAAACTTTAATCAAACCTTTTATTTCGAAAAGCAGTAACAGTAGATGAAGGGCACCGTATACCCTAGGGTGCCATATACTCTCCTCTCTGGCCTATACATCACATGCGGTTCCCTGGACTAAGGGTTGTACGGATTTGGGTTGTGACTGACAGAAGCTGGGCAGTAGACATTTAGAGTTCCACCTCTTCTCTTATATGTATTGTAAATCACAGGCGGTTCATTGGATTTAAAATTGTATAGATTCGTTTTGTGACTTACCCACAATACGTTAATTTGAAGTCAAAATACCCACTTTATAATAGCATTTTGAAGGCAATTATTTTTCTCAATAATAGAAATAATCATGAAATTTATCACTAGTAAAAATTTAAATTCCCATCAACGACTTCTTGGAATGTATTACTCCTGTAACGTGTTTTCGATATTTCGTTTTCTGTAATAGCTGAATTAACGCATTTTATGACAGACGAACCTTGGCAACATTTTCGGCGGCCAGCATCAATTCATATTTATATCTAAATATAGTTATATGTACGACAGACTGCCTATTGCCTGTACACTGGTAGTCTGGATTTTAATACCTTTAAACATTGGATGGCTAGCCGTCAGCCATCGTGTACACTGATTCGGGTTTCCGAATATGTATACATCAAAATGCGTAATGAAACGTATTTTTAGGGACAAGAATATTTACCTTTTCATATATATTTTACATATATGCTATTCTGTGCAAAAAGTACCAAAAACGTATATAATACACAATTACTAAACTGAAATAGTAGAAACAGCTACATAAATTCAGCCTGTTCAGTTGTAATCTCAAATAATTTTTCCAAAACTTACGTTTAGTTTGAATTTATTGATGCGTCCATCATAACATTGTAAATACCTTTACATGATTATGTCAGTGGTCATGGTCAACAGCTTCAGATCTTAATCGAAATTGTTAATTGCCCTTATTTAAGGCATTTTGCGTGTGTTAGAACTTTCGGTTGGAATTAATTACATTTCCGACGCCAAGGTTGAACATATACCTGTCTTAAATTTTTTATACAGAAACATCAGATAATAATAAAATAAAATTAGTGAAAGTTGAATATAAATAAATTTGCAATGTTATGCTCGCTATAAAGAGTGAGTAAGATATGAAATATGTACATGTATGATGTATCGCCTTGACCGTCTCGCTGCCCAGCTCTGATGGTAGACGTTCATTTTTCATGTGACCCAACTTTTCTTTGTTTTTTATATTTTAGATTCTTAAACTTTGAAATCGAATGCGATTCGATAGTTATACACAAACATAAATATACACATAAAGTGTATGTGTAATCTACAAAAAAATATGTCAAAAATCCTTTTTTTTAACCTTATTGCAACAAAGATGTGGTAATATATAAAGTTGCTGTTATTTGTAATACTAGACTTTCGCTATAAGATGTGAATATGAACTTATGTATAATTGACACCTACAATAAAAGGTGTCATAAATGCTTTTTTTTTTTTGTTTTTAAAAACTTATTGCAACAAAGCTGTTATAAGTTCTAAAAATGGTGTTATTTCTAATAGTGGACGATATTTAAATCTTTCTTCTTCTGGTAATAGATTTATTGTTGTAAGATTAATAAAATGTTGTAAGGCACTACGCAGAAATCACCTCGAATTTACTTTCACTGGACAGCTGGTCCGGTTTGCACTTAAATGTTAGGGATATTACACTTATTAGGGATATACAAGTTTATACAATACCTAAATTTAATACAGCAATATTGAAAATATATTCGAAAACAGTCATATGTGTCCTTTTAGAGAATTAAAATAATTGCAAAATATTAATATGTAAGTCAAATGTAGAGGTACATATTATTCATATCCAAAGTTTAAGTAATTTTTTAAAGAATTATATACAGACTAGAGGTAAGGATTGCTCGATAACGACCTAAAATGTTTCGAGTGTTAGTGAAATTTTTGAAGACTTTCAATGAAATACCATGGAATGTTTGACCAGAGAAATTCCAGTCATTCAGTGGTCATAGTCACCGGTGTTTCATTGCTTCCAACACGTTATTTCTCTTCCAAACACCCGTCTATAAACTTAAAATCTTCAGCTTTCTAAATGGATAAAAGGTTTGGAATATCTTTCAGTTGCAATTGTGTGGTATTCCATTAAAAAAAGGATGTGCCTATTACATCTGTTACTCATCAGGGTATTACGGGCTGAGGTAACTGCTAGTAAATATAAAATTCGAATTGAATGAACACAAACAGACTGACAGAAAACTGAGCAGTATAGTTTAAAATATTGTTTTGACGTAGTAAATAAATTTTTATTTAAATTTATTTTGAGGCAACCTATGTTTTTTTGTGTATATCAAAACTAATATACGAATAACTCCATTATACTCCTGTAATTAAATTGCCTTGAATTTCTAATTTAAGCGTAAAAATTATAATCTAAGTAATTTAATGAAAAAACAAAATTCTGTGGTTTATATGTAACATAATAATATTTAACGCACGATGTAATACATACATTATATGTTTTGTTATTTATATATGCATGTTTTCATAAAGCATTGCCAGGAAAACTTTTGCTTTAAATTTACTTTTCGGTTTTGGCTATGTACATATTACTCGTAGATTAAGTGCATGGATATTGTATGTATTGAAAAGTATTAAATTTAGTGTAAAACTACTTGACACAATGGAAAACCATGATTTATCATTATAATTTGAGTAGTAAACGTAAGTAACCTCCGCTTTTACGACAATTTGTTACAAAGATATAGGCTAGATATACCTTTGTTATCTTATAACGTTTAATCGGGTCAGGGATAGTTTATAAAAATATATAACCCTAAAACACCGGATTTCTATCCGGACTGTTCTCAGTCGAGAGGGGTAAAATCCAGGGTTCGAAAGGGAGAGGTAGTTTCCAAGTTCAGCTCAGAACCGAATTAATGTGAAACCAAAAGCCGAAGCAAATACAGCACCGATGATCAACGGATCAACATGCTTTCATCATCGCAGACTCGGAAACGAAAGGGAATAAAGGGAAGGCGTCAGCATTTGCTTTAGGTTTGCTTTAGTTGTTAGTTCAACTGAAGCTCGAAAACGAGGAACGCTGGAGCCAACGTACGTCAAGCGACCCAGCGGCCTCGAAAAGAAACGATAAACTAAATAAAAACTAAATGTAAACACTAGCTCGCTCGAAATCGTGCCTAGCTCGCCTAAAGCTCGAAACTAAGGAACGCTGGTGCCCACGTACGTCAAGCGACCCAGCGGCCTCGAAAAGAAACGATAAACTAAATAAAAACTAAATGTAAACACTAGCTCGCTCGAAATCGTGCCTAGCTCGCCTAGAGCTCGAAACTAAGGAACGCTGGTGCCAACGTACGTCAAGCGACCCAGCGGCCTCAAACAGAAACGATAAACTAAATAAAAGCTAAATGTAAACACTAGCTCGCTCAAAATCGCGCCTAGCTCGCCTAGAGCTCGAAACTAAGGAACGCTGGTGCCAACGTACGTCAAGCGACTCAGCGGCCTCGAAAAGAAACGATAAACTAATTCAAAGCTTAACTAAATTACGTCCTGCCCGATGCTAAGGAACGCCGGTGCCAACGTACGTCAAGCGACCCAGCGGCCTCGAAAAGATACGATAAACTAAATAAAATTAAACTAAATTTAACCTAGCCCGAAGCTCAGGAACGCTGGTGCCAACGTACGTCAAGCAACCCAGTGGCCTCGAAAAGAAACGATAAACTAAGTAAAACTAAATTAAATTACGCCTAGCCCGAAGCTCAGGAACGCTGGTGCCAACGTACGTCAAGCGACCCAGCGGCCTCGAAAAGAAACGATAAACTAAATAAAATTAAACTAAATTTAACCTAGCCCGAAGCTCAGGAACGCTGGTGCCAACGTACGTCAAGCAACCCAGTGGCCTCGAAAAGAAACGATAAACTAAGTAAAATTAAATTAAATTAAACCTAGCCCGAAGCTCAGGAACGCTGGTGCCAACGTACGTCAAGCGACCCAGCGGCCTCGAAAAGAAACGATAAACTAAGTAAAACTAAATTAAATGTTCCTAGCCCGAAGTTCAGGAACACTGGTGCCAACGTACGTCAAGCAACCCAGTGGCCTCGAATAGAAACGATAAACTAAATTAAACTACGTTCAATCCTAGTCCAAAATTCAGGAACGCTGGTGCCAACGTACGTACGTCAAGCGACCCAGCGACCTCGAAAAGAAACGATAATTAAGTAAAACTAAATTAAATTACGCCTAGCCCGAAGTTCAGGAACACTGGTGCCAACGTACGTCAAGCAACCCAGTGGCCTCGAAAAGAAACGATAAACTAAATTAAACTACGTTCAATCCTAGTCCAAAATTCAGGAACGCTGGTGCCAACGTACGTACGTCAAGCGACCCAGCGACCTCGAAAAGAAACGATGATTAAGTAAAACTAAATTAAATTACGCTTAGCCTGAAGCTCAGGAGCGCTGGTGCCAACGTACGTCAAGCGACCCAGCGGCCTCGAAAAGAAACGATAAATTGAGTAAAACTTAATTTAAACTCTTCTTTACTAGTAATAGAACCTAATCCTATTCGTACTGATCTGTTTTCTTGCTACACTTTATATCTATAATTATATTCTGTTAGCAGCTTAAGTACGTAATGCCATGTACTTATCCTATCGTTAGTGACTAGGCAAGTTCAGGTAAAGGCGTGTTTTGGCAGGTAAATAAGTACCTACTTACTTGCACCTTATCGTGGCGTGTGTGGGGGCGGCGACTCCGACTCGACGACTTCGACTGCTAGACACCGACCGAAAGACAGCGACCGAGAGAGCGAGGAAGCCAGGCACAGCGTACTTACGTACTGTAGTACCTGGGGTGTCCGCTGTAAGGCGCTTCAGCCCTTGAAGCGAACTCCGGCGGATGTATCCTGAAACTCCGTGTCTTACCCGGTCGAGCGGGACCTCGTCAGCTGACGTCTCCTGCGTTGATGTTGAGCTACTAGAGTATAATTGTAGGTGGAATAAATAAAAATCATAACATGTCATTAACTAAAAAATATTCTCCTCTCAAAAACATAATAAAAATGCCTTACTTAAACCCCCTATAAAAATGACATGTTACATCCCCCACCCACTTCGGGGAAACAAAATGAGAAAAAGTTAAAATAAGGTACTCTTTCGAATAATTTTAACTTACGTCGTATACGCTTTCACATCTTTTACGTGAGCCGTTTGAGTCTTGGTTGTCGAACGGTCTTTTAACTCGACGATATTTGGGCCTTTAAACCTAACTACTTCAAAGGGGCCTACAAAACGAGGCGCCAGCTTCGATGCATACGCGTCAGGAGCTGAAGACAGGGTATGATGTCTTTTCCAGGCCAACTGTCCAACACGGAGGTTATGATCTCGTCGTCTGAGGTCGTAATATCGAGACAGTCTCTGGAAGGCACGTGCTAAGTTGCGATGACAGCTTTGATAAATCCTTTTAAATTCTTCCATTCGTTGTTCGTGTCGTTCTTCTCGTGTAGTCGTTTCCTGGTCGTCGGAGTACTCAAACGCAGGTCCACACATTGCTCTAGGTAGTCTCAGCTCGCGTCCAAAGTTAAGCATGGCTGGCGTGAAGTTTGTTGATTCGTGGTTCGCTGTGTTTAATGCATATCTAAACTCACTTACTTTAGCATCCCACGATCGGTGGTCTTCACCAACGAATTGCGATATCAAGGTTTTGATGACGCGGTTAGAACGCTCTACTGGATTGCTCTGAGGACTATAAGGGGCCGTCAGTTGACAGTCGACGCTCCAGTCCCTTCAAAGATCCCGAGAAATTTTCGAAACAAATTGGGACCCATTATCGGTTATTAAAACGCTGGGTGCACCGTATCTGAACAAAATCATCTCTTTGAAATTCTTTACCACATTAGCTGCTGTGGCCGATCTAAGTGGACTAAGTTCTAACCACTTGCTGTAGTAATCTTGACATACTAGTATAAACCGATTTCCACTCTTCGATCGTGGTAAGGGGCCCACTATATCTGCGGTAACCGTGTACCACGGACCTTGTGGCTTACGAAAATACATCTTCCCGGTGGGCTTTGTTTGTTCAACTTTATATCGTTGACATATCAGACATTTTTTTACGTATGCCTTTACGTCACGAAACCAACCTGGCCAGTAATAACATTGGGATAGCTTTAAGGCGGTTTTTCTAACACCCAAATGACCTGCAGTTTCTATGTCATGATTTTCTTGCAGTACTTTCGGGCGGTCCTCCTCGCGAACACACATTTTCCAGTGGGCTTGCCTGCATCCGTTATTTCCTTTTACGATCACTCGACGATAGAGGTTCCCATCTTTTATAACCAGATTCGAGTCGCCCTTTGCGGCCATCTTGTATAGCCTCTTGTACCAACGGTTCCTTTCAACCATCCCTACATCATTGAATTCATCTGTAATTTCTTCCTGACGTGGTCTTCTGTTTACCTGCCTTCTTTTTTGAGCTGAACAATTTTCAGCCGTAAAGGATCCTATACGTTCAATTGGTTGCTCATGGACCGGGTTCCGAGACAGAGCGTAAGCCACTTTGTTTAGGGCTCCTTTTCGGTATCGTATCTCCATATCGTGTTGCTGGAGTTCCAACACCCAGCGGGCCAGCCGACCAGAAGGAGTCTCTAACTTTTGTAACCATCTCAAAGCCTGATGGTCCGATTCTGCGATAAAGTGATATCCCTCTAGGTATGGGCGAAATTTTTTTACGGCCCAGACTAGCGCTAAGCATTCTTTTTCTGTGACTGAGAATTTGCGTTCATTGCCCGTCAACAATCTGCTACCGTACGCAATCACAACTTCTTTTCCGTTCTGTGTTTGTGTTAACGATGCTCCAAGGCCATCGCCCGAGGCCTCTACTCTTAAAACAAACGTTTGTCCAAAATCAGGACAGGCTAGGATAGGCGTAGTCGTTAATTTTTCCTTAAGAGTCTTGAATGAACTCTCCTGTTCTTCCGTCCATTGCCATCTAGTATCTTTCTTCAACAGTCACGTGAGGGGGGTGGTCAGAGATGCGAAGTTGGGGACGAACCTCCGATACCACGAGGCCATACCAAGGAAGCCTCTTAGTGTTTTCAAATTGGACGGCCTAGGAAATTCTACAATGGCTCGAACTTTCTCTGGATCTGTCTTAATGCCCCTGTCGTTCACAACGCGACCCAAATACTTCAGTTCAGTTTTGCAGAAGTGACATTTGGCAGGGTTAAGTTTCAGACCTGCTCTTCTTAGTCGTTGAAAAACCTCTTGAAGAAGCTCTAGATGAGCCTCGAAGTTAGGGCTCACGATAACCAAGTCATATAGATAGGCAAACACTTTAGGTTCCAATTCTGGTCCTATAACGGTGTCCAAGAGGCGCTGGAAGGTAGCCCCAGCCGAATGCAAACCAAATGGCATGACGCGAAATTGGAACAATCCTTTTCCAGGTACAGTGAATGCTGTCAGCGGCCGACTTTCCTCTGATAAAGGGACCTGCCAATATCCATCTTTGAGGTCGATGGTCGAAATATAGCGGGCTTCCTTGAGTTTTTCTAGAATGGGGTTGATTTGTGGCAAGGGGTAAGCATCCTTCACCGTGACTGCATTTAGACGCCGAAAATCGATACAAACTCTGTATGCACCAGATGGTTTTTTGGTAAGTACAATCGGTGAGCTCCACGGACTCGAAGACGGTTCGATCACTTCAGCTTCGATCATACGCTCTAACTCTTTTTCTAGTACAGCCTGCATTGCCGGATTTCTCGTATAGTACCTTTGTTTAATAGGTGTATTATCGATCAGGCGAATCTTGTGTTCAACTAGTGTTGTTTTACCCGTAACATCATCGAATTTAGGCAACTCCTCTGTTAGAAATTTTTTTTAAGACCTCTTGTTCATCTTCTGATAGCTGATTCAATCCGCTAACATCCCCTACATCACTCTTCTGTAAGAAGATATTACGTTTGTGTCGCGTCTGGGGAGGGAAATCATATGTCAGCAACCCCAACGATTCAATCGAATCGACACCAACTATCAGGTCCGAAGTAAGTGATGGCACGCAAAGTGCCTCAAACGTATGCGTCGCATCTCTATAGGAGATCAAGCCTTCGAACGTATAATATTCTTCTAACGATGTCTATGAGCCATCAGCCATCCGGATTTTCATCGGGCGTTTAAATGGTACATTTCCGTTTCTTCTCAAATGCTCAGCTAGTCTCTTTCCCACCATCGAAATCGTTGCCCCAGTATCTATTAGAGCAGAAAATATGCTACCGTAGATTTCTATTTCGATGTGTGGTCTGCTGTCTATGTTTCTGCTACTCTGTACAGATCCAGAAAAATTCGCTATTATGCGAAGCAAACTCTGCCAGTCTTCTGGGGTCGTTCTTAATTTCTTCGGTTGGGACTCAGGTGACCCCTTCTCGGCTGAGTCCACCGACCGTTTCCCGTCTGGCAATTGCAAGCGGTAGTTGCTATACCTTGTCGCTTACAATAAAAACACCTCAAGGCCTTGGGCCTCTGGCACTCTCGAAAAAAATGCCCCCTTTTTTCGCAGTTCCAACATATGGTGTCGTCGCGTATACGCCTCACCGTGTTAACTGGGGTTTGGAACCTCACGTTAAGCTCACGTTTATCTTTTTGAACGTTAGGTTTGACAACTTTGGTTTCTGTCGTCCGTCTTTGCGTGTGGTTCGCCTCGCCATGAATGGTGCAACTCATTTCATTTTCTACTTGAGCGGGTTTTGTCTTTGTAACGCCGTTCTTGCTGATCGCAGACGCTTCGTGAGATTTATCACACTTCTTCTTTGCACAGTATGCCGTCTCTGGCACTAGGGCGAGTGATGGCAGTGGAGGAGGCCGGTAAGTGTTTCGGGCCCTCAAATATTCTTCATACTGCTCAGCCTGGTGAATCATATCCGATATGGTCCTACATTCTTGTCGTTTCATCGTAAGTTTATACTCGGGACGCATGTTTGAATATAAAATATTGAGTTTTTCGTCTAATGTTACCGAACCTCTTCTGCGCATTAATGTCATTAAAGCCACGACAAAGTCTTTAAATTGCTCCTCTTGACCTTGTGTACGCTTCCGGATCTCGTCATCAAGATTTTGTTTGTATCCAGGAGGAAGAAACTGTGTTTCAAAGTCCCTCCGAAAATCCACATAATTGTCCCATAACTCCTTGTTGTTCCTATACCACAGGAGTGCAGAGTTTTAGAAAATCTCTGGCAAGGCTATAAGGATGTCGTTTCGTTCAATGCCGTACGCGTCGAGTAGCTCATCCAATCTCTCTAGGAACGAGATCGGTCCTTTCACTCCGTCAAAACGAAGATTCCATTTCCTTACTAGGTTGCATAAGTTATGCGAGTCATTCTGCAGATCGAAACAACCTGGTCGTTTTTGTAGTCCGACCGGATTCGTTTGTGTGTACGTCGGAAGTGAATAGTCCGGTAACATCGATTGGTGGCTATGTACTACGTTTGTGTGCGGAGTTCCCATCGTGCCATTAGCTGAAAGCTGGGATTCTCTAGTGGTTTTTAACGATAAAATCATTTCCCTTAGAGTTTTGCTGTCAGCGTTAGGAGGGAGTCCAAGAATTTCACGAAGAGCCATGCTTTCGTTTTGCTCGTTGCTGCTCAGTACCCTGTGGGTGTGAGATACGGAATTGCCTCCTAATACGCCCGCATAGTCCATCCTATTATTTTCGTTCTCGACCTCACGCTCTGAAGTCGTTAATTTATCCGACCGTAAATATGCTACGTATCGTTTCCTTAATTCGTCGACTTTTCCCTCACTATCAAGATTGTATTTTAATAATTCGTTACGTAGTTGGGTTTTGTCTAAGCGATAGACCCATCCAACATATGGGTCATTTTCCGTTGGGGATTTATCTTTTATTGTTTCCGGTTGCCTAGTGGGGACATTAAGTGTGGCCGAAGGTCGAGTTTCTGTTGACAATGGTACAGGGGTATCTTTATCACTCTTAGTATCGTTAGCCTTATCTAAATCGACCCTTTTGTTTGAGGTTGGCAAGATATAAAATACTCCCAACAGCCAGCGTAAAACTGCAAAGAACTTGCAAAATATAACGTTTTCAAACATTTTAAACTAATTTCCTTAAATAATCGGAAAACTAAATTAAATTTTCAGAAAACTATCGTTTAATTTCGTCCAATTGTTCGGGCGCCAAATTTATAACGTTTAATCGGGTCAGGGATAGTTTATAAAAATACATGACCCTAAGACACCGGATAGAACAGTCGAGAGGGGTAAAATCCAGGGTTCGAAAGGGAGAGGTAGTTTCCAAGTTCAGCTCAGAACCGAATTAATGTGAAACCAAAAGCCGAAGCAAATACAGCACCGATGATCAACGGGTCAACATGCTTTCATCATCGCAGACTCGGAAACGAAAGGGAATAAAGGGAAGGCGTCAGCATTTGCTTTAGGATGACTGTTCCACTACCTAAACGTCCCCTAATACGACAGTTGTTAGTTCAACTGAAGCTCGAAAACGAGGAACGCTGGAGCCAACTTACGACAAGCGACCCAGCGGCCAAAAAAGAGAAATTATAACTAAATAAATCTAAATGCGAACACTAGTTCGCTCGAAATCACACAAAGCTCGACTCGAGCTCAAAACTAAGGAACGCTGGTGCCAACGTACGTCAAGCGACCCAACGGCCTCGAAAAGAATCGATGAACTGAATAAAAACTAAATGTAAACACTAGTTCACTCAAATTCGCGCCTAGCTCGACTCGAGCTCGAAACTAAGGAACGCTGGTGCCAACGTACGTCAAGCGACCCAGCGGCCTCGAAAAGAAACGATAAACTAAATAAAAACTAAATGTAAACACTAGCTCGCTCGAAATCGTGCCTAGCTCACCTAGAGCTCGAAACTAAGGAACGCTGGTGCCAACGTACGTCAAGCGACCCAGCGGCCTCGAAAAGAATCGATGAACTGAATAAAAACTAAATGTAAACACTAGTTCACTCAAATTCGCGCCTAGCTCGACTCGAGCTCGAAACTAAGGAACGCTGGTGCCAACGTACGTCAAGCGACCCAGCGGCCTCGAAAAGAATCGATGAACTGAATAAAAACTAAATGTAAACACTAGTTCACTCAAATTCGCGCCTAGCTCGACTCGAGCTCGAAACTAAGGAACGCTGGTGCCAACGTACGTCAAGCGACCCAGCGGCCTCGAAAAGAAACGATAAACTAAATAAAAACTAAATGTAAACACTAGCTCGCTCGAAATCGTGCCTAGCTCGCCTAGAGCTCGAAACTAAGGAACGCTGGTGCCAACGTACGTCAAGCGACCCAGCGGCCTCAAACAGAAACGATAAACTAAATAAAAGCTAAATGTAAACACTAGCTCGCTCAAAATCGCGCCTAGCTCGCCTAGAGCTCGAAACTAAGGAACGCTGGTGCCAACGTACGTCAAGCGACTCAGCGGCCTCGAAAAGAAACGATAAACAAATTCAAAGCTTAACTAAATTACGTCCTGCCCGATGCTAAGGAACGCCGGTGCCAACGTACGTCAAGCGACCCAGCGGCCTCGAAAAGATACGATAAACTAAATAAAATTAAACTAAATTTAACCTAGCCCGAAGCTCAGGAACGCTGGTGCCAACGTACGTCAAGCAACCCAGTGGCCTCGAAAAGAAACGATAAACTAAGTAAAACTAAATTAAATTACGCCTAGCCCGAAGCTCAGGAACGCTGGTGCCAACGTACGTCAAGCGACCCAGCGGCCTCGAAAAGAAACGATAAACTAAATAAAATTAAACTAAATTTAACCTAGCCCGAAGCTCAGGAACGCTGGTGCCAACGTACGTCAAGCAACCCAGTGGCCTCGAAAAGAAACGATAAACTAAGTAAAATTAAATTAAATTAAACCTAGCCCGAAGCTCAGGAACGCTGGTGCCAACGTACGTCAAGCGACCCAGCGGCCTCGAAAAGAAACGATAAACTAAGTAAAACTAAATTAAATTTTCCTAGCCCGAAGTTCAGGAACACTGGTGCCAACGTACGTCAAGCAACCCAGTGGCCTCGAATAGAAACGATAAACTAAATTAAACTACGTTCAATCCTAGTCCAAAATTCAGGAACGCTGGTGCCAACGTACGTACGTCAAGCGACCCAGCGGCCTCGAAAAGAAACGATAATTAAGTAAAACTAAATTAAATTACGCCTAGCACGAAGTTCAGGAACACTGGTGCCAACGTACGTCAAGCAACCCAGTGGCCTCGAAAAGAAACGATAAACTAAATTAAACTACGTTCAATCCTAGTCCAAAATTCAGGAACGCTGGTGCCAACGTACGTACGTCAAGCGACCCAGCGACCTCGAAAAGAAACGATAATTAAGTAAAACTAAATTAAATTACGCTTAGCCTGAAGCTCAGGAGCGCTGGTGCCAACGTACGTCAAGCGACCCAGCGGCCTCGAAAAGAAACGATAAATTGAGTAAAACTTAATTTAAACTCTTCTTTACTAGTAATAGAACCTAATCCTATTCGTACTGATCTGTTTTCTTGCTACACTTTATATCTATAATTATATTCTGTTAGCAGCTTAAGTACGTAATGCCATGTACTTATCCTATCGTTAGTGACTAGGCAAGTTCAGGTAAAGGCGTGTTTTGGCAGGTAAATAAGTACCTACTTACTTGCACCTTATCGTGGCGTGTGTGGGGGCGGCGACTCCGACTCGACGACTTCGACTGCTAGACACCGACCGAAAGACAGCGACCGAGAGAGCGAGGAAGCCAGGCACAGCGTACTTACGTACTGTAGTACCTGGGGTGTCCGCTGTAAGGCGCTTCAGCCCTTGAAGCGAACTCCGGCGGATGTATCCTGAAACTCCGTGTCTTACCCGGTCGAGCGGGACCTCGTCAGCTGACGTCTCCTGCGTTGATGTTGAGCTACTAGAGTATAATTGTAGGTGGAATAAATAAAAATCATAACATGTCATTAACTAAAAAATATTCTCCTCTCAAAAACATAATAAAAATGCCTTACTTAAACCCCCTATAAAAATGACATGTTACAATCTTGATACTCTAGTCACAGGATTATAGTCATTCTCTTCCAGAGAAACGTGAACAATCTCTGCTTTGACTATACGATAGACAACATACGACAAGGGCTTCTCTAAAGTTGCTTTAAATTTCCATAGTTCCATAGTTTGTCCTCGAGATTACTTCCGGAAATGAGATAAACAATTAGACAGACAGACACAAAAAGCATTGTCATTAGGCAGCATAGGCAAGTTTACAACATTTCAAGTCTATTGATAAAATCATGCTTTGCATATTCCTCTCAGTTATAACCATTGTATGTATAAATAACGTTTAACGTAACTAGTGCTAATTATGATTCTTTTCTCTCAAATTTAAATTTAGTACACACATTTTGGTAAATTTAGATTCGCTGTATGATGTATAAATTACAATGCTGTCGTAAAAATTAGTAAAAAAACAATACTCAATTGTGTTTTAATGTTTGTATTAAACTCCAACATGATTGGCACTATCGATACATAACATTTAGCATCCTTAAGTTTGAAGATTCGAAAACGTTTGAAATGCAACATTGGCGAATTTGAAACTTCGGTTAATCACGTTTAAACTCTTACATTTGCACAATGCACCGTATTTAAAATGACCCTGATATTTTGAAGTTAATATAAATTAAATAATTAAAATATTACTACAAACAAGATGGAACCGAACGTGTGGTACAAATGAATTAAGCAGATTATTAGATACAATACAACGATTTTTCTTTAATCCGATTTAAACTAAAAGATTGTTGTAGGAGATTTTAGAGCAAAGATCCGACTATGATAATTAGCTTGGACTGGGAAAATTACATCCGCCAATAGTTTGAAGTAAAATGATTCTCTAGCGAGGAAAAGGTATTGGAATATTCTTTTGATATTATGCCAATTACAATGAGATCTCAAACTCTTTCCAAGCGTCACTTTATACTTTTATACGACTATAATTTTGTTTGACTGAAAAGATATATTTCTTGACAGCAAATTTAAAGTAACAATATTTAGTTGATGTATGGGAGCCCTAAAACCAGTGAAGAAACTGACAAACAGTGAAGACATTTATATCACAACTCCTCCGGAAAAATACCAAACAGGAAAAGTGCTTCAATGTTAAGATTCAAATATGATGCATATGTTACTTGTTGAGGGATTTACTACTTCTTAAATGTAGTTTATGCATTTATTCCCAGGAGTGGCAAAAATAAACTGCTCACTTAGCGCTGTGGGTATTCCATTTTGTTCAATAGATCGTTGGACAATTCTGTATACCCACAACGCTTTGAAAATATTTGTTTCATATAATAGTCCAACCCATGCTTCTTCTAGTTTAGTATAAACGGTGTATTTTTATTAAGACGTTTGATATAGCTAATATTATTATTATTTTGTATAACTTATTAACAAGCTTTGTGAAACTTTCATACATTTTAGAATAGTAGTACATACAACAAAGTTAGCAATTAAAGTAACATTGTGAAAAGAAAATGGAATCAGGCTCTATAGTCTATTAGAAATCCATACTGTAAGCGTACAAGATAGCTGACAGCTAGGCACAAAATGTAAAAAGGTATTATCCAGACTACCAGTATACAGGAAAGAGGCAGTCTGCCGTAATTGTAATAATATTCAAATATAAATATGAATTGATGCTGACCGCCAAAAACTTTGCGAAGGTTCGTCTAAGTTATATAGTCATGAAATGCGTTATTTCAGAATTACAGAAAACGAAATACCGAAAAAAACGTTACAAACAGTAATAAATTCCAACATCTCGTTGATAGATATTTTAATTTTTACTATTTACAAATCTTATGATTATTTCTAATACTGAGAAAACGTAGTTGCTTACAAAATGCTATTATATAGTGAATATTATAACATTAACGTATTGTGGTTTAAGAATCGCTATATACACATACATGAAACAATCAGTTAACGCAGTAGAGAATTAAAACTATTTCAACATGAGTTTATGTTTGATAATTTAAGAAAAGTTTGAGTGATTTAAGGACTTTTAATGCAATGAGCTATTTCGACAGGAATCAGCTCACTAAACTATTGTCTGTACCCATTCAACTCGTTGCACATGATAGCACTTACACTTCAGCCATGATCAGAGGAGGATGGAGTTGATTAGGATTGGTTGAGGGAGGGAAGAAAAAAGTAAAATTAAAAATAAAGGCTAATTGTTAATTAAAAATATATACCTTATTCTAAACAAGTGTTCATTTCAATTGCAAATTTTAAATCGATGTTCAAAAGTTAACAGCAATTTGAAAAAAAATATGTGATATTAAAAAAGTTAATATTTACAAAGGTTTCGTTGTACAATTTACAAAGTATTGACACTAATACGCTGAAAACACATTTTTCCAATTAATATCTCGGCTGTTAATTAATGAAAACTATTTTATTTAAATTAAAATTGCATTTCTTAATAGAATTGGTTATATTTATATAAATCAGTACTTTTCTGCACTACATCTAAAATAAAAATTTCTTTTACTAGCATACTGTTGTGTTAATAATTGTGTATGTTATGAAACTTAAAGATTTGAAAAGGACCCATGCTAGAGTAGTGTCCGATATTTCATAGTCGTCTAAACGTTAGTTGTCTTACTCCTTCTGGTCCAATGTCCAGTATTGTATATTGTATTGTGTATATGTTATCCAAACCAGGTACACCGAACAACGTCCCATAGTTGGTTTTGCCCCTCATTGACTCCTTTTAAAATAATTCGTGTACTGGCTACAAGTATGAGACACACTTTACGTTTTTAAACTTAAGGGTTTGCATTCTCGATGAATTCAACCCGGAGTTTACTAAAGGTTTGCAATCTAAGAGCTGGGAACCAATTTGCAGTGTTCACTGGCTCTTAAACGGTTCATCCGCTCTCTCTTTTGCTGCTCCACTTTCGGCAGGTACACTCAAGACACCTGACATCGCCAATCATGGAAAGCAAAGATCTCCATTCTGCTAAATTCTGTTATAACCACTGTAACTTTTATCACTATTGGCTGTCATTTTCAAAATATAAGTAATGTTTAGCTTATTTAGTGTATTTTAACTGTAATTACCGTCGATCATTATTGGAACCTCATTTTATTAAGTTATTTTATTCTCTAGATAATCTCTGAACATTGAATTCTTCGAAAAATACATATAATAATTATTAGCAGTAATAGCAATCTACACTAGTATTTACAAATCGAATGGTGTGTGTGTGTGTGTGTGTGTGTGTTTTGTTGTCTGGATACTTGTAATGGGATTAAATGCAAAATTAATTCAGGAAAATGGGGTAACCCGGGGAAACCGATCTTAAGTACCGTTAATCAGTTTGTGAATGCGACAAGCTTTTTTTTATTGGTAACGAGGAATGTCATAGCGACTTGTACTAACACAGGAAGGTAAAAATAAAACAAAAAACAAAGGAGAATGCACAGAATTCGCTCTGGGACTATTTTTGACAATTCTATCTAAGGATTACGCGTCTTACTGCCAATGAAGAGACCCAACGCATTACTAATGACTTCTGTTGACTGGCCTCAGTTACTAACTTCCTCGAGACTAAGAATCGCCTTAAATCATGTGCTTTAACTGAATTTTAGAATATCGAACGGCAGTTTTAGAAACTATCCGCAGGTTATGTCTGGAGTGGCTAAATATTTTCTTTCAATAACAAAGTGTGTAGGCCTACAACGTGTACTATAAATTTCACACAAATGCAAACAGTTTTAATGATAAAAGTGTGCTAATGGTTTAAGAACATCAAAGGCATCCATATCCAAAAGAGCAGTCACTATCAACCAGATTGTTTTTGGATAATTTGCACGATTCTTTGTAACGGAACAGATCGGCTTGAACTCCTGAATAAGAAATTTTTAATAATTGAATGATAAAAATACAATTGTATTTGACAGACATTTCTCTGAGAATAAGGTTTGCTTTATATTCAAAGAATATACTCATAACTTCACTTGCATTGTTAACTGTAGTCGTTGTCTCATCATGCGTAATACTAAATACCTAAGCTAACCAACTAATCATAACAGCTGTAACAGTTTCAGGCGGTAGGCACAATTACTGATCAGGAGTTTGTAACAATTGCTAAAAACTGCAACATGCATATAACTGTTCCCCGGATATACTCATATGGATATTATGTAAATATCACACATAATTAGGTCAGGTTACCGAATGCTTCGTAGTTCAATTTGTATATTTTTGGCTGAAAGACACACAACTTTTCAGCAGTTTTACAATTGCGACTAAAAACTTATTAAACATCTCAGTTCTGGCATAATATACTCAAACATGTTACATTTAGTAAGCATACATTTCATCTGAGCTTACCGAATTTCAGATGCATAAGTTTTAATGTTGTTAGTCAACAAATACATGACCTTGTGAACAGAGAACAAATAATGTTACCATCATATACTTGTTTTTCTCATAAGCAGAGGGTATTTTCTATTGGCAGATGTAACATGTATGTATTTGGCTGACAGTTACTGGACTCGCCCGCAGTTTTCAACAACAACTGCTAACTATATCTAACTTTCACACCACAGAAGTACCACAGTAAACTACACATATCTTTGTTGTAGTGAGTTCACTGGCTAATCAGTTAAGCTCAACCAACTTCAATGTATACAACTGTTATATATTCGGCCGGCATATGCATAGACTCGTCAACAGTGTGGAACAACTGCTAACTACATTCAATTTCTACACCATAGTGGTGCCACAGTAAACTACACATATCTTTGTTGTAGTGAGTTCACTGGCTAATCAGTTAAGCCTAACCAACTTCGATGTGTACAACTGTTATATATTCGGCCGGCATATGCATAGACTCGTCAACAGTTTGGAACAACTGCTAACTACATTCAATTTCTACACCATAGTGGTGCCACAGTAAACTACACATATCTTTGTTGTAGTGAGTTCACTGGCTAATCAGTTAAGCCTAACCAACTTCGATGTGTACAACTGTTATATATTCGGCCGGCATATGCATAGACTCGTCAACAGTTTGGAACAACTGGTAACTACATTCAATTTCTACACCATAGTGGTGCCACAGTAAACTACACATATCTTTGTTGTAGTGAGTTCACGGGCTAATCAGTTAAGCCTAACCAACTTCGATGTGTACAACTGTTATATATTCGGCCGGCATATGCATAGACTCGTCAACAGTTTGGAACAACTGGTAACTACATTCAATTTCTACACCATAGTGGTGCCACAGTAAACTACACATATCTTTGTTGTAGTGAGTTCACTGGCTAATCAGTTAAGCCTAACCAACTTCGATGTGTACAACTGTTATATATTCGGCCGGCATATGCATAGACTCGTCAACAGTTTGGAACAACTGCTAACTACATTCAATTTCTACACCATAGTGGTGCCACAGTAAACTACACATATCTTTGTTGTAGTGAGTTCACTGGCTAATCAGTTAAGCCTAACCAACTTCGATGTATACAACTGTTATATATTCGGCCGGCATATGCATAGACTCGTCAACAGTGTGGAACAACTGCTAACTACATTCAATTTCTACACCATAGTGGTGCCACAGTAAACTACACATATCTTTGTTGTAGTGAGTTCACTGGCTAATCAGTTAAGCCTAACCAACTTCGATGTGTACAACTGTTATATATTCGGCCGGCATATGCATAGACTCGTCAACAGTGTGGAACAACTGCTAACTACATTCAATTTCTACACCATAGTGGTGCCACAGTAAACTACACATATCTTTATTGTAGTGAGTTCACTGGCTAATCAGTTAAGCCTAACCAACTTCGATGTGTACAACTGTTATATATTCGGCCGGCATATGCATAGACCCATCAACAGTTTGGAACAACTGCTAACTACATTCAATTTCTACACCATAGTGGTGCTACAGTAAACTACACATATCTTTGTTGTAGTGATTTTACTGGCTAATCAGTTAAGCTCACCCAACTTCGATGTTATATATTCCGTCGGCAGATGCATGGACTCGTCCACAGTTTGCAACTACTGGTAACTTCATCTAACTTCTACATCCCAATGTTTTTAAGCAAACGAGCATAAATTGAATATCTTCATCTCTATAAATAAATAATAATATATATCCAATTAATACTGTGTGTGTGTGTAAATAATACAGTGTTAATACATTACATGTAAATAATATTTAATCAAAACGTCTCTATCGATTATTACGCATTATTCAAGCATATTTCTCTATTTAAGGCATATTGTTACTCTTCTTAATTAACATAGTATAAATGTGTGATATTTGAGTATTTTCATATGTATTATTCATTATTATCAAACCAACGTTTAATAAAGAATCAGTAATATAGTTTCTGTGAATTGTTGAATATAAACAGTCATTGATTTTATTATTTCATTATTATATATACTGTAAACAGTTATATTACTGTACAAACTAAACACGGTAATCGTATTTAACATAGTTAAGCAGATGAAACGGGAAAATCATGTTCTCGTGTTGTTAAGCAAGATCTGATAGCGTAGTCTGATAAGATGAAACAATTCCACACTTTGCGCATTGCGTGTCTATTGTCAATTAATGTCGACTAGCTGTGCTACTCGCTGCAATTGTTTCTTGACAACAACTTATGCTATTATAAAACGACATGAAAAATCCTCATGTACCTATCATTGTATTTTCTCGTCCATTATACCACTACATAAATTGTGGAACTACATAACTACATAATTAATTATGTTTCGACCAATTCAATTACGTTTGACCTACGTCAACTAAGTAGTTCACATGCATCGCAGTTAGAAACATAATGTTGTAGTTTAACTTGTTGACTACATCTAGTATCATCTGTTTATTATCCAAAATTGTAAAAATTCAAATTGATGAATAGGAAAACTACGTAGCTACACAATTTTGTATTGATTTATTCTATCATTTTTCTACTAGACATCCAGATGAAACATCTAAATTTCACACAACTATTATTACTTACATATGCATACCCTGTTATTTGCATTGCATAAATGGTCCCTAAATTAGATTGTGTTATACCCTCCATTTATATTAATATAAATATATCCATTGTAGTACAAACATTAATCAAACAATTTTGTTGTAAAAATCAGTACATAGTTGTTATGATTCAATAAATACCGCATACAATATAAGGTCCATTATACGTCAAATATCGCAACGTTTATTGAAAACTTAGAACTCTTTAGGGAGCCTATTATTACTGTGCTACGATCCATATTGTCGGCCTCGCTCTAAATTTAAACATATCAGTTTTGTTCCTACAGTTTGTTTTCAAAGACAGTTGAAGGACCTGACGCTGGAGTGAGAGACATAATTTAAGCAGTAAAAGGCGAGAACAAGACCTGCACATCTACGGGCCGCCACAACACTACTGTTTATAGCAGAGATGTGCATAAACTCTGACCTCTGGCGTGTAGAAGACTAGCTGCAGTAATGCATCTCACTTTTATGTAATAAATATAAAGAAGGAGAATTTATGGTGGAAAACGGAAATTGCAAATGTGGAAATTATTTTGCAGAAGTTATATATTTGTGTGTGTGTGTGTGTGTGTGTGTGTGTGTGTGTGTGTGTGTGTGTGTGTGTGTGTGTGTGTGTGTGTGTGTATGGCTTGGAATTTTATGGGAAGCTAAATGTCTGTAAAAGCAACGTCTAGTTCTATGATAGTTCATGTCACTCCATGGGATCTGGCTAGCGTTAGATAATATTGTTAAATTAGTCTTATTGGGACCCTTAATGGAAACGAGAAAATCCCTCACTAAACAAACTTATAAACTACAATTAGATTCTTATAGCATAGTAACAAATGACTTGATCCTAGTCAAATGAGCTTCTAAATGTGTCCAACCAGATATAATTTAACTACAGAACCAGTCAGTATAGTGGTTTAATTGTAGAACCAGTCTACAAAGTTAAACTTGTGTGACTTTCTTTGTACCATTTTTATTGATATCTTCAAATTTTGCATCGAACCTAAGCGAAGCCTCTTATGTGATACTTAGTGTGACGTACTACTACCTCTTACTATCAGGATCATGAACGAAATATATCTAGAATCCTAGAACTTGACTTGGAAAAAGTACTAAAATAGATGCCTAAGGTGTAAGTCCATCAAATCAAAATGGAGGTGAAAGAAGTAACTTGCTCGCCACAACCTCGTTCACGTTATCGTTCCTGGCCGAATAATGGACATAGTTGTCCGCCATACAGTTGCAGTGCGAATTTGTATTTACTTAAAACAAAGTAATTTTTCAACACCATTAATAGGAGGAAACACTAAATATTGTAACCAAGCATTGTCCCATCGCTATAACTTCTTCAGCCGTCGCAAAACATGCTAACTGCACTGGTGATAAATAACGCTGCATTGAAACTTCAACACTCTCCTGTGCTAAACTAACGTCCTTCCAAAGATATTTGTTCATATGTAGTTCGTTCTAATAAGGGAACAAAATATGAACCATTCCAATCATCGTTGCGTGTGAACTTTCGTTTTCCTTAGTCAATAAACACACACCTCAACACAAGTTTGTCACGCATGGTAATCGATAGCAACAGAATGGCGGTGGTTGAAAAAAAATGACTAAACAATTTGCGACAGTAGTTTAAAAACCAATATAAACATAATTTTTATATTGTGCCCCTTTTTTTAGTTTAGTAAGTTCTTGTGCCTTCAATTATATTTCCAATTCTTCTATAACTGAGGCATTTCAGACGGCTTTAAAGAGTTAAAACTTACAGTAGCTTACCTTTCCAATATTTCCGTCTTATATCTTCTTAAATATCCTGATATCTTCTTTTTTCGGTCTTACCTGAGGAATATCAGTGTATTCAATTTTACAGAATACCGTGTATCAGTGCTCTTCCTTCGTGTAATAGTTTAAAGCCAATTGTCAGGGCCTATACTTTTACAGGATTAAAATTTATACTTTCTACAATAAACTTTAAGGAAAAATACAAGATAAATTGAGGGAATGGATTATATTCCTGCGGTTATCATGAAAAGTTTTGTGAGAGTTTTTATTTTTGTTAATGTCTTGTGTACACAGTATGTTTCTATAAAAAAAAGGAAACAAATATTCAGTTTGGTTAAATTCTATTATTAGTCCAAGATGCGATTTGTGTAAAAAATGAGTCTATGTTTGTTTACTTTATAGCTAAAACTGTGCTCTTCTTTCCTAAATCATAATTTATACTTTAAATAATTTATTAAACATTCTTATTCGAGTCGCATTTAACGGTGAAATGAATAATATGCATTCCTTTTTAGGGGTGCATCGCATTTTTCTGCATAAAAGTTGAAAAAATTTTGTTTATTTTGAGATACGGTATAATTGTCACAGGTTTCTAGCCAACAAAGTTTTATTTGTAAAGAGTGTTTGTGTCACACATATTCCAGAGTAAACTAAGTAGACCTGGTCCCTGACACGTCGAAGAGATTCGACTGGAAAACGTTTTAGCTTAATTGTTTTTCAAGTACACAGTTACACATTTGTAAACACAGCCGACACTCACATAACGTGTATGAGCTAGTTCCAAGTCTAATAAGTTTAAAATGTATTCTTTTAATATATAGTATTGTTTCAAAATATTAGTGTGTATTATTACTGTGTTCTAAAAGCAGCTATAATTTTTAATGTACGCTTGTAACATACGAATCTGTCTGTAATTAGTTGTTCTGTGTAAACATTGTTTTAAGACAGCACAATCATTAGTTTAATTAATCAAACCACTATTTTCAATTTGTTTACATATATAGTGTGAAAGCATAGAGTAAGCTTATAACTTATAAGCTTATAGTAAGCTTGTAACTGCACTTCTCATTTTAACTTTCTTTATCTCCAACCGGTGTTAAGGACAGAGTAAGAGAATTTTAAGAGGATAAAATTAGTTTTATTTAAAATATACTTCTATTGTAATATTTAGCAAACATTTAGTATGCATTGCTGTAATACAGGTAAAAAACAACTCAATATATTATGTTTAATATTAATTAAAAGCCTGTTATGACACTCATACTTTTGACAGAAGTATGTTCTCAAGCCTGCATGTATATGTATATTTTCTTGTTCGGGAAAACAAGGAAAAACCATCTATGGTATGAAAATGATAAGACAGTTGTAAATTTTAAACGCTATTATATAATATAGTTTACCATATATAAAATTTTAATGCCACAATTAATTATTAATTTGACATAAAACTATATTTGATAATGTATTACTGATAATAAATTTCCTAATATAACAAGTTACTATTTTCCTAAATTTAATCCAGTTATAAATGCAGTTCAAATATTATGAAACTAAACTACTACTGGACACCACTTTATAAACATTATCTAAACTACATTCAATATTTAGTTTGTAAACGTTGAGTACAGGAATTATGTATGCTGCAATCGTACCATTACAAACGTACGTAATTATGTTCATTGAAGAACAACAAAGCATTTATCAACAGTTGTTATAGAACCATGTCCGATACAAACCTGTTTACATAAACTTTACGGAAAGATCAAAGTACCGGATACATTGCGTCATACACTAGATATACAACCTCTCTCCTCGGTATCGTAACAGTGTAGACGGCCGCTTGAATAAAACATGACACTAGCCTGGGAGCGTGAATACTCAAACCTCCATACATTTCGTAACCACACAAGCACGTGTACAGCTTTGACAAGATCCCTCACGTCGTATACCCTAATTTTAATGCACGAAATTATGACTTGATATTAAAATATTTTGTCAAGATCATAAAAGTGTAGACGGTCGCTTGAATAAAACATGACACTCACCTGGGAGCGTTAATACTCAAACCTCCATACATTTCGTAACCACACAAGCACGTATACAGCTTTGACAAGATCCCTCACGTCGTAACCCTAATTTTAATGCGCGAAATTATGACTTGATATTAAAATATTTTTTCAAGATCGTAACAGTATAGACGGCCGTTTGAATATATCATGATACTAGCCTGTGAGCGTGAAAACTTGAGATATTATACACATACTACAATGACGCTTGCAAACGCAATATATAATGTATAACAGCAATGAAGAAATTGGAACAATCATGTACATTAATTGCCTTCGCTTTTTCTTTGTACAATATTTGGAAAGATTGCGGAATTTATGAAGGTATTAACCAGCTTATCGTAAGAATTAAGCTTCGGTCCTACAGTTTCCTCCAGGATAATAATATTGTAAAGGGATGCACTCAAAACTTTCAATTGGCCGCCTTTTTATGCTGAGTTAAGATTGAGACCTCTAGTTTCGTTTTTAGTTTTCTTTCATCACGTCTTTAAAATAAAATTAAGGGTCACTCTAAGGGGCTTTTCAATTTAAAGATCGGAGTTGTCCCCAGAATCCTCCGTTTTGAGTTTGTGAACGAAGAAGTAATTATGGTCAAAGATTACTTAATAACATAACGTACCTTATGGCATAATGTTAAGAAGTTGTTTTTATAATATCAACCTTTGCAATATTAACAGGGGGCTTCCATAATATTTATTATTTCTGTATATGGGATACATTTAGATGAACATTTTAATACCAATTTTATTACGCTACGACAAATAACAACCGAACTATAATGTGTTTATTGAGCTAGTTAATAATAAGCTAATTTATTTTTACGCTCACCAGCAGAAAATACCAGCTTATTCTCATTTTCTCCAATTATAAAACATTTGTTTTAACGCAATTCATGTTTTTTTCTGAATTCCAAAATTAAACTTTGTTTTGTTTATTTACTGCAACCGAATTTTATTTCTTAAATACTAGCAATTAGTCGTGGTTTTTTGTAGGCTTTGCGCATGTATGAGCACTTCTGGTTCCAGTGAATTATATTTACGACAACAATGTTGAATTTGTCTTTTCGCCACTTGATAAGGAAAAGCTACCAAAATTGTTAATAGCGTTTAAAATTTACGAATGTCTTATAATTTTCATACCATAGATGGTTTTTCCTTGTTTTCCCGATCAAGAAAATATACATACATATGCAGGCTTGAGAACATACTTCTGTCAAAAGTATGACTGTTATAACAGGCTTTAAAGTAATAACATAAGTATTAAACATGTTATATTAAGTTTTTTTTTTACCTGAATTACAGTAATGCATACTAAATATTTGATAAATATTACAATAGAAGTATATTTTAAATAAAACTAATTTTATCCTCTTAATATTCTCTTACTCTGTCCTTAACACCGGTTAGAGATAAAGAAAGTTAAAATGAGAAGTGCAGTTACAAGCTTACTATAAGCTTATAAGTTATAAGCTTACTGTATGCTTTCACACTATATATGTAAACAAATTGAAAAAAGTGGTTTAATTAATTAAACTAATGATTGTGCTGTCTTAAAACAATGATTACACAGAACATCTAATTACAGGCAGACTCGTATGTTACAAGCGTACATTAAAAATTATAGTTTCTTTTAGAATACACTAATTTAAGATTTTGTGAGTATTTTGCAATCAATATTATTTTTCTAGTACATTTTTAGCAATAGATATTGAGTTTTAAAATCAGGTCATTCATTTTGATACACGCTGTACTACTCTTTGATGATATAATTTAGATACTCGAAACTGAAAATCAAATAGGACTAATCAATACAGGTACAATAACGGAAGTCAGATATATCTGCAATCTTTTAACATCTCGAGCGAAATATTTTAGATCAATAGATCTACTTAAGTGATGATAATAAGTTAAAACTTGGCTAGCTATTAACATTGATAATAATATGTACATACCAATATTTATACCACCAGATCAAGGATAATCCTGGATTGCGCACCATTGAGAAAATAATAATTTTAACGGAACTCTCATACAAAAGTTAAATACAATATGATAGTAATAACTGTTATAGACGGACGAATTTTCGTTTATTGTTTCGTATATTGGGTATATACAAACATATTTAATACGAATTTCTAATATTCTGTTACAAACATACAAGCTTTCGCCAAAAATATGTTTAAGATAAAACCCATAAATAAAAATAGGTCATTACCTTCCGCCAAATACATTTTTAAGCACAAAATGCATGCTGATAGTAACATTTACAATTGGTGTCGTTTACTTATTTAAAGCCACACAGACACATGCACACTGTCTTGTAATTTCATATCGGTTGAAGTCGAGCTAATTAAAAATAAAGGGGATTCTCTGTATCAGTTATACAGAGTTGTAGAGTTATTGTAGAATTGATATTTTAGAGAAGAGCAGAAGATACTTTTAATGGATTTGTGTAGGGCTTTTCATCAATTTGTTCACGATGTAAAGTAATAAAGGTTTTTACTTTGCAATAAACTATTCCATATATAGGGTGCATTAGTAACTATTCTAATTTTTTTAGTTATACTGGCAAACTAGGATTATTCCCTACATTTAATCATTTTTTAAATGGTAGAGTTAAATCAATGACTTGGATTAAATGTAGTGCCCATTCTACTTATTATGGTTTACTATTTGATTGGAGTTTGCTAACAAACAAATCAATAAAACTAAAGTCTCGTGGTATATTAATCTGTGATACATACATAATCACACTATAAAACTCCCATTATCTTCTAGCGTACATGTTATTGTAGCTGTTATAAGAAGGCTGAACCAGGAGTAACTTTCCACTCACACAACAACTTGCGGCAGTTTACTTTGCAAGTAAACACATAAAACAGGTAGGGCCGGGAGAATGAAAACACCGAAAGTACGGCGTTCAGTCGGCCTACGCTTTAGATGGTGGGCGACGTTCAGCTGTTTTCTTCCATAAGACGAAATCTACATTGTTGTTAGTTTTATTATTCATTAGGATTTAATATGTGCATAATCTAAAATGCTTAAAATGAGAGCTCTTCTTACATATCATAAATCGACATATAACACCACATCCCTCTACCAATTAGAATAAAATCAAAATTACCCGTGTTATAGTGCATTGTTTTAACTCGGCTTTGAAATCACGTTCTAATAGTTGTACTAGTTTAATTGAATATGAATATTTAATATTTAATCAATTAAATTCAATTTCAATAAAAGTATAATAAAAACGCTACCGTGTATTACGGACATATACATCACTAATACTATGTACACGTTCTTAAGAAAATCATACAAGATCTATTATTGCAAACTTGTCAGAAATGAAATATTCGTACGTCACAACACATGTCGCGTGATAGGTGTCGCTGAGGTTTAATGGAAAATTTCAAGTCTGTAGATCATTTCATTATGTAAAGAACAATCCGACTGAAAATCTAATGTATAAGAACTTTTTACATCCCAACAAACTAAAGAGATATTGTGTCAGCCTAGTGCGTGTTAAACTTCAACATACCAATTCTTTTTTGTCTGTGTAAAAATTAAGTTTCAAGGAAAATTTTAATTCTACCTATATCTTGAGATATCTTGCCAGATGACACATTCACATTTTTGTGCACTAAATTTGGTTTAATATGAGAGATTAAATAATAAAGAACCACACTCCGTCAACATAAAATGGTTTTGTGTGTGTTCATATGTCATATGTTAGAGTATCTTTATAAGGAGAGGAAATTATAGGACAGAAGTTGAATGGCCGTTAGTAGATAGTATATCTGCAAATTTAACGTACTATTGTAAATGTAATAACCGTTGTCAAATATGGTATGCATATCCCATCAAATCTTTACAACATAAAAGTTAAAACAGAACTTTGCAGTTAAACATCACTATTGGACAGTGACCAATTCAATCGCGGTTTGTATTAGGATATTTCAACGTTCTTAATTGCTGCTAAAAATCTCCAATTTAGCATAAAACCAAGTGTTTAGTAACTAAAACATTTTTAAGGGATAAATATTGTTACTCTAATTTTCTCAAATAAATTTCAAAGTGTGGTTATTTGCTCCAATTCACGTTGGGTTTGACCGATGTTTAGTGTAAATCCCTTCTAAAAATAAAACAGACTATGAAATAAGATAATGGTTTGAACCAGATTACTAAGTCATCTATTTTGTTGTCCATTCTCGGAGAATTCAGATAACAGATTAGCTTAAACAGAAGATTCCAGGCTCTTTCCTTTAACTTGACTTCTGAGAGTACTATTTCGCTGGATTTTAGTTGAATGTTTTTGCAAATATTCTGTTTTTAGTTTTTTCTATCGCTGTCGTTACTCTCCTGTATTTTGGCTATATAGTAGAAGAAACTATTGTACAAACGGTCAACTGTCACAGCATTCACAAAGGTCCTTTTGAATAACCAGTCACACGCTGTTATTCAATAAAATATCATTAATCGTTGCATTGCTTTCACAATATCTTTTAAATCCCCATATACTGCAGAATCAGTAAATTTACTTCTGAAGTAATTTACATTATTTATTTACCTCATATTCTTTACATTTTAATTTTCAGGTAAGCAGTGCAAAATATGTTTTATTTATTCAAATTTAGTTAAACTGATCAAATAAGTAAAAACAAACACTATCGATTTGAATTTCATTGTACAAGTAACGGGCTATAAGTGGATAGCATATTTAAGTAGTATCATAATCGTAATTGACCTTTACTGTAGCGCAAGTTTTATTCAACGTAATTTCTATTACATTTTATTTTATTTTACGTAATATTATTTTACCATAATTCATCAGCAATCATCATATGTGACACCATTGCAAGACTACCGTTTGGCCTTATTATTTATTAATAATATAAAGAGATCTCTATTAGTAATTTTATTACAAATGTTATCGAAATAAACTAATCTACTATAGTAACGCAAAGTTCAAACGATATATCTCAGACCTAATGTATTGAATATAAATTTGCGTCACAACCAAGGCGTGCAATGATATGTCCAATTGTACGCTACCTGTTTGTCTCGTTTTAGGTTATTTAGGTTCTTTTTTACTGCATATATTAATTTTTTAACGTTTAAAAATGTTTTCTATTCATATAAAATATACCGAGAAGCGAAATCAATGACAAACAATTTTATAGATCACATAATAAAAATTAGGATTAGTTAAAAAAAATGTGTAACGATTAATTAGTATACCCAGGAACTATAGATGTTGAAACTTGAAAATGTATAAACTAATAAAAGTAAATCTTATAACCTAGTTTTATATTACACATTCTACTAAAATTACAGCAGTTTCATACGCCAAAAGGATTTGGTGCAAACAAATTATATTTACGAATATATAGTGACTTTGCAGAAGCATGGGTTATATTTACAGCACAAACAGTCGCTTTCCTGTTGCTGTAATTAGAGTCATGACACGAGCTCCCCCCCCCCGCCGACAACTCACCCCGCCGACTCTTCTCATACAACCCTAGTTCGTCTCATCTACAATATTGCTTTGTTTACGTAACTTCTTCAGTATGTATAAATATACATTGCAATGGCAATTTCAAAAACACATCAGTACTTTACACTAATATGTAGACTTGAAACAGAACTCGTGTTTAGTCATCACATTTATTGATTTATAATGAGAATTAATTAAGGATTATTAAGAGAGCGGCATAATAAAAAAAGAATCCAAAGTTGAAAGCATCAACACAACATTGGTATTAACCGAATTTTAGTTTATGAGGGGGTGGAAACGACCTATCAATATATGCAATCACTAACATTCGGGTGGGGAGGGGGGTTCTATAGGAAGAGTGTATGGTACACAATGAAATATTTTGGGGGAAATATAATATGTTTTAAGTCGAAGTGTGTCGAATTATAATAGCAAAGTCGAATAGAAAACCTTTTCTTATATTTGATAAGCACATACTCGAGTATAGCAGCTAAGTCGCATCGCCTAACTACGAGCGACCGACATGGCGATAGGAAAATTACCACAGTGTTGGAGGGTCACACATTTCACAATATAAAGACAAAATCCCTCATTAGCAGTTGAAAAGGTGGCGATATCCAGTTATCAGTGCGCGAGAAATAGAACCTCAACCGGATATTGAACCGTAAACCGTGGAGAAGGTAAACATTACATTAGACAGTTGCTTAAATTACGGTCAAGTAAAGAACGATTCTTTCATTTAAAAGAATACCTGGGAATTTTACTGACGTTTGTAATGAAATTTTGTATGGAATCTTGATTAAAAGTTTGAAATCCTGTGTATCAAATTACAAGTTTGTACAAAACCTACCTTAATTCTTAAATGGCAGATATATTATTAGTTGCTCCTTAAAATTTCATTTATATTTTTCCAAATGAAACGAAAACCAACTTCAATAAAAAAGTACGAAACATGTTTTATAATTTGGTTAATTAAGTGAAGATTCAAAGTTGAGTTGAGAGATGATAAAGTTAGATTTGTATAAATATGATATCATAGTAAATTTGTTCTCTTTTAGAGTTTTATTTTTAAATGGCCGCTTTTATTATCATATATTATCTACCTCAAAGATGTATTCAGCGAATAAAATGAATCTGAAAACCTAATATATTCTATATGTTCCAGGTTATAAATAATACACTAATTGCAAGCACAAAAGTACACGCTTACTACGGTACATTTTGTACCTACTACACCATAATAGAGTTAAGTTAGAAACAGCAACATCTCACTGATACGGTAATTAGGGCTATCCCTTCCCCATTGTGCGGGGCTTCAACACAGTAGACCCGAGATATTCAAAAACACATTTTGTAATCCCTGTACAGTCATTCCCATCACTTAAGTGACGTTAGAAGTTAATGTTGTAGTGAAGGGAGGAGTCAAGCCTGTCGGTAGTTTCATTACTCCTACTGCTGGTCTGCTAAGTTGACACATTCTATGAGCACTATTCTATTTTTTACATACTTTTGTGATACATTTATTCGTTGCTTTTTAATGAGCACATTTTCCAATAATACAAACATAGGGTATACACCAAACCTTAGCTGAAGGTACTGCTGCTATTTTTGCACTGCTACTCCAATATGACGCAATTAGATTTTTATGCTGGAAAACTCTTTCCTAATATACTAAATGGCTTTCAAACTCGTATGGTTTTCAGCGGTGGTTAACCCATACTACCTTTCTACCACTTACATATCTACTCTGTCACATATTTTATACTTTTTAAATTTTTAGTATTTTGAATCAGATATAGTGTTTTTTGAGTATTGTATATGTAAAAGTGCCTACAACATTATTATAAAATCTTTTAAATTTTTCGGATGCTACCGACACTTATAAAATAAATTTAAACACGATTTTACTTATCACTTGCCACAAATTCCTGTCGAAAATAGAGCACGGCTATTTTGTTAAAACGCATTTGTTCAGTTCTTTTTCATTCCTTCATAAAAAATAAGGTTTTTTTTTTGCTTTTTAGAATCTGCTTTTATATATTGGTAATATTCCTACTTTTTTATTGTCTTTTATGAAATTTTGCATTAGCTTTTCAATAATACCGCAATTTTTAAGCTATTAACGATAAATTCTGTTAGAATAAAATTAGTTATTATTAAAATCATGCCAAATTAAAACGCCTTAAGGAAAAATTATATTTAAAACGGGTTCAGTTCTGGATTCCCGTCTTTGGTATGCTTCTTAATTCCATTCTAAATAACTAATCTACGAGAATGTACCAAACATTAATCTACGGTAGACTGACATTGAAGTACGTCGATAAACAGATTAATCACCCTCGTGTAAATTATTAATTACTAGAAAGCACTTAATTCGTACACATTTCACTTTCAAAGAAAAGCCTCGTAATCTAATCATACTATTAAGCCTGTATTACATTACAATATATGCGATGTGTTACGTTCTGCATAACTTCATCCATCAAGTTAATGTAGTTATAATTATATTACAGTAGAAAGAGGAAAGATTATGTTACAAAATATAACAAATGTAGACGAAATGTTGAAAAATGATAAAAATTTGCATGGAAAATCAAGCTGCTTAAAAGACAATAAAGCACAATATAACTGCACTTTCTTACTAAATTTAGTAATACTAAAATAATACTTATAACTTAGCTGTGGTTGGAGAGTTTGAATCAATGTGACTTTGAGTTTAACTCCAGTTTACCTTCTTTGTAGTGCAGCTAATAAAAAAAACTCCACCTTTCCTAGAGATCGTGTTTAAAAAATCGTATCAAGATTTTATGAGCCATGTTTGCTACATTATCAGATTACAGGCGGTTCCTTAAGCGGAATGTGAACTAGAGTTAAACCCAATATTCAAACCGCTTAGTTTAGTCATAAAATAGTATTTAGTACTGAGTAAAAATATAAATTTATAAAAATAATGAGACAGTAAGCATACCATTCACCTGTTTTACAAATAAATCTTGCAGTTTAGTTCTCTCTGATGTCGGAATAATGTAAAGAGTTCTTTTCGAGCTTCGTCATCGATTTTTTTATCTCTTGATGCTTACAATGGCTACATAGTTCAGGAGTCTGTGACAGCTCCAAATTCCACCCGCTACAATAAGAGAAAGGTAAACTAGAGCTAAACGTAACATTCACATAATTATACTCTTCCAACGAAAATTTATCCGTTGATTTAAAAATTATGAAACATAAAACAAAATTACGCTTAAAATCACAACACACTTAAAGATGTAGTAAGAAAATTACTTCCCCCCCTTTATTACGGAGTCATATTAATAAGTGTTATGCACTAGGAGCAGTTAAGGATTGAACCATTTTTAGGTTATGAATCACGTAAAACACATTGAACATTGTTCTACGTTCAGCAAATGAAATGTACTCCTATAATCTGGAGTGAGGGCGTGTCAAGTATGTTAGACGTCCATACTCGCTTGTTTCACTAGTTCAAAGAGGCTTAGTGCGGATATTTTCGATAAGTGGGATGCTAGTGCTCTTGTTCAAATACACTGGGGCAATTATAGTTGAAACATACTGCAACTGGCCAAGCGTTCGCCAAGATGCAGCTTTGTCAAAGCATAAATCAAGACGATTTAACGCCCGAGACATCAGTCATTTTCTTCTACAACTGGACGAGTACTCTCTACTGTACTCTCTCGTATTGTCTCATACTTAAGACCAGTGCCTTTCTTTCGCTAGTTTACAGTTCGATCAAATACTTTGAACAAAGTACTACTATCTGAGTAATTAAGCAGTGTCCTAATGAATAATAAATATTTACAGTAAGTTTATATTAATTATTACTTCTCTTGGTCCATCGTTAGTGTAATACTGTATATGAGAGTAGAAACACTAGCACACGTAATTGAAATAAATAGTTTATGGTTGTATGAACACTTTTAATAATTAAAACAACCATTTAGTATATATCTAATATATCACTTATATAGTTGTATCACATTACTTTAAATTGTTAACTATACGAAGACAAAATTTTTATGTCCTCAAATAGTTCCTCTTGGATTCTAAATAAAAAATTAAACGAACTTATCTGCCTACAGAGACATACTAGCTTACATAATGCCGCTAACGATAGGTTGTAAATATCACTCAAACAGCAATTCGATGGGGACCGGATACAACAGATTTTCTAGCTTCATTCAAACTTTCATTTGCTATTCATCGCTACATGCTGCTACGACATATTGTAAAACTCGTTCAAATAGTTATCCAGGAACGACAGGAGATAATTCTTTTAGTTATTAGCAGTTACCAGCGTTTTCTAACGCGTTATTAAATATATTCTTCAACCATATTAGTTTTATTCCTCTTGAAAATAAACCGTTTCAATTTTCAATATCGTAGTTAATGAAAAAAACACAAACCCCGCGGTTTCACACGCAATTTCGTGTCAAACAATAAACGCAATTTTGTATGCCATAAACATAAAAAACTGTTTATAACTTAAATAAACAGCTGTTCATATCAATCAGCTTATTGACTTGAAACCAACTGTTCATAGTATAACAATCTTGAAGATTACACTTGCTATTGTGTAATGCTGTAAAACAAGATTTTATGTTCAGCTCAGTTGATCTTAAAAAACATACATTTTTAACTAAAAACTCCATACAGACAGGTAGACGGAAAACTAAAGGTTTTAGGACATATAAACATTTTTGCTACAACAAAATCCCAGGGTAATTTTATTTAACACTCTGTATATTAAAAGATAACATTTTAAACTCGTGAGACTTAGAACTAGCTCACACACGTTATGTGATGTTGGCTGTGTCCAAAATGTACTTATAACAATTAAGCTAAAACGTTTTCCAATAGAATCTGCGCGGCGTGTCGGGGACCAGGTCTGCTTAGTTTACTCTGGGAACTGTGTGACACAAACACTCTTTACAAATAAAACTTTGTTGGCTAGAAACCTGTGAAAATTTAAATGGATCTCAAAATAAACATTAGTTTAACTTTCGTATTGCACAATACGAAGCACGCCTAAAAAACATGCATATTATTCAGTAGGAGTATGTTATAGGAGTACGTCACACCAAGTATCGCTCAATAGACTTCACCGAGTTTCTATGCAAAATTTCAAGATTATAGTTCGTTTCGTTAAGATTAACTCATTTGTTACTATGACCTAAGATTTTACTTATAGTTAGTTTATTGAGCGATTTTCTCGTTTCCATCATGCTTACCCATAAGACCCATTTAAAAATGTTAGCTAACAACCAATGGGGTGACATGCACAATTACTTAAATCATTGTTCCTTATACAGAATTACAGAATCATGTTGCCTCACACAATATTCCAAGCCAGTTCAGTTCGCTCTCGACATACCATGTGGACAGATAGACAGAAGTGAAATTTTCCAGCCCTAAAATTAATACGTTTCGTTAACGCTTAGCCAATGAAATAGATGGCAACACGAATTTTACATTATTTGATGTTTAAACCTGTTATTTAGTTTACTATTTCGAATTTTATTACATATACTAAAAGTTAGCCTTTAAATTTTTAGATTTCATATGATTGTCCTATTAACAGCTTTTTTAAAATTATTTTCCATTTTATAAATTTCTTTCTTTTCACCATCAATTTCCGTTCTTTATATTTTTTTTAAATGTACAAATGAGAAGCATTATTACAGCTAGTCTTCTATGCGCCCGAGGTCACAGTTTATGCACATCTCTGGTATAAACAGTATTATTGTTGCGGCCCGTAGATGTGCAGGTCATGTTCTCGCCTTTTACTGCTTAAATTACGACACTCACTCTAGCGTCAGTTGCTTCATCTGTTCTTGGAAAAATACTAAAGGAAGTAAAACTGATATGTTTAAATTTGCAACGAAGTGAACAATATTTGTCGTAACACCGTAATAAGTGGATCTTTAAAAAAAGTCCCATTACTTTTTTATTTTTTAAATAAATATTTCTATATTTATCGTATGATGGACGATATATTGTATGTGGCATTTATTGGATCATTAAAATTCTATACCGGTAAAAATAAAAAAATTGTTTGAGTGATGTTTTGTTTACACAGGAATATGTATATTAATAGAAATTGTGGGGATGACACAACCTTATTTAGGGACCATTCATGCAATATAAATAAGAGAGTGTTTATATGTTATTATTACCGGTTGTATTAAATGTTTTCTATAGGTGTAAAGTTGAAAAATAGTCTCAATTTTGAGATATATTTCGCAATTAAATATTATATGTTTTTGTAATTTAAAAAAAACTTAAAATCCTAAAGATTTATGATAAATAAAAATATAATTTATCAATTTAGGATTTATACATGCTGCGGCTCGCACATTTTGGGTCCTCCTCTTGGATTAGTTAGCACCGTTACTTTGGTATCGCCCTGTTCCCAAACATTGCTAAAATCTGTGATAGTCGCACCCACACTGATCCTCCCCACAACTCCAGTCTCAAGGGTTCCAAAATGGATATTATCTAGAGTCATTACTTTTTTCATTGTAAGCAAATGTTTACAATTTTAAATTTCAATTTCAAGCCTTGTTTACGAAGAGTGTTGAGTTTAAATTAGTAATATTACAGTTTGACAGAAGTTCACGAAATTGGTTAAAAAAGTGACTAAATTTTGTGATCGTATCTACAGGTTCAGGTGGGAGGCTAATGTTATTTTTAATGTTTATAAAATTATACACATTGTCAGTAAATGTATCACCGGTTTACGCAAATATCCACGGCTGGGCTGAGAATGATACAAACCCGATTACGTAAGGCAAACATATGAAAAAGTGTCCATGTGAATCCGCTTAGTAGTTTTAGAGATTTTGTATGATCCAGTCAGTGATATTATTGAATCTTAAGTGTATATATTAGTTGGTAAATATGTGTCAAGTGTTTAAGAGAAAAGTGTTTTTACAAGTTCAGCACAAATCTAAGCATTGTAAAAATGAGGTTGAAAAACAATCAGAATAACAAATATATGATAGTAGGTGTAGTCAACAAGTTAAACTGCAACAGTATGTTTCAACTGCGATATATGTGAACTATTACAAACGCAGATGAGTTGGTCGAAAGAACATTTGAGGGGCTCAGAGGAAAACTAGGCTAAGTGACATTTTCCTCTATTTGAGTTATTCACTGCTAAAGTTTGATCGTACATGGAAAATTCTATTCTTCACATAACCTGATGTTTATTACCTTAGTTATCATGTAGATATTTCGTATGACGTTCTTTTTTGTAATTTTCGTCACATTTACTTATGGGTAAGTAAATAATTTATTCTACAATCTGTAGTTTCATATACAAGAAAATAAAATGAGAAAAGAGGTACATGAGAATTTCTTTCAGGTCGTTTTATAATAGGATGATTTGTTTTTAAGAAACAATTGCAGCGAGTACTACAGCTAGTCGACATTAATGTATAATAGACACGCAATGCGCAAAGTATGGCATTGTTTTATCAGACTACGCTATCAGATCTTGCGTAACAACACAAGAACATGATTTTCCCGTTTCATCTGCTTAACTGTGTTAAATGAGAATATCTTGTTTAGTTTGTACAGTAATTTACCTATTAGACGCATATATAGATTGAATTATTAAAAATAACAACCTTCCTTACACTTAAACTAATACAATCACTACGAATAGAAAATATTAGTGATTCTTTACTAAAAGTTTGTGAAATAAGTATTAATAATTCACTTCACAATATTCAAACGTCATACATTTTATTTAAATTAATTTCAAGCCAAAATCTGTTTTAACTTAAATATATACTTGAATAGTGCGTAATAAGATATATACAAGTTTTTTATTAAATTATATACTAATAAAATACAAATTCATTATATTATTTTGCATTTGAAATGTGCTTGAGTGGTCCCGGAGCAGTTAATAAATTTTAACCACTTCTTGTAAAGCAACGAGAGGTCAGATTTTTGTCTTATATTGGGCACGGCACGCGAGGAGTTACAAGAAAATCTTAAATTAGAGAATCTTAATCTTAGGGTTTTAACGAACATTTACATATAGTAGACTTTGATATTGGTGATCTGACCAGAAAACTGTCATTAAATAAATGCAAAAATTGTTGAAATATTTGTAACCGGTCACCACATCCTCTCTTCATAAACAGGGTCATTCTTTATATTTCGATCAGAGACATCATAATGACAAAATACACTATTAGTAATTGCTGATAAACTTTTTTTTTAATTTAAAAAAGAATTTACACTGTACAAATCTTCACTTGCTTCACAAAGATCAATTGTGCTACATCTTAAGAAAAATAAAGCTTTCTGTATGAATGTAATCTACAATCACCATAGAGAAATAAACAGTGAATCACTTTAATGTTGGAATAACAGAAGAAGTGGCATCAACAACGTTCAATTACCAACAAGGATGTAAAAGCTAATGAATAATAAACTATTGTAGAAACCCCATTGTGGTGATCATTGTTGCCAACTTACAAGAACTAATTTATAGCATAAATGAATAAACTCGGAAAATACCCTAGGATATGTTAAGAAACGCCGCCATTTTAGATAGGGTAGACTTCTTGAAGGTCTGGTTTGCAGTATTGTATTCTATTAAAAAGACCTTAGATCTCGAATAATGTGCTCTAATTAACGATTTTCTTGACTCCTTACGGACCTTCCCCCTAATGAAAAAATCCTGACACTAGCACAAAAAATAGATTTATATATTAAATAATAACATACCTCATTGCTTTGAAATAAATTGTTGAAATAGTATTTAACCATTCCAGGACCTTACATTACATGCAATTTTAATAAAAAATTACAATATATGCACGTTGAATAATTTTAATTTATTGGATAAGGTTTTTCCAAAATCAACTTGCCAAATCCATAAGAGTTGTATCTAGCGAAGTTTGGTGAGCTTAACTAAGTAACCTCTGAACTCACTACAACGAAGATACCCTCCATCAAGTTGGTAGAGTTTAACTGATTAACCTCTGCAACCACTAGAACAAAGATATAGTATGTAGTTTACCGTAGTAACACTACGATGTAAATGTCAGATGCAGTTAACAGTTGATGCAAACTGTTGAGTAATCTATGCATCTGCCGGCCGAATACATAACAGTATCCATCGAAGTTGGGCAAGCTTAACTGATTAGCCACAACAAACACTACACAAAGACACAAGAAGTTTACTGTGCCACAACTACGGTGTGGAATTTAGATGTGATTAACTGTAGTTGCAAACTGTAAGCGAGTCCATGCATATGCTGGCCGAATACATACCAGTTGTATCCATCGAAGTTGGCGAGCTTAACTAATTAGCCAGTGAACTCACTACAACAACGATTGGTTGGTGTGCTTTAGGTGATTAATTGTGTACTTTATTTATTATAAAGCATATTAAGAGATATTGCAATGTAAAAAAATTTACTTTCATAAGCGAAACTGTTGATTTAAACTTGTGTCTGCCGCTATATCAGATATTGCGATCAGTTAGTTTTATATGTGTGTGTGTGTGTGTGTGTGTGTGTGTGTGTGTGTGTGTGTGTGTTTGTGTATGAATGACGCCAACATAATCATTTAATCAGCATCATCATAGCATATATTCATTATTCTCTATTATCAGCTCTAATTACTGTCAAGGTCAAGTGTCTGTTCTTTGAAAACCTTTCCAATAATGCATCTGATATCCGGTTAGTTCAAATGAAATGTCGGATACTTCCTAGATACAACACATCTCAGTATATCCATACCAGCATTGGTATGTTTAATTACCTTTTGTTAGCTGCAATTATACACTGGTTAAAAGTGAAGTGTCTGTTAGCCTGCAATATACCAATTGAACTATGAAAAATACAGCAACCTAACCCGATTAACTATCGACATAATACCTATTAGAGTACAACCTGGTAACAATGTGATATGTATGATACGTAAGTTGCTGTTAGCAATTGTTACAGACTGATGAAGAGCACTTGTGTCTACACCCTGCAGTCGTAACAGCTGTTTTGATTAGTTGTGTACTTTATCTAATATACAGCTTACTATGAGAACATTGCAAAGTGAGAGTTCATGAGCATTCGTTACAAACTGTTGATTCACACTTGTTTCTGCCACCGTGCCGCTATTTTGATCAGTCAGTTCGCTACGTAAATTAAAAATAGTAGTATTTATAGTGGCACAAAATGCAACGTACACTTTTACATTTGGTTTACGATTGTTGTAGTTGTGTTTAGAAGTTTCTGTGTTGTCATTTAGACGTTCTTGTTCCAAGATAGATCTTGGGCAGACACCGAGGCTGATCAGCAGTTGGTTGATCTAATTAAGAGTTAGTTCATCTGATTAGATGTGTAAGTTATACAACTAGCAGCTATACTAGGACAATTCGCTAGAACTACGTAATAAACGGACGGTGAGTCCAACGCGTGCAGAACTATATCAGTGTGTGTTTATTTTCTCTTCTGCAGGCTTTAGTTCGTAAGAATATACAAGAATGATTTTCTGTAAATTACATTTATTTTGGCAACATATTTGTAAGGTTAGACGTATGAAACATATATTTTGAATAACAATCACCTAATTGTAAAATTTAGATACGATTAAATGGAAAATCAGGTTGCATTCAAAGTGAAATGCTGAGAAAAAAATTGAAAGTACAAAATCTGGAGCATCATATTAACAAAATGATACACTAAATAGTCTATACTGAAAGTTGTACTATTAGCTGATGTAATAAAGGAGTACTAAAGCAGTAATACACATTAGTTTAGGGTGGTGAGAAATAAAATTGTGGGACAAAAACTGAGTTAATAGCTTCCCTTCCAAAATTTTAGAATAAGTCTTTTACAGTGATTATTTATTCAAAATAATTTATAAAGTAAAATTGCATTACTTCATGATTATTACTAACTGCCTTAACTCCAAGTAATGTTTAAAGGTAACAAAATACAAAAAATGATTATATGTTATCACGCAGTACCAACAAAAATGTTAATATTATTATTTCTAACTTTCCCGTTTGCTAGCTTACATTTTAAGTGAAATACTCAGATCTTATATTATCTTTAATCTTTAATGAGCGAAACCATCATGAAAACGACATCCGTTAAAATACTATCAGTATTTTCTTGGTGACTTGATTTCCTTGTATACAATGCTGCTGTCAACTAGCAACAAAGAAGTAAAAATACGTGAAGAACATTTACCATCGTTCAGTAATACATGTGCGTTAAATCAGTAATACATGATTTATGTATTGTATCACTGAACTATGGGAAATGTCCGGAAAAATCATGTTTCCTTCACAATCATTCCATCGTCAAAAACAAACTAAAGATAAAAATGCATGCTTAGTACATTTCACTTATACCTTTTCCGTACAGTATTTATTCAAATTAACAGTAATTGTGAAGTATAACTTTTGCTAATTATAACCTCTTTCATATTTAATCTTTCGCAATCAAACGGAAATAAGCTGAAAAAATGGATTACGGAGTTTTACGTAATATGTAAAAATGTATCGCTTTGTACGTATTTAGTGCGCAATTTTAATACATGACGTATAAAATAAATGTTCTACATAAAGTTATATTAATGTTCCAATTTTGTAAATTGTTCAGTCGTAATGAGCTTCAAATTGTTGTTATCTTAAAACTAAAACTCGTACTAATAATTTTCTCTTAAACGTGACATCTCCTGACTTTGCTACACAAAAGCAACAGCATACTGATTTTATTACGTTCTAGTGTTAGTTCTTTTATAAATACATGATAAGTAAAAAAAATAAACAGAAAATAGTAAATTTTAATTTAAAGTTTATTGCATTTGTTATGTATTTTTGCTTCTAGACAAACACGCACTTTTGTAGTTCTTATACATTAAAGCCAAGACAACCTACAAAATATGATAGTAAATTTGTTGATTAATTTTAAAAAGTTAGTAAATTTTAAATTTGTAGTGTAATTACGTTTATTGAGGCATTTTTTAACCTTTGGAAATACAAAAAGTGTTCTGTTATTACGTACATCTTAGATATATATAATTACATGAGTATATAGCTTGAACTAACCAGAAATTATTTTAATATACAGCGTGTAAAGAGAAATAAATTGTTTTAAACGTTTCGTGTTTGATTTAAAACGTAACCCTAGAGTAAAAGTAGTCGGCAGCCATTTAGTTGACATTGTTTGTTGCAGACAACTTGTATTGAGTTTCTGTTTGAGTTTTCTGTTTACTTCAACCAACTCTAATTCCAATGTTCAGTCCCGGACTTTGAGGTAAATATGGTATTGTATTATTATTCTCACTTTATTCGCCTTGGAGTAACCTAACAGTGATTTGATATGTGTCATTATATTTCAATATATTTGATGCAAATATTTTAAACGTTTAAAGGAAATATAGAGTTCTTTGCCATAATTGTTAGGGATTTATAATGTGGTTAATTATGTTAATACTTTAAACATGGTTAAGTGCTTGGTGGCATATTGGGTGAAATAACCAACTTTTTCGTTACAAAAAAAATATATCACGCTACACGAAGGTAGCATCCAAATTGACATTTTTAAAATAAATCAATTTCTGTCATAGTGCAAAAGTACAAAATTCAAAATCTGTTTGTATGTTAACACCTGTTTCAAATTATTAAATAAAATATTACTTTTGTACTTTGAAAGAAAGCTTTCTTCGGAAGTTAATGGTTCTTCAAAACGTATCCCTAGAAGAAGACATTATATTAAGACGACCTCGATCTTTGCCTCATAAAATTTTTTTAATCTTTTACACCCTTATTGTAGATGATAAAGCTGTAGATGTAATACTATAGAACTATTCATCATTGATGTCTCATTTTAAAGATATAGTTAATATGCACCGAAACGCTATTTTAAATGTTTTACAGTCTATAATATTTTAATATTCTACCGATAAAGTATAGTAAAGATTGAGATTATTTTATTATTTGCTGTGAAAGATATCGAAAATAACATAATGTTATTTTCTTAATACAATCTTAAAAATAATATATCTTCCTATTATTATACGACTTAAAATAAGGTCTTAAAAAGGTTAGAAGTTTAATATTGTTCTTATGGGGCTAAAATCAAGATGGCCGTCAGTACAGCTGCCTCTTAAAACCAAAGGGTTGATTGAGAACACTAATGAACTTTTTCATACGCAGCATACATTTAGAGGTGTATGTCTAAAGTTGTAGGCATTTGAATGTGTTTATAAATAAATTAAAATTCCGAGAATATCGTATATTCTCGCGAGATAATGGATGAGGTAATGAGGAATTAATACAGTAGTGTGGCAATCGCGTGGATGAACCTAACGTGAAGAGATAACGATTGACCGGTAGTGTTATCAATCCGAGTAATGTTATATATATTCACTGGAGTTAGAGGACGGAGGGAAAGTTATTGTGATATAAGCTTTTCTTCTTTATGATTTAATTATTATAAGGTTTGTAAGGGTGGTATAGATTAAGGTTGTGAAATATTATAATATATTATGAGCAAGGGTTGCTGTGAGAGGATTTAAATAATAGGTTCGATTGGCAATACAACACCCTCAAATAAACCAACACATATTTTATTTGTAATAGCATCTCATTAGAGCATTATAAGAGCATCTCATAACATTGATTAAAATTTTAATTAACAATGGATAACGTCAACCGACATATTGAGCATAAATTTTAATACCTTAATACTTTGAACACATGTTTAATATTAAATTATTCATTACAATTTATGTTTAATTTAATTCACTATAACGTTTACTAGTAATTTTTTGTTGTTGCAATAAATATGTGTTCATGGACTAATGTGAGAAAACTTTCATAATATCTAAACAATTACATAAATTTACATAATTAAAACAAATAAGTGATTTTTCGACATTTAAATAAAATATATGAATTTAAAAAATTTGAATTTCAATATTAAACTATTCATTTGAATTCTACAAATTATAATCTTTTCTTTTCATTACTTTAGGTACATGTACCTTAGAATTGTAAATGATTAATGAATCCTGATGTATAATACTACGTTCCTAAAATTAAATACACGATTATCTTAACTTACATTCTTTTGCACTTGACACTTATTACGCCTAAAGATTTTTCTCCCGCACACGAACACAAGCACTGGCACTCCCGAACGTCGCTTTTCGAATCCCGTCCTCGACTTCCTCCTCTCCCTCGTTGTGGTGGTTTTTGATGTTGTTGCCCCCGCCAGCTCATGACCACGCCTCTGCCAATCTCTCCATCATAATTGGTGAGTACCAATTCTTCATATCAGCATGGCTGTCCCTTACATCGTCGCACGGTTTTTAGAAATAAGCATTTCCGCTGCTTAAACAAGCATTTCCTGTTTGTTCATCATCGGTGTCTGGAAGGATGTGCGTATCCATTTACATCCGGAGGATGTTTGTCTCGAATTTTAATACAAGACTTCCTTTCCATCAACTATCTGTACATTGATTGGATTAATTTTATTATACTAATAATTACATACGTCTTACATTATTCAAAACTTAATGGTTAAAAGCGACCGTATTCCGTTACAAAGACACAATAGAATTAGCCAAAAACAAACTGATTAGTTTTAACTGCTCTTTTAAATTTGGCAGCTTTTATGATTTTAATTCGTAAATAGAATTTAAAAGTCACCTTACTCACACGCGCGTGCCCACACACACACACACACACACACACACACACACACACACACACACACACACACACACACACACACACACACACAAATAACCAAAATATACAAATTCGGTAAGTAAATTGCAAAACTATTGAAACCAGTATAAAATTTACCGTGCTTCAATTTCTTCAATTTGTACTATTCCCTATGACATTCACTGTTATTATTAAATATACTTTAAAGTAGAGTAAAATAAAAGCGTGCGTTATTCAAAATTGAGACATATCATATCTATGGTATTTAAGATCGGTTTTTCCTTTAACCTACTTAACTAAAACATTAGATTATATAACAGTATAGACAGCTATTATTTCATGTTCATATTATTTGATAAGCGTTAAATTACAACTAGTAATTTGATATATGTATTTTTGCCAAAAGTTAAATGTTCAAAGGATCAGCTAGAAACTAAAATAGCTCAATTAAGTGAGTATCCAAAATGATCGCCGATGAAAGTTGTTAAAAGACGTTTAATTAGGTGAAAATTACTTCTATTCACAATGTGACAGCTAATAGTTATAACAGTTGCAGTGTCTATAACAGAGTGGAGGTGTTTGCTGATCACGATTGTCGATGCCAGGTGACTCAAATATACGAATGTAGAGCAGCAAACGACAAAGCGAGAGTGCATATCAACAGAAGGGATGTTTTTCGTTTAAGAGCCAATGAACACTGCAAATAGGCTCTCGGCTCTTAGACGCAACATTTTAGTAATCTATAGGTTGAATATCTCGAGAATTCAAATCCTGAAGTTTCATAACTTGTAGCCCAGTCAATGAATGATTTTAGCGTCGGAAGTCAATAAGCGGCAAAACGAACTCCGGACCGTTGTTCGGGGTACTTGGTAATATAACATACTATAAGTCGTCTAACCTCGGAGTGGCATAAGTGAGGGAGATGCGAGTCATATGTGCCGTAAACAAATGTTTTACATATATCTCCGTAACAGTTTGTCTATAAACTTTTACACTTATATCAAATTCAAATCGATAAACTTTCCCATGTCTTTAGTTCTAGTAGTTCCTACGATATCTGTTACAATTAATGTCATATAAGGACTTGTAAACTAGCACTTTTGAAAAAAATCTGTATAGCAACGCACTTTAGTTAACTTTCTCTAGTGCTTAGAGTCTTCATCCCACAGAAAATCTTTCGAAGAGGAAGAGTAGGGAATTAAATTTACGTCAACAACGATTTATATGAGTTTAATCGAAAGTTTAAAGATTTTGAATGGAATGAGCTATATCAGCAGGAACCAGGACTTACTACAAAGATATTTTCTGCACACGTTCATCTCCTTGTACATGATAACACAAAATTTAGCCATGATCATAAGAGGGAAGAGCTGATTATGATTGATGGGGGAGTGGGGAGAAGAAATAAAAATGAAAATGATCGGTAATTGTTTAAAAATTAATACTTATTATTCCAAACTGGCTCTTATTCCAATTATAAATCATAAATAATATTTGCAAGTTAAAAATTATTTTAAAAATTGTGTTGCTATAAAAAAGAAATGAAAATATTTCTGTGGTAAAATTTTCAAAGTGTTAAAACTAGTTCGAATAAACATTGTTCCAGTTAATATTTCGGTTATTACTTAATGAAACTATTTCATTTAAACTAAACTTTTGTTTCTTAATTGAATGGTTTATATTAATATAAATATATAAAGAGTAACGGTTATCCTGCTTTCCTCAATTAATGTATAGCAACCGAAAAAATAGCACCTACACTACGTAGTGCAACATCCGACCTGTTCACACATATATATACACATATACAAACAAATATATAATTATTTAACTTAATATCATAATATCATTGACTGCCATTTTTGACTTCCCTTCACACTAATCAAACTTAAAACATGCTATGATACTTTACGTTTTGCATTAGCATATTGTTTTAATAATTCTTTATTTTATGAAACTTGAAGTTTTGAAACGAACCCATCATAGACTAAAGATTTAGTTTTTTCATAGTCGTCTAAATGTTAGTTGTTTTCTTAGCTTCAGAGTCAGTATTTTGCGAGGCTTGAATAATTATAAATTTATGCCAACATTATTTAAAGAGTTTAAAGTATCAATTCCAAGTCCATATAAATAATCCTAGAGATAATACCAGAACTGAAGTTACTAAGAGAGAAGGAGATACTAAGTAAAAGGACAACGCGAAAGTTTAAAGTAGGTAATAAAAGTGTAGGTATTTTAAATATTCACGAACCTTGAAGGAGGAGATCTTTCAAAGGAACTCAACAGAAAGAGCCTTTATGTAAAACTCACAAGCTGGTTCCAGGAATTGCAAAGAAACAACTGGTTTATTCATTCAGCAAGTTCCATACACATGGCAAACTTTCAGTTACAGCCACAGCGATGTCTACAACAACTATACAGCATAAAGAGGTACTTATTAGTGAATCTCTCAAAACTTACGTTTACAGTTTTCATAACTGTACACAAACATAGTGTATTGTACATTTACATATTGCACTCGTTTTTAGGCGATACTACTATCCTGTAAATAAAAACATTTTATTTTATTACAGTTTTAATAATGCACCCTAAGGGATTTAATAATGCACGTTAAGACGTGGAATGAATAGAAAATTATATGCATACATTACATTTGTGAACAATAGTTATTATACAAAAATTATTAAAGGCACAAAAGTAATAACAAAGTGATTATTAATATTAAGAACCCTGTTTTATTAATGGTGAGAAAAGAAAGTAGAGCAAATTAAAAAATATTATTACTGCCGAACCACCCTTGAGTCCGCGTCGCTCGTTTTGGCCAGTAGGGCTGCATTCTCTCTTACCTGCATGGTAGTTGTCATTCTCGACACGATCTACCTTCTCTGCTAACTATTTCATATCACCCTCTCTATCTCACCACGTTCCTTTATTATCTTGCATATAATCTCTTCAAATGTTCACTCTTTGATGTGTCCCGTTGTGCGAGCTAAACTGAATTATTTCCCGAGAACGTGGAATATTCCGTCAGTGTGAAAGCTGCACCCCCCCCCCCCCAGTGGAACTATGTCTGGTCTCGTGCATCTTGTCGGAGAACTCATCTTTTGGTTGTATTCGGGAAAGAAAACTTCTATTGGTGAATGACTTTATTTGCACAATACTTGAAATTGCATATCCTTAAATTTGGAGGAAGCTGGAGACCTCCTACAAACGTCTTTAAAATAATAATTGGTTTGTTTTATTTTTTCTCTTTGCACGACACCAGTTACAACATTACAGATTCAGTCTAGTTAAATGTTCTTTGGTTGGTAAGCTCTCGCCGATAAACCACGTTTATATATTTGAACAGTTTTCCATATTTATAATGAGTTTCTAATTATTCACCGTTACATTTCAAACTTTAAAATTCAAAATCTTCAAATTTTAGGGTGCTAAACGTTATGTATCCAGTAAATTGGTCCAGTTATGTTGGAGTTTAATTAAAACATTATATCTAAATTAAGTATGACTTATTACTAATTTTTACGACAGTATTGCGATTTATACCTTAAACTGTATTACCAAAATAGTGGTGCCCATGGAAACTTATGCGTAGGCTATATAAAAAATTCATCAGAGACATTGTATGTCGCCCACGATTTTATATAAAGTTTGTACTTAATTATAATTTGAGAATAAAATCATAGTTTTTACTAATTACGTTATAAATTATTAATATAAAATGTATGACTGGGCCAGAGGACATATTTGTCATATCATATATATTAAAGATTACTTGCATTTTCTCCAAAAATTATATTGATAGTGTCATGTTTCTTTACTGTGTCAAGTAGAAGATTTACTCAAAATGGATTTCCTTACAATATCTATACAGTTAATCAAATACTAATATGTAAAGAAGCAAAAACCGGAAAAGAATATTTAAAGTAAAAGAATTGCTTACATTACTCCGTGAGGACACAACATATATTTTAGATCAAGTGTTAAATATTAATGGGTTTATATAGAAACCACTTTTAATACAATAAATTACTTAGATTATTATTTGTTTTCACTTAAGTTAGAAATGCCAAGCAATGTAATTACAGGAATTTAATTGATTTATACTATTTTTGTTGTATACGGGACTTTAAAAAACTATTTATTCGGTCAAGACTTTATACAATATTTATAACTAAACTGCGTAGTTTTCTGTCAGTCAGTAAGTGTTACTCAAATCGGATTATACCTTTACTAATAGTCACCGCAGCACGCATTCCCTAACGAATAAAAGATTGAATAAGCATATCCTTTTTGAATGTCATAAACAACGATGGTAACTATAAGATATTCCAATCTCTTGTTCCATTTGTAAAATATTTTATTTTAAGTTTAATTAGGGTTTTATAAAGAATTTTTTAAGAGTGTCGAAGCACCGAAACTCCAGTAACTATGACTGGAATTTCTTACAATAACATTCCACGATATTTCATTGAGTATCCAACAATTTCAGTAACACTTGAGATATTTAGGTTAGTGTCGAGGCATCCTTAACAAGATTGCGTATCTTTGTTAGTACAAGTAAATAATGACTTAAATTTTGGATATACATAATATTGTCCTCTATATTTGAGGTACATATTATTTAATATTTTACAAACAGTGTAACTCTAGGACACGATTGTCTGGTTTCCAGTATTTGTTCATTATTTCGGCCTATTTCCTTGGTTAAGTCCATAAATTGCATAAACTTTTATATCCCTAATAAGTATTGTAACCGTTCAGTGCAAACCGGACTAGCTGTCCTGTGAAAGGAAAAAATAATTCTTTCTCTGCTTAGTGTCATAATCTTACAACAGTAAATGTATTAAAGGTTGCAGAAACATTTAACTATCGCCCATCGTTAAATATAACAGCAATTTTAGAATTTACCACAGCTTTGTCGCAATAAGATTTAAAAAAGTACAAAAGTACATTCTTTTGTTTTATTTTAATATTTTATATTATTTACGATGTTTAAATATGTTACATATTGAATCTAAACTATAGTTTATAGATATTTATATATTTAATTTCAATCGTATTAGGTTTTAAAGTCCAAGTCCCTAAAATCTAAAAGATGACAAAAGATTTGGATGACATGAAAAATTACATCTACCATCAGAGCTGTAGTTTGATACAGCCAAGGAGTATCACACATGTACATATTTCATATCTAACTCTTTATAGCGAACATAACATTGGAACGTTACTTATGTTCAACTTTCTGTACTTTCGATTGCATGCGTATACAACCTTACAACCTTGGCGTTGTAAACATACTTAATTCCAGACAGACAAAAGTGCTCGTACATGCAAACGGCCTATAATAAGAGCCATTTGTATAACATTTGAGATTGTTAACAATGTTAACTGACATAATATGTACTTACAATATGCTACTTAAATATACTTAAGTTATTAAACTACAAGGGGCCTTAATTTATTATATCATAAATGCGTTAACTGATAAGGCAATGATTTTGACTTTATGAATCATCTATATTGAACTAAGATAGTTCAATTTTTACTGAAATAGTTGGAGCCGTTCAACGAAATAGCATGCAATTTGGAGAGACATTCGATTAATTTAACGAGTAATGTATAAAAACTGTTTCACTCTCCTGCTTCCGTATCCAATGTATAGCAATATTCTGTAATAGATTGAATTTGTTTTGAAAGAATATCGTTTAAAAAAAATATTTATCAATTAATTACTTGAACCATATTTAAATAGCCCCCTTATTAAAGGGAGTGAATCCCAATTCAGTTGCCTCGTTTGACACCTAGAAGCATCTTCTACTTATGGCGCGTAGTAGATAAAAATACCTCCATTGTGTCATTTTTGCGTACGATGCCGCGGGTGGCTGATAATATCACACAAATATAATAATATTTCTATGGCTCATAATCATTTAAATCCTTATAAAAATTTTCTTTAAAACAAGATAACTACTATAGCAATTTCAATGAGCATTAAAATGTGTATATACCCTGCAGGAATGAGACCAGATTGAAACATTTTATGATGTACAGATGTCTAAAGTGTTTTGATGGACCCTGAGGGAGCGGCGATTCTGAGAAAATCTATCTCTAAAGGAACACTTTGTATAATTTTATTCGTATGAGTTCTGAAATATTCTTTGTTACGATATGAATTATATACATATTAAGACAAATGTAAACGCTACAGAAATAAATTGTAGCAATATATCATTCATTTCAAAAAGAAAATCCAACAACTTTTTTATTACATTATTAAATGTTATATTTTGATTTTGAATTTACAAAAAGTAATATACAGCTGGTTACAAAACAATATTTAGTGTTAACTTTTTAATAATGTAATCGAGTTTACCGACAGAAAAAATGAGCTACACTAAGTTTTTGAATAGTTAATAGAAGTGTTAAAATTTACTACAAATATGGTGGACCCTTCACACGTGGTGCAAATGAATTCAACACAGTTTGAGATTCAATACAAAGACATTTCATTAATCCTAAATATATGAGTATTTAAATTATACTAATAGGTCGTTGCGGGATGATTAGAAGTATTAGAAGATTCTATTGCAACGATGGCAAGTACCATGGGATCTCTCTCTCTCTTCTCTCTTGGCGTTAAGATGTAATTTTATACGAATTTCACTTTCTTAGACTGAAATGAGCCATTACATGAACCAAATTTAAGTAAAGATATATAGTTGTTGTATGAAAATAATAACACCCGTGAAGAAACTTACGATGAAAAAAGTATACCACAACCTCTCCGGAAAGGTCGCACTAACTGGAAAAGCGTTTAAAGGGTAAGATTCAAATACGATGCATATGTTACTTGCGATAGCATGATTCACCCAATTCTCTAAAGGTGATTTGGGCACTTAATTTCGAGTATTGGCAAACTCAACTGCTTACTACATTGTAGACGTCAAATTTACTCAATAGATTGTTGGAAATGTTGTCTAGTTTATACTGTAATGAAACGCGTTACTTCAGCTATTTCAAAAAACGAAATACTCAAAACGCGTATCACAGTACACAGTATAAAATTCCTACAACTCGCTTCTAGATATTTGAGTTTTTACAATTAAAAACATTTTTATAATTACTAGTTAGAAGTGGAATTTTTACTGCTGACGAATTTCTATGAGCATATATAACTATTGATAATATTTAAAAAATCGCGGTACACGAATCAATGATTACTGCTCAAGCGGATAATTTTCTCAGATAAGAAAGAACCAAAATAATGTGGTGTGGATTAAACTTCATCCTTGTCCTGCAATGGGACACTCAACCTTGAATAGTAATGAAAATTTAGACTTAAACACCTCTTATTTAAATTTAAGTGAACCGTCTCTGATTTAATTATAATACTACTGTTATTCGCGAAAAAATAATCAATTACGTGAACGTCACTTAAGTGTTATGTACTTTATGTGGTCTTGGATAGGGAAGAATATATGATATTCTGAAGACATATACTACCAATTGTCAGTCACAAGTCGAGTATGTAAAATTATAAATTCAATGGACTGCCTGTGATTTACAGGCCATACAAGAATAGGTGACACTCTAGATGTCCACTGCCAAGCTTCTGTCAGTCACATCCCGAATCCGTACAACCCTTAGCCCTTGGACCTAAACCCTTAGGTCCAGCGGACCACCTGTGATTTATAGGCCAGAGAGGAGAGTATATGGCACCCTAGGGAATACGGTGCACTGCATCTAACGCTGATACTGTTTTCGCAATAAAAAGTTTGTTTACAATTTTAATCTTAGATCGAGATTCCTTTTGGATATTTGTAATAAAATAAATTTCAGTTTGAATAATATTCTAAAAGTTAAAAAATTGTATAACTTTAAATTCGAAATATTACATTTTAATTTCAATTTATGCTTTAAATTCAAATATTGCTTGAGACATATTTGGTAGTACTCAATTATAATGAATAAAATATCTTTTAGGAAAGTAGTAAACTATTATACGTGCAACAAAACGATTTTTTTAAAGATTCGTGTTGATAATAATAATTTTTATACCCTTGGGATGATAAATATAATGTCACAAAATTATTGTATTTGATAAATAAACTTGATTACTTGATTGTACTTGTATGATAGTAAACTGATAAATATTGCATGAACAAGTTATAGTTATTGCAGTCTTTATATGTAAAAGCAAAAAAATATTGACTGAATAATAAAGACGTTTTCTAAAAAAAGTACACGACTTTGGACCATGAATACCTTATCTATCTATATATATATATATATATATATATATATATATATATATATATATATATATATATATATATATATATATAAATGAATGTTTGTGTGTTTGTCCTTTATGGAATCGTACACTATTTGACCGATCATTATGAAAATTTTGAATGTATATGTACTTCTCGACGGAGAAGGTTTATGTGCTATACTCATTTATAAAACTCACCACGAGCGTATAAGTTTTCAAAGCGCCAGCACATTATAAACTGCAATTACGAGACAGTTACGTGTATTAATTTGCCAAAGACTATTTGAAGGCACTAAGTTAGGATATATGTTTGCCTTTATGATAAATATATGGTTGAACTTAAAGCTTGACTGTTAGACCGCTTTATAATAAAATACATGTACGTGCATGAACCAGAAGTGCAAATACACGGGCAAACTTTAGGTAAAGCGTGCGAAGCCGCGAGAAACGGCTAGTCACAAATATTTGTATACGGTCTAGATGCATAGTAAGAAAGAATTTAAGAAATTCAGCATGAAAGTATCTTTAATACTAAAAACTAAGCTGATGTTGTGCATGGTGCATATCTCAATTTGGTAAAAGGGCTGCGTTAAAAATTGTTTACAATAAAATCAATACAATACAATAATAGGAATCTGAAATTTCCCCACAAATAATGTTTTAGTGTCATAGTTGCAAAATAAACAGTTCCACAAAGAACTACATTCCTTTTAAAATATAGATATGTAAAACAATATGGACTGTTTACATGGCTGTTTACTGATTCAGTGGTTAGCCAAGACGGTCAGATGGAGTCGGAGCATTCCCTGGCTTCACTGATGGAAGCGTTCCAGGGCGTCATTCAAGCCACCATGAACAACATGGTTACGGAAAATGAGCACAGGAAGTCTGCATTAGCTGTACTGAAAGAAGAAAACCATGAAATGCGCGAAGACATGACAGTCCTACATGAGCAAGTGCGTAACATTGAACAATATTCGCGAAAAGATTATGTGGAGATAGTGGGAGTCCCCTTGACACGTGGTGAGGACATCTTTAGTGTTTTTGGAGAGACTCGCCAAGGTATTAAACATACAGTTCGACTGCCGGCATGTGTCTCCGTGGCGCATAGGCTTCCACTGAGAAGTAACCAGGAACACCCCAACATCGTAGTGAAATTTGTTCGGTGTGAGGAAAAGTCAGCCTGGATCCGTGCTGCAAGGGAACATCGCAGAAGACTCACTGCTTCAAAACTGTTTGAATCTTGGCCCTCAACTCATATTCATCAACGATCATCTCGCACCCCACTACAAGGCCATCCTTGGCAGGGCTAGGCGGCTAGTCAAGGAGGATAGGCACGCATTTGCCTGGACCAGGGACTGCCGAGTCTATGTGAAGAAGACGTATCAGCCCGACAGCCCAGGTACTCTCCTCCGCACCCTGGACAACCTGGAAACACTGGTAAAGTGTTGAAACCATAAAAGGTCACTTCATACCATTCTATTTACTCTTATGAAATCAAAATCTAAAATAGTCATATATTTTATGTATACACTTTCTCTTTTTTAATTTTTTTTTATGGCCTCAGACAACCACAAAGCGAAAATTATTATTTATTCCGGTATAAATATAAATAATGTGTTTTGCTATTCTTTAATTATTTTGTTTCTACATAGGTTTAGACATTATATACCATAAAAATTTACTTTATCTAAAAAGTACAACACTTTTTTAATGTTATTTGCTTTTAATAACGTCATTGAATTGGTACGTATTTTATATTTCAAGTTAAACAAATATTTTATATATAATACCGTGCAATATATCTACCAGATCAACCATTTTTGCCAATGGCGCAGTGTAGCGGGTACGGCGGTTATCGCAAGATAACCAGATCAAGCAACGTCGAGCGTGGCCGCTGCTTGGATAGTTGACCGCTGAGCGATCCTGTCCTTGCAAGCGCCCCGCCTGCCCGGCCATTGGTGGTGGTTCGGAAGTCACCTATTGGTCCCCAGGTTAAGTGTTAGAGAGGGCTTCTTAACCCTAACTTCGCCTGGTAAAATAAGACATTCTTTACTTTACCAGTTCTTTATGTATAAATTACTCAAAACTTTTTATATACAGACTTTGTTCGGATATCACTGTAACATTAATTTTAACTCCCAATATTAAATACTTCACAGTAATATATTTATTCTTTAATTATTTTTATTTACTGTAATTATGGATAGATTTCTGACCGGCATACCTACTAAAACTACAGTACACTGGGGTACATTATTGCATTTTTAAGATCATAGTTTGTTTTCAGATTTCACAATCTCTAGTGCAATAATTTAACTAAACAATATAATTTATATTTTTATTCTACTCATTGACATATTAAACAACACTACAGTATACTGGGCAAATTATTGCGTTTTTGAGATTATAATTTGTTTCCTAAGATCATAATCGCTAGTAAAATATTAGTTTTACAACTTATTGGAGATGCCGTGATGAAGTAAACCCAATACTTTAGTATAGGATTCTTCCGCAGTGGTTATCTGATTCAAATCTTATCCATAAATAACAGTTCAACTAAATTCTTGACCTCTGGAAATTGTAACCAAACTAAACTATCTGGCAAGTTAGCAATTTAATTATTATACCCAATACTTTTTCTGTCATATGACGTACATGACTTGACGGAGTCCAAAAATATATATTTATATTTGGGTTTAATTGAATCTCCTTGTAGTAATTTACACCTCAAGTGACGTACTAAATTTAAAAAAAAGAATAGTATATTAAGCGTCGTAAGAAAAAATCATCTTTGCAAAAATACAACAGTGGTCAAAGCATATTCGATATCCAAATTCGTTTATCGTTTTTCGGATATTCTGTAATATCCTTTAAATTGCCTAAGTTTTATAGGGGTTTCAGTTATGATATATATATATATATATATATATATATATTTATTTATTTATTTACATATACATGACAATGTAGACACACTATTTTACAAGATTTTAAATTGAGCTCAAAATTCAAAAATGTTACCGTAACAAAAGTTTATTAAGTCTTATTAATTAGAAACGGATGAAAGAATTTAATAAGCCTTCGGAAAACTTGTTATTACAATCATTTGCAATACGACAGTCGTATGTTTATATATACATCAAAACTAAAGTGTGTCAATTTCACAGATATTTTTTCTCAAGAAACGTAATATACGTATTAAATAATACTCTTATTTATATTTTGTGTAATGATAGTTACGTTATTATCTCCGTTCATAATACATGATGTAAAAGTTTGTTTTGGAACAAATTAATTATCCTACAAACATTGTACTGCCAAATTACTTGTTGCAACTCAAACTGTTTATAAGCTTTCAATTAAAAAACACAAAGAGGCAGGTTTACGATAACCATAGCGAGTTAGAATAGATAGCCAGATAATCTGTTTTGTTCAGTTCTGCGTTATTTTGGATTTCTGATGCGTTTATATGACTAAAATTTTTTTTAAATTTAACATTCTTGTACTTATTTGTAATTGTTATGTAATTTAAAATGTGACTATGTCAAACAATTCAAATATAAGGTTATCAATTCTAGTTTTAAGTTTTAGTGTAAGCGTAAACATTTTAATTTGTATTATTATTCTAGAATTTAAAATTCTACATAATATTTTCTAAGCGCAAATTAAAACCTCTAGTTACAACAAAATTACAACTAATAATGAGAAATTTTCTAAAGACAATTTAACTTAATTATTAAAAATAAGTTCCATACACTCTCCGACTTATTTTGTTGTTTCAGTCGACATGATCGAAAAATAAATCGGGTTGAGCAGGGGTTTGAAAGTGTGTGGGCATTGGACAGACGCACTGCACGGCACTGAGTTGGCCGAACTGCGCGACAAATATCGGTGAGGTACAGATGCGGATCAGTTTTGATTCTGAATTTAGAAAATTTGGAAGAAATTAGATTAAACAAAGTGGCCTTTAACGTGAAGCTTTGATTCAAATACAGAGGGAACCGTTTAGTAGGATGGAAAATGTTTACAAAATAGAAAAAGATACATTTTGATTTGGAATACAAGATGTTCTTGATAACATCACAAAGATTTTGTTCGTATATCTGTTAAAAATTTAATTTTTGAAATAGGAATTTCAAGTGACAACAAATTTTAATGCATACGTATACGCAGTACAAGGTAGATGGTACTGATAAAAAGTGCAAGGGTCACAGACAGGATTCGAACCTGCGCTATATGTAACTCACACTCAAAGTCCAGCGTCTTAGACCGCTCGGATATCGGCACTCCCCAATTGGCTTGGCGCAATCTTTAAAATTTAAATAGAGATGTTTAATGGACAACAAAAAATAAAACACAATCTTGTTTAGAACAGGGCAGAACAGAATGTGCCTTAAGGAGAATTGATGAGGGATGTGAAGAGGGGTTGTGAACAGAACAATCTCTGTATCTGATCATCTGTCAACACTCGACATGAGAGCCGTTCATGTTCAACAAGTACTCTTCCCTCGTGATTCCACTTTATCATCGGCCACTTTAACTAGTTTTGTATTCTGTTACTTCATATAACTCTTCTGATTATATATTTAGTAATATAACAAGTTATAATTTTATCTCTGTAGTAATATAACATCTCCTTAGTAATATAACTAATTATTACTTTACTGAAATACAGAGTGATTTATCATCAAGCACGGCACTAGAATTTTTGTTGCTTATATTTTTAATATTAATTAATATAAACACCGATTTTTTTTTTTTTTTTTTTTTTTTTTTTTTTTTTTTTTTTTTTTATAAGGGGCAAAAAAACGCTGAGGTTATCATTGCCCTCAAGAAAGAATTGACATCTACTCGTATTTGGTAGTGTCAATTAGGTACATAAAGATTACATTGAATATAACAAAATAGGAATTACGACAAGTAGGTGGGTAAATAATTAATACTTAAAAACTAGGTAACAATAAATATAACAAGGGAAAGACTGTAGAGAGGTCCTTAACCTATATAAGGACTAAAAGATAAATAGAACATAAATAAGGACAAGGTACTTAACATTAATTAAATAAACTGTGCAAACTTAACAAATTTTACTGCCACCAAGAAAGCTGTAATAGGGGCTAATTTGGCAGCTGTCATTATAAAGATAAATACACATAAATAATAAAACTTATAAATATAAACAACAATAAATAATCGGAATAAATAAGTTTAACATATACTATATTTTATTCATCAGCGACGTTGCATTCAGAAAACAAAACAGTCTTTGAGTTTGCCGTCTCGTCATCACAGAGAATACCGTTCAACGAAGCCGGCAGATTCGAGTTGCGCCTATGTATCAAGTAGCGAGGGCAGTCAACAAGCACATGTTCAACTGTGATGACAGTCTCACATGTGTCGCAGACCGGAGGATCATCTCTACCCATGAGGAAGCCATGTGTGAGAAGCGTGTGGCCTAACCGCAGGCGACACAGCACAACCTCCTCACGACGGCTCGGGCGGTTTGCTGTCTCCCAGAGTCCAACGCAGTCTTTAATACGTCGTAACTTGTTGTTAACGACTGCCTGCCACTCGGGTATTCCATTTGGCTTTCAGTTTGCCCTTCACCACCGGGATAATAACGGAAGAAACCATCCGTGCGGTGTTAAGGCTGGGAAGTTCCAATGCTTCTTTGGCTCCTCTATCTGCCAGCTCGTTTCCGGATATTCCAATGTGTCCAGGTACCCAGACAAGAAAGACAGCAACACACCTTCGGACTGAAGGGAAGACGAAGAGTGCCATATTTCGCGGATGATTATGTGTTTAGAATACATATCGCTGATGGCTTGCATACCACTAAGGGAGTCGCTGCAGATAACCAATTTATTTTGTCATGGCACACGTTATATTTAAGGCCTTTTTGATGGCTGTTAATTCGGCCGTGAAATGGAAGAGTCGTTGGGGAGGGACGAAACCCGTATCGTCTAACCCCAGTGACGAAAGCACATCCAGTTCTACAACGTTCCTTTGACCCGTCAGTATAGACAACATCGCAAGGTGCGAGGCTGCCTAGTATTTGACGGAGTTCTTGTTGGTCAGACTGTTTCTGGAGTGGAAGTCTTTTTTTAAACCTAGAGAGATTTAAAATGATTTTTGGCATTGAGACGCTCCAGGGTGGAATATCACATTGATGGACGACTTTGAACTCGTAATCGTTTAGGCCTATTTCATAAGCGTAGGTTTTGGCCCTAACGCCTAGGGGTGAAGGATTGATTTGGTTTAGCTAGGAAAGAATTTTGGAGTGGATTTCGCAGGACCGGTTCAAATGCAGGGTTGTCTGGCTTACCTGAAAGAGCATGAAACATAGTTTAGGGACAGATGTTGCCGTCTATGCGAAAGAGGAGGTTCTCCCGTTTCTGCAAGAAGACTTTTAATAGGAGAAGATCGAAAAGCTCCAGTGGCCAGTCCTTTAAAGCAGAATTATGGATTGGGTCAAGCAACCGATTATTACATCATATAAACACTAATTATCTCTCCTCTACCATTTTTATTATTAATGTAAGCAGTTGTATATAGTTTTTTAGCTTTCTATGTAAATTAATACTCAAAATAAATTGGAACTGTTCTAATAATTATTATTTGCATTTCCTAAATGTACAGAGACAATTCATAGTCTCTAGTTTAAATAAATGAGTTTTTGATGTTAGAATATTCGGATTATAATCTGTGGTTTTTACAAAAAATTGGTAGTTGGATCGTGTTTGCAAATCTGAGGAAATCGAAAATTCCGCTACATAATATTATTCAGGTACTTCCTCCTCTTGGCTAAGGAGTTAAAATATAAAGCAGATAATATTTTAAGGGCAGAATGAGCATAGTGTTAATAATTTGTAACTTTTACTATATGTGGACTAATACAAAGCATGTAATAAAATTATACACTTAAACAAATACATTTTAGCTCACCCGTCTTATTATTATTATATATTAAGTTCAATCTAAATCATAAGACCTGGCATCATTAAAACATACGGAGACTGAACTACCTCTCGCTCCTGAAAACTACTTAATTATACATTAAACAGCTTTTGGTTTAAAAGAATATGCACATTTGTATAAGTACACTAGCAGTTACCCGCGTCTTCGCACGAAATTTTCAAAATCGATAGACTTAGCTGTTCTTAATGAAAGTAAGTATAATGAAATATCATGGAGCCTTATATAGTTTTAAAATATACCATAGCGTATATATCTTGAGGTTTAACAATTGTTAAATAAACCTTTTACTGGTTCATGACTAGTTCGTTTGTGAGCATACATTTCTGGTTAGAATAAATAAAGTTTCTGGCGCCACAGTTAAATGTGCCTGCTCTAATGCCCCACAAGTCTTATTGTAAAACTGAAGTTAATACGCATACAAACGTTTTTATTCTTTTTCTTTGTAAAGTGTACACTTTTTTAACAATTAAATGACGAAGCACAACGAAGTTTCGGGGCTTTTAAATATAACCTATAAAAACATTGAGTCAAATAAAAAGCGTTTAGGTGAGTTTAGTTTATCATTAAAATTAAACATATCTTACCACTATAAAATTAGGGCGTAAAACTGCATGATTTTTAACATTGTTCTTATAGGGAAAGACTCAAGGTTATTTTACTACAGCCTGTTCATGCTTTGTGCGAAACAAAATCAATCCAACAAAGTAACTTCATGCCATGTTTATAAGTTACGGAAAAAATATCATATCATTAATATTCACAACATACACGGTTTACTAATTTGTTTATTATGTTTCTTTCTTTGGATAAGATTTATCTTTATTCCAACATGGATAAGAGTGAGACCAATGTGATGGATGTCCACTTTTAACTAGGAGAAAACAGTATTCCCAACAGACCGATGTTGAACACCATGTTCAACAGCGATGTTAAGATAGCACAGGTAGGGTTTCATACCAAATTTCAACACTCTACGACGTTCAACATTTATTGTGGGTACATATATAGATTAACCGGAATTCATTAATTAGAAACTGACAGAAGAAGGTTCGGTAAACGACCAGCCACTCAAAAGCAAGGAAAAGAAAATAATTCAATTGATTTGAATTTAAATCAATCTTTTTGAGATCTGCAATTGTTGTAAATTTTAATATGGAAACCTAATATTAGAAAAACATTTCAGCTGCAGTCTTTACTCACGTAGCTATCATTAAGTCCTAGTGTATATTAATCGAATCACATTCTTCTTTCATAAAAACAAATTTCAAACAGAAGAAGGAATAATGTGAATACTTTGAAATTAGAAGTGTGCATCACACCGTACTTGTTAATAAGTTTTACTCGTAAAACTTGCAACTTGGTGACGATTTTATTTTTTAATTTTAATCACAATTTTTTATATATTTCTGTACACAAAACAACTAAGATTTAATACTAATTGTAATCAAAAGGTAGCGTAGTGTAATCGATTGTGTAACTGTTTAATGAGCCAGCGGTGCGTGATATCTCAGCAAAGACAGCAAGTCTAACGTTACAAGAGTCTCTGGAGACAAGAGTCTGTTATTAGCAACTCTGTTATCTTGTTACATTAATGCACATACTTAGAAAAGCCATCACATCATCTATCCTCCTTCTCGCCTCCCATCTACCTCGATCTCATTGTTTAGAGCTTACCTCTACCTGCTCGTCTATTGTATCTAAGTATTGCAATAAAACTTGTAAACTTAATATCATGAAAAAATCCGGTATTAAATTAATCCACTATGAATAGTTTAAACGATGTCTCATTCTAATATCTTAGTTGTTATTAGGTAATTATGAGGAATTTAAGTTTCTATTTGGGATGTAATCTGCACATGTATTCTCAAAAGAAAATACCATATGCGCCTTGCTTGTTTATGTATACAAAGTCAGGCAGACCACCCGGCCTTTATGTGTAGTGATCATAATCAAGTAACTACAAAGAAGTTTTATTTCTCTACACCCCTTTATTTAATTGTTGGGAACTGATTTTGAACTATGTATAAATTTTTAAAATGCCCCAATTTGGAGTTGAGGGTAATATTTTTAGAAATATCCATGGAAACATTGGATCTGTGACACATCATTAAAGATCTTATTATACTAAATATTTTATGAAAAATTAATTAAATTATTTTACAGAGGGTGCCAAAACGTTCTGAGAGTTTTAAATTAAATCCTGTGTTATTTCTACTACTACGACATATGGAAGAGTACAATATTTTCCCCCTAACATATTACTAAGTTAATCTTTCAAAAATGTTATATAGACAGTTTTAATTACGTTTTCCATATAAAATTCTTTTTTATTTAAAGGTTTATGAATCTCTAATCTTAAAATAAACATAACATATTGAACTGTTAAATCAAATTTTTACAAAATGAACATTACATTAATTTTACACTAATAAGGGCTGTCGGAAAAAAAGGCTAAGTCCAAAATTTGCAATAATAATTTTATTAGTTAAAACATAGCCTATCACGTGTAGTACGTGGAGATTCAAGATAAGTCAGACACTACCCTAGTGAAGAATGGAAGTACTAGGAAAAGAAAAAGTCTAGGTTGGATATCTGAGGTAAAGAATAAACTTAACCTAAGTTCACATGAAATGGTTAACGATTTCCAGTGTTCAGTGTTCTTTAAACGTTTTGATAATGTTCCATCAGAATCTCGGAGGGCCATTTAAAATGAATTTAAACTATTATGGTTTAAAAGTTGTTCTTCCTGCTGCTCGCAGAAGGCCTAGGAATACAGAGGGTGCCGACAAAACAGAGCATCCTATAAATACCGAGTCAGGGCACATATTGATGGCAAATTAACATAAATTTATGTTTGTTGCAAAGCTTTTATTTATATTTATGGTATCAGCAAAGGGAAACTCGAATACCTCGTTTCTAACCTTTTGTCAACTGGGAATTCTCCGCTATTTAAAAGGGGAAAACATGATAACATAAATTGGAGACTTTCATATAGATCTAGATAAGTTGTAAGAACTCATATAAACTCATTTAAAGCTTGTTGAAGGCATTACGGTTTAAAAGATTCCAAGAATATTTTCCTGCCTGAAGAATTAAATGTTATGAAAATGTATAAGAGGTTTAAAGGTGATATCCATCAATAAAAGTATGTGATAAAACCTACAGAGAAATATTTAACAATGAATTTAAAATTTCATTTGGTCAATAAAAGTCGATTTGATGAATTTAGTGCAAAATTAAAAGCAGAAGGTATTAAAAGAAATGAGTGCATAGATCCAAATGAAATAATAGAAGTTGAAGCTGACATACGTTTACAAACTTAAAATCTTTTGCACAAGAAAAAAGCTAGTCAATTTTATGAAAATAAGACACAAGCTAGATTAAAAGCCAAAAAGGATAACAAGTTCGAATCCGTTTGCAGGGATTTTATTAAGAACTTGCCGTGTTGAAATGTGCCTACGAATGATGTATACTACCGTAGTGTACAGTTTTAACATTTACATTTTGTCAAGCAGTGACAGTGTATTTTTCATGTATCCAGAATGTACTGCCAAAAAAGGAAACGATGACATATGCTAAATGTTGCATAAGTTTTGTTATGAATATCTTGACCCTTCAGTAATAAATCTTGAGATATTTTGTGATGGCTGCTTAGGGCAGAATAAAAATTATACCCTGATTAGGTTCCTCCATAACTTGGTACAAACCGAAAAAATATTCAACTATGTCAAAGCATGTTTCCTTATAAGAGGGCATTCTTACTTGGAAACAGATAAGAACCTGGGCATAATAAATCCTAAATCTCGCGCTGAAATCCCCGACGACTGGCTTGCTGTTTTAAAACATACTAGGACGAAACCATGCCCATTTACTGTCCAAAAAGCGAATGTTGACACTTTCCGCCAGTGAACATATCATTTGGCACCATATTATAAGAAAAAGTGCCCATTTCCAATCCGACCTGAGCGAGAAGTTCTTATTGAGCGAGATGAAGGATACAGACGTACATTCCATGGAGCTTTGAAACGATTCAAGTGCAAACAGCTATTCAAAAGAAGTGTTCAGGGGAGAACTTTATTTGCTAGATTATTCATATGTTGCTAAGTAAACTTCTTAATTAAAAAAAAAAAAAACAAAAAAAAACATGTTAGTAGTATTAGGTACCAGTAGTAGTATGATAAAGAAAACATTTTGTACGGATAATAATTCTAGTGACATATTATTTACATAAAAATTGCTCTCTGTACTTAAAAATTATTCAACTGAAAAACCACCTACAGAAATCATAGACCTTATTCAGTTTGGAATTTTAGGATACTTGCCAGTGTCAAAGGAAAAGTGCGACGATTTGCAAGTACTTAAGAAGTTTTGTCGACCAGAAGCGGAAATATAGTTGGAAACCCTGACTTACCAGTAGATGTATTATCTTTGTATATTTTAAAACCATTAATTAATTACTTGTGTTTCGTACAAAAATCGTCATAAGGTAAAGGTTCTCCTTGTACTATGTACTATTTTGACTATTTTATTTATTTGGGGGAAACTGGTTCAGTCCACGGATTAAGCTCGTCTTTCCTTCAAAGTTTTGTACTAGCAATGATAAATCAATGATTTAGATCTTATTTTAAGAAAAATTTATTCAAAACTAACTCACACTTACTATATTTTTGAAAGATATTTTTGAACTAATTAGTCAAGCAAGAGTTAATTAATCTAATTTCCTTTTAAGCCTGATTATAGATTTAAACACATAAAATGCCCCCCTCAAAAATTTACAAAATGTGGCTAAGCCTGTTTTTTTCGACAGCCCTTCATATGTGGTGGTTTGCGTTAGCGTAAAAAAATTATTTTAATTCTCTTTTGATTTATTTTTATTATAGACGAATCATACAATTTTATACCTACATACTGGTCGTGAAATAAGGATTTCCAAATTATTTCCATCGTTCCATATATCCTTCATTTTCCTTTTCGACGAAATATTTTATTCTATTTTATTTATGGAAGTAGTAACCAATAAAGCTAAATATAATCAGCGGAAGGTGGCATCAATGATAAGCCTGAGGGAGGTAAGTGCCGTTTATCTCCGCACAATCCGCTTTGTTTAAGCCTGAAAAATGCGTTATCAACGTGATAATACTGACGTACGTTTCATTTCCGAACTGTGAAACATTGTGAATATATTAGTTTAGAAGATTTTACTTTTAATGACAAATTAATGAGCAAATTGTTCGAATATTTATACTACCGTTTGCTCGGCATCCTTGTTGAAGTTAAATGTAGATAAAGATCCAATATAAATACAAACAGGAATTTTATATAGGAATGTTTTTCTTTTTCTATATATAATCTAAATTGAACTATGTCTTACATTTCTAATAATTAAAAAGAAAGTGTTTGATTAATAGAAAAAAACTGAAATCATATGTTACGTTGAAATTATAACAGTTATAACAATTATAACAGTTACAGTATACGTTTAAATTTTTAAATCAATCCCAATCTACAAGATATTTAAACTTAAACCACGTAGCAGGACGTATTGACAAGAACCCAACTATCTGTAGCGAAGTAAAAATCAACAAAGAGTTGGTTGAATTAACTTTTTTTTACATAGTGCTTTGCAACATATGTAAAGATTCAGTGTGGTCAGGAAAAAACTTTTGGTGTGTAAATAATTTCATCAAATTATATCAATATAGTTTTTTTTTAGTATTGCATATTGATTATGTTGCCCAGATCCGTATAAGAAGTTAAAATCATCTATTTAAATATTGATAATATACTAATAATTGCTCTATTAATATTTTCAATAAAATTCTGTTACACTGTATGATGTATGATTTAGTTACAATGTACCACTTTTTAGTCTCCACGTATTAATTCCCCGTCAGGAGGCATGGGTAATGGGATAGTTGTAAAGTCACGTGTTACCGCATCTATAAACCTCCACTAGTAGGTCGACAAAGTATTTTAATTGAGTAAAATTAATAGATCAGAGCGGATTATACACGTGGTAGAAATAAAACACTGTAACATGGCGCTTTGACTATAGGCATGATAAATTATACCGTTGAGACTGACATTATTTTATTACATTTTTAGTAGCTAAATACAACTTAAAGTAAATTTTTTATAGTATCAAAAGTGATGCTGAATGTATTCTTGCTCAGATTATAAAAGCCTGTATCCTGACTTCTGAGAGCGCCAACAAAAACTCTGTGTGGTTTTGTTCTCGCAGGACTCGAGTCAAAGCGTATGAGGAAACCTTCATTTGCATGTACACCTTTTAGGTCGGCTGACTTCATTAAAATACTTTTGTTCAACTTTTTCATCAACATTGTTCTTCTCATGGTCTGAAAACATGTCACATTTATACTTGTAGCGTAATTATTTAATGTCATTGTTAAGAATAATCTCAGCTTTGATATGTAGTGTCAGATATTCAGTAGTAACAGGAAACACTGACATAGAGCGAGTAGGATCCTCACCTAAATCAAGTAGTGTTCCTGCTCTATTGTACAGCGCCGATCTAAGCTAAGAGTGATTACCGTCATCACCGTTAGAGCGCAGTGTAATCAATCTTTCATTAGTACGGCAGCCGAGAGGCACTCAAACTTACTTATGCTCTTTGACAACAACTGAGGAACTGCTCAAATTGTCACTTACCGAGTTTAGACCGTGACAATTTACCAAAGTTTATAAATCTGCTCCTGCGTAGTGATGAAAATAGTAAAAATTAGTTATTAGGTCGGGTTAATGGATAATTACTATTTATTCATCTGTGAACAGTATTGCTAGTAATCTGTTGTTTTATTGCATTTATAATATTTGTAAAATGATTTCTCTACGAGTTATCAATTAAATTATAATACCCCAACGTAACACTTAGAGTGAAAAGGGAAAATTACGGGTGAAATTATCTATTAAAGTAAAGTTTTGAAAATAAGATGTTAAATTTAACAGTGTTGTATTTTACAAGCCTGAGATAAATTTCTAAGGGAAACGTTTAAAATTCATTAAAAGTGTATTTTAACTGAAAATATGAAATATAACTATTAAAAAGTAATTTATTCTAGTATTGAGTAACGGTCCTGAAGCAGGGGAGGATACAACACTTGTAGTTTTAACATATTTAACCTTTTTATTCGTAGAACTATATGGATAGTACTCTTCTTCACTTAAAGAGTTATGCTAGTCGAACCTCGACTACAACCAAATACGACTTCCACAATATTGGACGTAGCTGGATTCAATTTTGTAATTTTAGTAATTTTTCTTAAGAGTTACACGATACCAGAATAAGGAAGTGAAACATTTTGTAATCACAAGGTTTATAGATATTCAAAGAAATAATTTCGTGCAATTGTGCAGACCTCAGGAAACCGATGAAAAACAAAGACGAAACCTTTTATAGTGTATGAATATAAATTAAGGCTTCAGGGAGGAACATGAGTTTTAAATGATTTATGACTTTAAAACACGACATTTAATTAAGTGTTTAAGAAAACTACATGTTAAGAAATACAAATAAGTATTTAAATGTGACAATTGACAAGATATTACTTGCTTCGTTTATTTTTATACTTATGAATAATCTCTTAAATTTATCTTCGCACGTTTTTGTGAAGTCCCAATTACAGGCTACCTCAAAATGTATTTTTTTAATTTCCTAAATTCTTTGCGGAATGAATAGTTATTTTAATTCTCTTTGTTTTTCTAAATCTGTAACAAAACATTCTCAAATTAGTAATATGACGCAATAGAAAACCGAATGATCTACCTTAACAACTCATAGAGTTGATAATTATTCTAGACACCCATAATTATTAGCCTAATTAGTCACCATTAAATTAGCCAAGAAAGAAGTCGGCACGTGTCAAAAGCTTTGGCAACATATAAAGTCAGAACAAAAAGACACAATTTTGACAGTGCTTCCTACAAAGTAACATATAAGGACTGTGTCGTTCTTTGCATCATCATCTCTTGTGTCACGCTGACTACAAATGGATTGTGTTCGTAGTCAAAAAGCGTAGAACACAACTCTGTAAACAATCTGTCTATACAGATGGGTTGAAAATTACGGGTTAATGAAAGAGCGTCTTGTCTCAGTGATGTCCCATCGCGACCGAACGATACCTAGTATGGTAAAAGCTATAAGGATCCGATGAAATTAATTAATTTGGTGCATTTCCAATGCCCCCATGAATCTGACAATTTATTTATTGTTAATAAAGTGAGGGTGTTAATAATGACAAATTATATAAGCCTGTCAATAGGTAGAGAGAGGTCTTCGCGAAAAAAGCAACTGATTATTTTTAGTAGAAGTGGCAAAAGATCTATACTTATTTTGTGGCGGTTCATTAAAACGAGAAAAATGTTTGCTATTTATTTAATACCATTCATGTCAATATTACGGTAGAAACTATATCAGCGTAAGGTTAGATATAAGTATCAAATGCAGTGAGCACCAAAAGAATTTTGTATCTATGTCATATTTTTAGTCCTCTATTCTCAAGTCACGTTGGAGTGAGAAACAGTCACACAGCGATGTATATCCTTGGGGGATACAACATTCCGTGATCTACTTCTTCTGCTATATGTTTATAGTTATTTCTGAATATTCTATCAGTGTCTTTGTGCGCATGCAGATAGTCAAGTTATAGTCTACCAAATATTTTACAAGTTATACATTAACGATAACATTTTGTGCTATTATACACTTTACACAGTGATTGTCCCGCATATGACAGTCTAGTCTACACACTGAAGGGGATGGGGACATACATCACGACCTGGACATTACTCTACTTGTCAGGCCAGCTCAGCAATACATCCTGGTACGATAGTTATGAGATCCCACATTTGTTACGTTGTAACCCTTAAGAGTAAACACGTTAGTATTATTAGTCAACGTCAAGTATGTCCAGGTAAATTGCTGTTACTGTTAAACGTTACACAGTACATTATGATTCTATGTTTGACTCGCTTTCAGTTTGAAACTTAATTTTTATGTTCCATGCAATGGATGGCAGTTTAATTGCTTATATCTAAATGGTAATATTAAACTCTTTTTTGCAGTACTGACTAGATTATATCTTTAAAATTGCTATTATTTAACATTTTAGTTATTAATGCAGCCTAATAAATAATCAATTATATTAGGTGCATATATGTGATGTTTTATAAGTGAAACAACAGATTAACATGATTTTGCTAAACGTTGGCTAATTGGGCAACTATAAACACCGCGAATGGCGAATGCAATATTCGTCTGATATTTTCAGTCCAGAAGCTGAGCGCCAACTACATTAAATTAATATTCCTACGTAGTGAAATGGTTTTCATGTTTCTAGTTATTTTGTGTGAGGTACAGGTCATTTGGAACAATAGATATCCGCAACGGAAGTCTGACTCAGGGTGGCTAATGCTTGAGAGTGCCTGGGAAATTACCCATACCCATCCCAGGTAGCTGAGGGTCCAGGAAACAGGTTATATCACACAAATTTATACAGTATACAGCTAGATTAGAATAAAGGTAGATACTCCGCACACCATCTTATTACTACCAGTCTTCTCTGTAATATTCTAAGTGATATTAACCCAACAGTATTCTTTGTAGTATGTATTGTTATTTGAGAATAAAAATAGTTATTAAATTGCTCAACTAGAGGGCAAACTATTTCAATTCCTTCAAAAGGAAAAAGAGGAAGTACATTCTTACGTTAAGTATCATTTAAAGTCCATTACAATTTAAACACACGTAAAATATAAGCCTCGTTTAGTGGAGTTCTGTTCCAATACAAGTAGTTGCGGTGGATTGGCCAAGACCATCTGGCTCGTGAACAAGCGAGCAATCAAGGAAATTGGCAGCAGGATAAAACTGAGTGTTAGGTTTCAGTTGCCAAGTTCGAGTTGTGTTCTCCATCCCTCTGATACTCTTACTTGGCCTGGCCCTTCATGGGATTATTTACTGTTTTATATCATTCGTCTAAAAGTGTTTTGATGCCATGAATTTTAACAACTTAATTTTATGTACCACCTACAAATTTAAAATCGACTATTAAAAGTCAACGACTATTTATGATAGTTTTATACGCAGACAATCGGAAGGGATGATTGAACTGATCATCAGTTATTTTTTATCCTTGATTGGGTCTTACTCTTATTTCATGCTTAACATATATGCGTAAATTGTATTACAATATCCTAATACACGTGCACGTTATCTACTTTCACTATCGCTGTTTGTTTATTTCTGCTTTCATAAAATGTTTAAACCCTCAGGTGCATTGATTGTTTTGTTCTCGAATCATTTACTTCTCGTTGTAATCGTTATTGGCATCGTATCACACAAGTTGGTTTACTGTCTCATCAGTAAAGCAATTAATTATATTGTGCTGATTAATTTAGCCTTGTAATCTTATTGAACAGGTAAGGTTAAGGTTAGAATATTATCTTAAACTAAATTCTCCTATGAGTGCGGCGTGAGATGTCAGCAAATATTAGCATACAATATAAATTAGTACTTTCACATTGGTTATCTTAACAATTTTAGCTTAAAACTTAACTACGTCAGGTGAAAACTCACATTTAGTCTTTTCACGAGCATATATTAACGTTAGTTATCAAATGTATAATAGGTACTCGCCCAAGGCCCCTAAGAAGGGTGTTAGCAAATTGGAGGATAAGGAACACCGTGGTTTTCCAATTCTTCTTACAATAGTGTATAGCCGGTCTCAATACAGAGAGTCCGAATAATACTTCAAAATATTTAGAAAATACGGTGGTTAAAGTTGATACCTCTTAGTGGAACAATTTTTTTTGGCAATTAGAAATATTTACTGGTCTATTATTGTGTATTGATTGGTATTAAAAGTTGTTATACTTTTGATTGCGTGTTAGTTCTCCAATGGTTTCAATTTTTACGTGGTTTATTCAGTCTCATTGAGACCACATATTATTACCACATCAACTAATATTGATCTCGCATAACGTGTGAGAGTTCGGAGATTTAGCGGTACATATACTTGTGTTAAATTATTTGCTAACAACTTATAATCGATAGAACTGTTGTTTGCCCGTTAGTTTGTCAATGCTTGAAATGTAAGCATGACATATCCAGTCTCGCCACGGGGAGGCCGGCAAACATGGAGACCATATATTTACATATTTACAGGAAACTTATTTACACCGACGAGGAGTTTTGTTTTGGCAGGCCCTCTAGCCTACTGCCTTATCAATTAGAACGGGGAGTTTTGTTCTGGCAGGTCCCCTAGCCTACTGCCTAGTCAATCACGACGGGGAGTTTTGTTTCGGCAGGCCCCCTAGCAACATTTTCCTAAAAATCCATGATATTACAATTAGTTTAGGAAGGCTACAGTTTTAATAAAAATTACCTGGATAACTGTGAATATATAACTGAAAAGATTTAACTAAGTAGAGCATTGTCATCCTGCATATTTTATTTCAATTAAACCTAAGAGGAAGGGCAGATTGAATCTATATTCATAGTGTACAATAATATTTTGTTGGTATAGCATTGAACGATGAAGGTCATTGAACAGTTTTACAATAAGGTCATAGTGTAATTGGTTACTTAATCTTCAATTTTATATTTTTTATTAAAGAAACATGTGTATGGAATTAATTTATATTGATATATGCGGAAGTTAAACGTCTTCAAAAAAATGCAATCCTTCTTTTAGCAATTTAATATGAACCAATTGACCTGATTGTCGCCACTTGGGAAATATCTTAATACTAAAGTGACGTCAGAAAATGCTCTCAGGTTCATTCAATTTGTGTTGTCTCTCAGCATTTCCTTGAGTATAGCCAGGCTTGTCAGGTTTTATCCGTGTTATGATGTGATGAGCTTTTAGTCCAAAATCTAATAATGTAATATATTTTTCAATAGCATGAAATGTTTGCTAACAAATGTTTGATAACTTTTAATATTTGGTGACTTCTCCTAGCTTTTTAGAATTTCCATCAAAATCTATTTTTAAAACAAACATGTATTAGTGTTTTGCTTTAAGGAATATAAAAACCTGTGGAATGCTCTATGTATATCATTCATTCGATTTCTTAATTCGTACCAGATGAAAATCTAAAGTCTTTTATATTTTTATCTTTTAAATTTGTATACTTTTTTCGAAAACATTCTATATTTTTATTCCGCTATATATATATAGGGAGTAAAAAAAAAAAATATATATATGTAGTTTTGGAATAGTTTATGTAAAATTGTAAATATCAGCCACATTCTCAATTTTTGCTTGCAAGACCCAGATGCTAATTGATTCTTCATGTAATAGATCACTATTAAAGTATGTTACATTAATGTGTTTCAGTCATGAGGTTTACTCAGCATTACTGTAAAACAGTAATCAACTTTATAAAAATTTTATTTGAAATACACACGAACTGTTGCTTAGCTTATATAAGTAAAAAAATTGATTTATGAAGATAATAATAACATACGCGTAAATAAGTTGAATATCATAGTAAAAATGTATGCAATAAAAATATGCAGTATTCGCATAAAGCATGAATAACTATGGAACAATAAGGATTGATTTATTCTATTCGTAACTGATAAAAAGTAACTGTGATTGGAAAATAAGTTCCTTCTGATGTAGTCACTGTGTGTTTATAATTAAAGAACCATCTTACAAAGTGTACGCAAACAAATTAAACTTTCCACCCATATTGGTTCTTCTTTATAAAGCATAATCCCTGAATCCTGATGGTTTATGCATTCTCTCTCATGTGCTGGTAGATGAGAGGTATGTAAGTTTGGAGTCCAGTTATTGTTTATATTAAATCAAATATCTAATATATTTTAAGGGTTTTGGGTTTTCCAAATTACTACGATTGTTACATTTTAATATATGCTACTGAATTAATTACGTATTTCTTTGCACAAATAAAACGCGATGAAGAAATAAAGTAAGCCATTGTAAAATAAATTGCGAATTGGAATAGTTTGATTTAAAAACTGAATTTAGTTAAATGTACATTTGAGAAACGTATTGCCGCAGGCAAAAGTTATGTGGATTTCTAAATTTAGAATCAAAAATATTATTCTGTCTCGAATAAATACATCTTCTGTTTAAAATATTGAAAATCTCTCGAAAATAAATTATATTTATGTTAATAATAAATAAGAAAATATGTTAAAAACGTATAATCACTGTATAAATGGATGAAAACTAAGATAGTGAAGTAGGGTTCAGTTACAAATATTTTAGTGCATATTTTTTACATCGTCCTCTAAGGTACCATTTCTAAATATAATTAATAATGAATCGTTTTTAATTATTTTACGAGGAGTGGTAGGAATACTGGAGTTTTAACATAAAGGCTAACTGACGGGTGTGTTACCTTTTTTGTTTACAAAAAAATCTCCTTATGAACATAGATTAAGAACGGAATACTTATTATATTTAATTTTATAATATAATCTGCATAAGTCGTACATGAATAAGGAACATGTCACTCTCTGAAGCTACACATTTTATCTACATACTAGTATTGTAAAAAAAATACTTTTTAACTTAAATTTGTCTTTAAATTGCGCCTAATTAAAAAACTGACTAAATTTCCTAGAAATGTTATTTTAGTTCACATATTTATTTGAAACGATTCAATTTTACAGATCCGACTGGCAAGGCCGGCTATGTTTGTAATCATGAGCAAAGCTCGGCGTGATTAAATGACTTGTTTTGACATCTATTTTGGTTCGACTCGGTATCATGGATTACATTCGCTCTCAGAGTCACCTCCATCCCCAGTAATCCTTGTATCACTGTATCGCAGATTTTGTTGCCGTCGAATTGAATGTTTTACCACATTTCCCTGACTAATAATTGGCGATATTTATTTTTGTATTAAGTATTTAAATACTACATAAGTAGTTGAAAGTTATAAAAAATATAAATAATTCTTGTTTTGTAGTTTATAACAAGTATAAAACGTCCTAAGGCGGTGGTAGTCAAACTTTATAGTTCTACAATATAATCTCGCTGTTGAGTCAACTTTTCCCACGGAAAATTAAACCCAACATATTAAATACAAATACAGAATTCTTTTAACTAGTGATTATTAAAAAAAGGTCGAACAATTCTCGGTAGAAAACATGGGTTTAAAGTATTTTGTAGTAAATTGTATTTTCATTTTACTTTTTTTATGAAATAGTACATTAACTGGTGTACAAATATAAATTAAAGTTAATTTAGGACTTTGTAACATAGTTATATAAAAATTACGAAATTAAATATCTCTAATCTCCCAAACGTACGCAAACCGAAGTGCGAACATAGAGCACCGGTATAAAAATAACAGTGGAACAAAACAGTAGCAGCAGTTCAGTGATACAACCATCGATTAGCAAAATGTTTATTCACACTGTATGTAGGACGTCCTTTGACGGAATTGTACAAATAAATGAGTAATGTATTCAAGATGAAGTGGAAAATGTTCTTTTATCATGATTAAAAAATTAAACATTTCCTTTTAGTATTTATAAATGCATATCCAACTTTGAAACTGACAACCCATTACTAGAATGGTGTATAGATCGTCACTGTCCGGCTTAGTCTCTTGTACTGGTGACCTGCGGCGTTCATCATGGTGTCCCGCATACATCGACCCACCTGTCACTTCTAACACAACCCACCACGTATCATCTGTCGTACGCCTTATTCTTACACTGTATTAGTTCTATAATACCTTTACCACAACATAGCTCGTCACCGCCGGGCTTAGTGTCTTGTACTAGTGACCTGCGGTATTCATCATGGGGTCCCGCATACATCGACCCACCTGTCACTTCTAACACGACCCACCACGTCTCATCCTGCCGTACGCCTCAGGCTTACACTGTATTAGTTCTCCACCACAACATAGCTCTTCACCGCCGGTCTTAGTGTCTTGTACTAGTGACCTGCGGCATTCATCATGGTGTCCCGCATACATCGATCCAACTGTCACTTGAAACACGACCCACCACGTCTCATCCTGTCGTACGCTGCAGCCTTATACTGTATCAGTTCTATAATACCTTTACCACAACGTAGCTTGTCACTGTTCGGCTTAGTCTCTTGTACTGATGACCTGCGGCGTTCATCATGGTGTCCTGCATACATCGACCCACCTGTCACTTCTGTCACGACCCACCAAGTCCCATTCTGTCGTACGCAGCAGTCTTACACTGTATCAGTTCTATAATACCTTTACCACAACGTAGCTTTTCACTGTCCGGCTTGATTTAATTTATATCATTGCCAATTAAAACATCATTGGCAAAAACAAATATAAATCATAACTACGTGATATAGTAAATTATTTATTATGAAATGAGCATTACATTTATTAACAGCTAAATATCGTTTTGCTGTGACAAATCCTACTTGTTTATTCAAACTCTTATAGAGAAAAACAATATTATAGAGCATAAAATATATAACTTTACAAAATTTATCGGATAAACAGACTGAATAATTAATACAGTTTCTAAAATTTTATATTGCGCGATTTACAATAAGTTTAGGATTGAGAAATATGGTTCAGGTTTTTTAATCTGTAACATTTCAACAAACTGAATTAGCAATGTAAAACGATTTACGAGTTCTGATGACTTGGAACTCAACAAATGAGTCACTTACAATATACATAGTAACCGAGCAGCTACTCTGCGCCATTAGCAATGCAGATCACCTCCAAGACTTCAGTTCAGTGTGATCCGATAATATTCACGTGGTTAACCCCTCAGACCTAGTTATAAAGCTTCTAGTCTTCACTTTGTGACTGTTAGCAATGCAGGTCACCTCCAGGTCTTCAGTTCAGTGTGATCCGATAATATTCACGTGGTTAACCCCTCAGACCTAGTTATAAAGCTTCTAATCTTCACTTTGTGACTGTTAGCAATGCAGGTCACCTCCAGGTCTTCAGTTCAGTGTGATCTGATAATATTCACGTGGTTAACCCCTCAGACCTAGTTATACAGCTTCTAGTCATCACTTTGTGACTGTTAGCAATGCAGGTCACCTCCAGGTCTTCAGTTCAGTGTGATCTGATAATATTCACGTGGTTAACCCCTCAGACCTAGTTATACAGCTTCTAGTCATCACTTTGTGACTGTTAGCAATGCAGGTCACCTCCAGGTCTTCAGTTCAGTGTGATCCGATAATATTCACGTGGTTAACCCCTCAGACCTAGTTATAAAGCTTCTAATCTTCACTTTGTGACTGTTAGCAATGCAGGTCACCTCCAGGTCTTCAGTTCAGTGTGATCTGATAATATTCACGTGGTTAACCCCTCAGACCTAGTTATACAGCTTCTAGTCATCACTTTGTGACTGTTAGCAATGCAGGTCACCTCCAGGTCTTCAGTTCAGTGTGATCTGATAATATTCACGTGGTTAACCCCTCAGACCTAGTTATACAGCTTCTAGTCATCACTTTGTGACTGTTAGCAATGCAGGTCACCTCCAGGTCTTCAGTTCAGTGTGATCTGATAATATTCACGTGGTTAACCCCTCAGACCTAGTTATACAGCTTCTAGTCATCACTTTGTGACTGTTAGCAATGCAGGTCACCTCCAAGTCTTCAGTTCAGTGTGATCCGATAATATTCACGTGGTTAACCCCTCAGACCTAGTTATAAAGCTTCTAGTCTTCACTTTGTGACTGTTAGCAATGCAGGTCACCTCCAGGTCTTCAGTTCAGTGTGATCCGATAATATTCACGTGGTTAACCCCTCAGACCTAGTTATACAGCATCTAGTCTTCACTTTGTGACTGTTAGCAATGCAGGTCACCTCCAGGTCTTCAGTTCAGTGTGATCTGATAATATTCACGTGGTTAACCCCTCAGACCTAGTTACAAAGCTTCTAGTCTTCACTTTGTGACTATTAGCAATGCAGGTCACCTCCAGGTCTTCAGTTCAGTGTGATCTGATAATATTCACGTGGTTAACCCCTTGACCTAGTTATAATGCTTCTAGTCATTACTTTGTGACTGTTAGCAATGCAGGTCTCCTCCAGGTTTTTAGATCAGTATGAACCGATAATATTCACGTCCTTAACCTTTAGATCTAGGTATAAAACTTTTAGGTCTTCATTTTGTGACTAATAAATTCATCATTGGTAACATGGGCAAAAACAAACAAGCCTCGCCTACCGTTAACATAATCTCATTGTTGGATACTCTTCAGAATGTTGAGGCGTTCCCTCTGATTGAAGAACTAAATGCCCTATTGTCACATTGGGCGAAGGTATGCTATCCTCCTACTAGTTGTTTCAATTTCCATATTGCTGTCTCATTTTCATAATTTCATCGTGAATTCCAGGAAAAGTATCCAACAATAGTCATATTTGGTATTACTGAGTTAGTATGTTTAGCTTTGAATAAAAATTTCTCTTTTAGTTGTATAGCGTTTACGTAGGTTACACATGTAAGACAGTCATTTATACATTATAGCTAAAGTGTGTCGCCACACGCTTATATATATACAGGGTGACCATTAAGTCTTAGGACGACTTTATAACTTTAAAACGACAAGAGATATCATAACCAAATTTTGTATACCGTAACTGGAAATTGTAAGCTACTTTACCGTGTACATAGTGGTCAGAATTCACCTTTGGGGGACGGGCCGTCGGGGGTTATAGGAAAATCTTTAATGACTGCCTATGTTGAGTTGTACATCATTTTAAACGTCTACTTAAACTGAAAACAATGCTGCAAACCGGACTTCAAAAGGTTGATCCAGCCGCAAGAAATCGCTGTTCAAAATTTAAAAAATGTTTAATACCATTATTACATAATAAATAACTAATACTGGAGCTGTTAGAAGTTAAGGGCAATACTTAGTGAACTCATTTAAAAGTAGATGTTCAAAATGTTTAATTTCGGCCGTCTGACAATGTGCGACGTGTAATCAGAAAAACTTGATGTATTAAGAAGAACAATGAAAAGTGAAAGCAGTGCCTCTAGGTCAGGGTTTCCCAGCCACTGGACTTCCCCATAATGGCTGCTATCTGTTTATCAGTTCACCTATCAGTTCCACTCAAGCTACAGTACTTTTTGGAGCCATATCCTGTTACTGTAAGTTATAAGTTTTAAGAGATGTCGCTTAGTAAGCGTGAAAGAATTACACTCTTAATAATACGCGGCTGGGGTGATAATGTAAGACCGTTTGCAGAAGTATCACATTTATTCAATGCTACTTTTCCTGATAGAGCTCCTATTTCTAAATCCACATCATAGTACACAGTTGCTTGCTTTTTAGACACTGGTAGTGTTAAGGATCGAGCCAGATCTGGACGACCAAGTACTGTGACAGACGAAGACGGCTCATTAGACATTCTTCTGTCTTTCATTGAAAATCCAAACGAATCAGTTAGATCAGCAGTACAATCTCATGGAATAGGTAGTGAATTAGTTCGCAAATTATTAAAGAAGTCTGGTTTCAAAGCATACCGTGTTACCCTTCTGCAGGAACTAAGCGAAGATGATTTTGATCGCCGGATGGAATTTAGTGAAATTACGATGAATTGACCAAAACCAAATACTTTTAGACGGTATTGTATTCTCAGATGAGTCGACTTTTATGTTGAATGGCCATGTTAACAGGCATAAATGCCGGTATTGGGTTAAAGTTAACCCACACTGGATGAGTGAGTGTCACACACAACATCCCCAAAAATTAAACGTATGGGTAGGTATCGTACGTAATTCAATTATAGGACCATTTGTCATCGATGGAAATTTAAATGCCAACAAGTATCATGATACGCTCCAAAATGAGATTGTTCCTGCTTTACAAGCTACTCTGGGCGCTGACTTCCAAATATGTTTCTTCCAACAAGACGGAGCACCGCCACACTATGGTGTTCAGGTAAGGCAATACTTAGATGCAGTGTTCCCACACCGGTGGATTGGAAGACGTGGTGCTATTGAGTGGCCGGCTCGTTCCCCTGACCTAACTCCGCTTGACTACTTCCTATGGGGCTACATCAAGGACAAAGTGTATCGAACTCAGCCTACAGATCTGAACGAACTCAAACATAGGATATCAAATGAAGCTCAAGCTATTTCACGAGAATACATACAAAATGCAGTAGCCGGCTTTTGTTTGCAGTTTAAGTAGACGTTTAAAATGATGTACAACTCAACATAGGCTGTCATTAAAGATTTTCTTATAACCCCCGACGGGCCGTCCCCCAAAGGTGAAATCCGACCACCATGTACACAGAAAAGTAGCTTACAATTTCAAGTAACGGTATACCAAATTTGGTTGCAATATCTCTTGTTGTTTAAAAATTATAAAGTCGTCCTAAGACTTAATGGTCACCCTGTATATATATATATATATATATATATATATATATATATATATATATATATATATATATAAAATTTATTGAAATTAAATAAAGCTATTGCCATTTATACAATTTAATGTACATAAAAGTCGTCTGACAGGTATTTGGTCTTCCGATCATATGTTAGTTTGCTTATTTAAACGCATATGTGACAGATGGGGGGTCGACTTAGAAAATTACGGCGAGATTTAAAAGGCCAAACACTGAGTGACGGGTTGAAAATCGGTGGCAAGAAAGGAAGACTAACAGATGCTGCCATAGATTCCCTTCAAAATTAATATGGCCTTGCTATTAGGCGTGGTAGCACATTCACCCGGCAAGTGAGAGATCCGGGTTCGACTCCCGGCGGAGCAAGTACTTTTTGTGATTCAATGTTTATTGAAATTATATATATATATATATATATATATATATATATATATATATGTAAAAATAAATAAGTATATATATATATATCTTGTGTGCGTGTGTATGGGGCTGAACTCCTCCTAAACGGGTGGACCGATTTAAATGAAACTTTGTGTGTTCTTAGGTGGATCCGAGAATGGTTTAGATTCACAATTCGGTCCAATTTAAATTGTTTATATAATTATTTTTTTATTTATTAATAAATTTTTGTTGATCTTGGAATATTTTACATTGGATCCGCCAGACTGCGCTACGACACGTAATGCAAAGTGAACTGTTACTTAACACTAAACTTGTTAACACTTTCAGCTTAAGTTCAACAAAGAGGCAGAAAAATGTGTTTACATTTAAATTGTAGAAAATATTACGTTATTATAAAGTACTGTCAATCAGTAGTGTAATGCAGATTGCAAAAATGAAGTTTCACCAATTGTTCTATGTAAATATTATACTATTACAACACAGCCATATGTTTAATTAATTATAGTCTTGAAAGCATAGAGTAAGCATAAACATATAAAAATAACACCACTTCTTATTTCAATATATTCTGTACTCACTTTGGAGGATAGAGGTTATCCAGATATAAAATTGGAAGTTTTAGTAAAATATACCATTAAAAGAAATACGTAGTAAATATTAAGTGTGCAGCGATTGATCAGTTAATGTTTTATTTATAAATAAACTAGCTGTTACCCACGGCTTCGCACGCAAATCTGAAGAACCGAAGTCCTTATATTACTTAGTAAAATCAATTATGCGCGATTGGCTGCGGGTAACAGCTAGTTCGTCAATAAATTCATAGTATTTTATAACGAAAATTCTTGATTTTCAATAAAATACCAATTACAACCAAATACTCAGATACCCACGGCTTCGCACACGATTTCCTACAGAAAAATTGGGACATAGGAGGCATATTTCTTTTGAAAGTCGTTATTACTCTTCTGAGATAAATGATAGTCACTGAAAGATATTCCAAGCTCATGATCTATTTAAGATTTAAATCTTAAAACAGTCTCAATATGCACCTGTGAAATAACTGGAATTTTTCTTCAATATGCGTGTGTGCGTGCGTGCGTGCGTGCGTGTCTGTGTGTGTGTGTGTGTGTGTGTGTGTGTGTGTGTGTGTGTGTATATATAAATATATATATATATATATATATAAATATATATAAATATATATATATATATATATATATATATATATATTTGTTCTTATGGGGTTATTATCAAGATGGCCTGCGGTATACAGTTGCTGTTATCATAAGAAAATTGAACTTTTGTTTACATTGTAAATAATTCTATTCAAGAGTTCTAAAATTAGCATTTGCAATATTTACCATATACCAATTAACAATTATGCTAATATTATTATATTTATCAAAAGTGTATGATTTAAAATAATGAACTATTAGTCATATGAGGCTAACCATACCCCTGACAACTGTGGGTAACTCTTGAATGCGACAAAGAAAATTATGTTCTTGCACTATAACACTAGCTGACTTTTATGTGACAACGCATTGCGATGACGTGTCAGAATTGAGATTTAACATATCAACTTGAGACAGGAGGACTGAAAGGATGTTTGTGGATGATACAGAGATTATATAACACTGTGCAGATGACTATCTTGAATAAAATATCAGAACGCGCTCTCGTGCAGAGAGAGACTTGAATATTGCAAAGCCACTTGATGTGCAGACAGCTTACTGCTTCTATAACGATCACAGGATGAAGCCGTGGCCCAGTTTGCAATGCATTAACTACTACATCTTTAAGTTTTATGTCTATGAGTTTAGTCATTACTAAGTTTTACTTGCGCAGGTTACCGCCAACTCCAAAGGAAGTCAAAATTTAATAGACAGAGTGTTCAACATAGTGGAAAAATATTTTAGGTTACAGTTGTAAGTTGAAAATACACAAACACACATTTTAACAAAGTGGTCATACTCTATTTTTGACTGAAATGTATGGCACGTGAGAAGTAAACTTGTGTTTAAGTTAATATTAAAGTTGTCGGTAGTATCCGAAAAAATTATAAGGGTATAATAAACTCATAGGTAGATTGACATACACAATACTCAACAACAGCACATCTGATTTAAAAATTTCTAAATTGAAAAAAAAAAACATAAAATAAGCGATGAAGGACATTTTAACAAAGTGGTCATACTCTATTTTTGACTGAAATGTATGGCACGTGAGAAGTAAACTTGTGTTTAAGTTAATATTAAAGTTGTCGGTAGTATCCGAAAAAATTATAAGGGTATAATAAACTCATAGGTAGATTGACATACACAATACTCAACAACAGCACATCTGATTTAAAAATTTCTAAATTGAAAAAAAAAACATAAAATAAGCGATGAAGGAGGTATTTAATTAGTAGAAGAATATTATTAGAACAGTTTGAGAGTGGACCACTTCTGAAAACCATACGAGTTTAAAGGCCATTTAATATTGTAAGAAGAGGTTTCCAGCATAAAATAAAATTACGTCACATTGGAGTAGCAGTGCAAAAATAGCAGCAACTAAACTTCAGTTAACGTTTTGTTTATGCCGTGTGTTAGTGTTGTTGTAAAAGGTGCTCATTTAAAAAGCCGAAGAAATCTATTAAAATGTATGTACAAATTAAAGATTGTCAAGGAAACTTTGTTTACTTTGTTTATACTAGTCTAATTTCATCTTACTTTAATTCAACTTCTTCACTTAATTAAAAAAATATAAAATATGTTTTATATACTTAATGTAAAAAATAGAACACTTATAACGTCAATGCAACATATTTATGGTTAATTGTACTCTGAGTAAATTACAAAATAAAAACAAAACAACATGTGATTATAATAAAATTAAAAATAGCTGGTAACAACGTGTTTTGTAATTGTTTTTATTGTAGTTGATTTTCGGTTCATTTAGAATAAAATATGGCAATTTTAACTAGCATTTATGAATATAGCGGCCATTTAATAATGTAGGTAACTTTTTAAAAAACATATAATGTTATACATAGGTTTTAAAACATTCCGTTAAGATTCCATACATTTCATTACAAACGTCAGTAAAATTCCACATTATTCTTTTAAATGAAAGAATTGTTTTTTATTTGACCGTATTTAATTACATTCAAATTCAAACCTTTTATTACCTTAAACAATATACATTATATGGTATAAGTCAGCCATTTGGTATAACATTTTGCATACATACCACAGTGTCACATTCATACATAAATATTTTGCATTCATTAATTCCAGTCACTCGCCAATTTTCGCCATTTTCAACGCCAGGTTCTATTTTCAAAATGGGTGGTCTCCCAGTTACATGCCAAAAACTCGCCGATATTATAAAATGCCATTGACGCTAAAAAGGGATTAAGACGGGTTTTTAACGCCTTAGGCGTTGGTGCATTTTTAAAGGAAGCTGGCAATCTGTTGATAAAATGGGCACCTGCTTGCGAAGGCAAGCGTTCAAAAACCACCGTTCTATGTTTTCCAGAACGGTAGTTGTCTCTGCCTCTTGTCTCATATCCGTGCACGTCACGGCCCCTCATCAGGGTACATTTGGACATACAGAATTAAACTTTTTCCAGGATGTACAGACAGAGCAGAGTTAACAGTCACAAGTGTTTGAAGGGTGGTCGGCACGACTCTCTAAAACTCGATTTTGCAATTATTTGAATCGCTTTCTTTTGAAGTTTGAAGCCTCTCAAAACTTGATTGTTTGCATAAAGCCCCACAACACCAATCCGTAGGTAAGATGTGGGTAAATCAGACCATACTATGCCTGATTTATAAATATAATAAATGCCTGAGGCTAATTTGGTACAAACTGACTCAATGTGAGCATTCCATTTCAACCCTTGATCAAGATGTATTCCAAGGAATTTAGTGGATTCTGTTTCTTCTATAACGGAGTCTGCCAACATTATGGCAGGCCCACACCCAGAATCTCCACGTCGCAAAGGGAAGTTCAAAAAATTGGATTTTAAGGCGTTAGTTGTAAGATTGAGACTTTGTAAGTGTTGGACGCAATTATTCAGGTCAACAAAAGCCTGTTGTTCGAACACTTCTCGAGTTCTCGAACGAGTCTCCCGTGCAGTAGTGATGACTCTGTATCATTAACATAGACGAGGAAAAGAAATGGATTGAGTATGGAGCCGTGAGGAACTTAATGTCTATTGGTGTTGAAAGTTGGTTTGATATTTGAACCACTTGGGTTCTGTGGCTTATGAATGAACTGAGCCACGAAAGTGGCACTCCTTGAATGCCATGCGATTCAAGCAGTATATTATGGTCAACACAGTCAAATGCTTTAAATAAGCTGACAAACACACTTAAGATGGGGTTTCGACTTTGTAATCCCTCTACAACTCTTTTGACTAGACTCACTACTGCGTCTACAGTCGATTTGCCCTTTCTGTAGCCCCATTGGTCATCAGAGAGCTGGTTGTGACTATTTAGAAATCCAAGCATTCTTACCAAAAAGGTTTTCATACATTTTGCTCAGGCAAAATGGAGACAGGCCGATAGATATTGATGGAATATGGATTATCCTTTTTGAAAATAGGAGTTACTTTAGCCATTTTCAGGAGTGAGAGAAAACTCCTCTTTGGAAAGACAAATTCTGTAGTTGAGTTAGGGGGCTCACAATGTGTTGGGAACACTTTTTTATAAGCCAAATGGACATTAAATTAAGATCGGTTGATTTTTTTTAGGTGGGAGCTGTTGGATAATTTCGGTTAGCTCTTTCTCAAGAACTGGCGCCAACATCATAGATGCTGCAGGGCACTGTCTTCGCGTTTGGGTAACTTGGGGCTCAGACGGCCGAGGAGCCAGCACATAAGCAACAGATGTAAAAAAACCCGTTAAACTCATGGGCAACCTCGGCTTCGCCCTGCACCAATTTATCTCCAATTTTCACTTTGATTTGTTTGGAAGTGTTGGATTTATTGTTAATGATATCCCACACAGTTTTGGAAACATTTTTGGAAGAAAGAATTTTATTCAAGACATCATATGCTTTCGCCGCCAGGATCACTTTTTTATAAAACTTGCTAACAAAGTTTTTAACTTTTCTATAACGTAATTCTTGGGGTTTCCGTGCTCGCTCACTGATAACTGGATATTGCCACGTGCTAATGAGAAATTTCGATTTTTTATTGTTAAATGTGTAATCTTCCAGCACGGCGAATCATCAAGTGTAAGCCCGCACGGTCACTTTAATAAAAACGCATCAATTTATGTGCTTTCACTGGAGCCATTATCCCACGCCGCCAACTGTAGTGTTAATTTCCCATCATCTTATCGGTCGCTCGTAGTTAGGCGATGCAATAGCTAGCTCTTATACTCAAGTATGTGCGTATTTAAATATAAGAAACTCTTTGCAATTCACCTATAATAATTCAACACACACCGCGAATTAAAACACTTTATATTTCTCCCGAAGTATACCGTTATGTATATTAAGTAAACAAAGCAATATTGTAGATGAGACGAATCAGGGTGTGTGAGAAGAGTCGGCGGGGTGAGTTGAAGACGCTGGTGAAGGGGGGTGGGGGCTCGTCGTGTCGTGACTCTAATTACAGCAACAGGAAAGCGGCTGTTTGTGCTGTAAATATAATCCATGCTTCTGCTAAGTCACTACGTATTCCTAAATATAATTTGTTTGCATCAAATTCTTTTAGAGTACTGAAAGTGCAGTGAAGTTAGTAGAATTTGTAATATAAAACCAGGTTGCAACATTTAATTTTATAAAAATATATCTATTTTGATGATTTAAAGTGAATGGTTTTTTTATACTAAGTAATCCTTACACATTTTTTGTTAACGCTAGAACTTTGATAATATGGTCCACGATCAACAATTTTTTGAATGTCCTAGATTACCTTCTCGGTATTTTCCGCTCGTTTGTATAAATTAATCATATATAATTCCTAGTAAGATAAAAACCACCAACTGAATTTTTTCCTGCTCAAAAACACGAGTAGAAAACATTTTGAAAGAATGCACATTAATAATTTTAGCAAAGAAGAACCCAGATATCCTAAATAACAAGATGGAATGAGACTGTATTACTTTATTATATAATGCTGATATATGATGGTTTAACGTAAACATGTTATGTCATCCTGCGATGTCTAGCTAGACAAATTATGTTATCATATAACATATACGCGTTGATCATGTGCACCACTAATACACGTATATTAACATAAAATGTAATGCACATTATGTTGAATAAACTTAAAGTAAGAAGGTAAGTTAAGGTTATGATAATTATGATACCTCTTTCATATAAATTCACAAGTCTACTTGTCATAGTTTTGGTTCCTAACAAAGTTTTTACCCGGGGACAATTTTGCCAATGCCCACATCTGTTAAATTCTATTCAGTTATCCCTTGTTTTTAAGATTATCTGACGCTTTTTCGAAAGCACGATGACAACAGAGCGATTAGGAAATAATTTGTTTTACAGTAAAGCTTCGGATGACCACGCATGTTTTATAAACAACAGAAAGGTTATTTTTAGCTATATGATTTTTAAGATAAATAAATAAAATAAAATGATGCCACGTATCTTAAAAATAATTCCATGAAGTGATATCTGATGAAAAGATAAGCTAGGATTGAAGCAGTCTTTTTTGCGCAACTTACTAAAAAAAGGTAAATATATAGAATGCGAGGAAAATAAAAAAAACTACTTCAGAAGGAAATGTGCCGGTTCTGCAGTATACGGGCATTTAAAAGATAATGTAAACACAATGAAACAATTCATGAATTTGTATTGAACAACACTGTACGATTGGCTATCCAAAGGACTTTTTCGAATGCTGTATAAGTTGACCGTTTATACATCAGTTTCTTATGCTATAAAACCAGCAGTCGAATCTGGTGATGACAGCGATGGGAAAAAACTAAAAACAGAATATTTGCGAAAAGATTAAGTAAACTCTAGCAATATGTTAATCTCACCAGCCAATGTAAAGGAAAGACAGTCGGAAAGCTGCTGTTTAGCTAATCTATTATCTGAAATGGAGACTTTTCCGAGAAGGCTCATAAAAATATATGAAGTAATCTGCTTCAAACCAGCATCTTATTCCTTAGCGATGGAAAAAAACTACAAGCAAAATATTTGCGAAAAGTTTAATTAAACGCCAGTGATATGTTAATCTCAGCAGCCAAGATAAAGGGAGGACAGTTGGAAAGCTTCTGTTTAGCTAATCCGTTGTCTGAAATTGAGACTTTTCCGAGAAGGTCCATAAAAATACATAAGACTTAGTAATCTGGTTCAAACTAGTACCTTATTCCTCAGTCTGTGTGTTATGTTTGGAAGGAATGTACACTACATGTCAGTCAAACCAAACGTGAATTGGAACAAATAGCCTCACTTTGACATTCATACGAGCAATGACAAAAATTACGACCAACTAATTTTATCGCTTGAAAATGATTTAGTTAATAAACACATCTCTTTCTATTAAATTGGCTACTCTTGGTAACTATTAAGAACGTGAAAATATTCGAATTTTAATCATGATTTAATTGGTCACAGTACAAAATTGGTTTTTAACTGTAAAATTGCTGTTTTAACTTTTATTTTGTCAAGATTTGGTGTTATATTCATACCACAATTAATAACAGATATTACTTTTACAATAGTAAATCGTTATTTGCGAATATACTATCTACTCGTACTACCAGTCACCTCTTTTTTATATTCTACTTTAATCTCTATATACCACAGAGCAGTAAAGTAAATAACACAAAGCATTATCTACAACAGAAGTGAAAAACTGTCGTATGTTAATATTCAAAATAACTGCTTAGTAAGTAATTTCATGCACTGCCACTGATGTCTTTTAAAATTTAAAAAGTTTTTTTCTACAACAACTTAAACAAGTTTTTACGGAGTGTAAAAAGTTATGAAAATCATATAAGGAAATTATTTGAGCGTAACCATGGACTTACACTAACACTCAGCTTGTAAGTGCTTATAAATAAGGCCTCGTTTTCCTCAAGTTTTGCACATGATTGGGGTGTTTATAAAAGTGTGTGTAATTGTTTATCAGTTGTTTTCTGGCTTCAACGAAATCTATCATTAGATGGATTGGAAAATTTTCAATTCAATATTTCTGTCTATCTATTTGTGTGTCTGTCCTCATTTGACCTATAGACTTGGATTCGAGAAAAAAGTAGAATAAATAAAAACAAAGTACGCTAACAAGAAATTTTAACTTGTGGTATTCTAACACATACATAATTTATTATTTGAACACAGATATTAACCAAAATTTGTGCACAAAACTTTGAATGCATCATCTGGCTATAATATCGAGAAACACCTGTAACACCTGAAACATCTGTAAAATGAAAGTTTGCTTCAAAGTTCATTTCTGCATAGAGAACAATGGACTGATAGTTCATTTTTACATCCTCATTGAAGTCTGTCACTCTGTAGGCTGACACAATTTCTCTTGAGTTCGTGTGGATGTAAAATGTTCTTTTACATATGATTGTCTGTTGAATTGTTTCAGTAAATGATCTACTGACAACATTTTCCGTTAAGCCTCTGCGAAGCCAGATACGTGACACTTAATATGGCTTACTTCTACTTGTTTGTAATGTTATGACACAGATTTATATAAAATATCTGATTTGGCATACATTTCAAGAACAGATCACGTATGCTTTTTTTAAATTAGGCGAATGTGTACTTAATATTTGTGATTTCGATGCCACAACACAAGTTAGCGTTTTTATAATGTTTTTGATGTTACTGGATTTAAATAATTAACATACTAAATATTTATATTCACTGAAACTAGTACAATTATTAGAACGAAATTTCAAAGCCAAGTAAAACAGTGCACTAACACGAGGTTAATTTTATTTTTCAATTTAATTCTAATGAATCGAGCGATGATATATTATATGTCGATGTAAAATAAGTAAGAAAAGCTCTTATTTGAGGAGTTGCAGTTTATGTACATACTAAAACCTAATAAATAATAAAACTAACAACAATGAATATTTTGTCGTACAGGAAAACTCCGCCCACCATTTAAAGCGTAGGCCGTCTGAAAGGGTATTTTTGGTGTTTTCATTTTCCCGGCCCTAACTGTTTTATGTGTTTACTTGCAAAGTAAACTGCTGCAAGTTATTGTGTGAGCTGAAAAGTTAATGTTAGTTCAGCTTTCTTATAGCATCTACAATAAAATGTACACTAGGTGACCAAGGGAGTTATTAATATGAAAGGTATGAAAACACATTAGTATGCCTCGAGACTCTATTTTTGCGGTTTTAGTTTTGTTGGTGAAATAAAATTAATTAACAAACCATCATAAGTAAGATAACCACTGAATTTTATCCAACTCATTGGTGTGCCCAGAAAATTTGAAATTACGTTAATAATAAACCAGATTGAAAATTATTATTGAAATAATCCTATAACTAAAAGTTTTTATAAGATTTACTCATCAACTCTATGTATGGATTAGCTCATTGCAAGGACAAACATTTATGAGTTTGTATCGTTGACACATTGTTGGCTCCTAGACTGAACCAATGAACTAAAAATATGTTCTTGCCCTCTGCCAAATATCAATCATGTGCCAACACTCGATGTTACATTACGATTGTTGTGTGAATGCGTTTATGTGTTTTTATCGAATAATTTAAAGACGATAATAGCTAATTGATGTGATTTCTACTGATCATATTCATATTGTGCCGAACCATGAAAACATTATCTGCATCACTCATTGAACTGGTATTTGACGGAAGGTAAGAACCTAATTTTAGTTATGGGTTTTACCTGAAACACGTTTCTGGCAAAAACTTGTATGTTTGTTAAAGACAATTGCAGTTTTTATTAAATGTGTTTGTATAACTTGTCCCATAGACAAAACATCACCCGTTTATAAAGATTATTAATACATTTTATATTTAAAATTTGAATTAGAATAAAATCTAGAATAAAATTTCCTTAATCCAGGACTATACTTTATCTGGTGGTTTAAATATTACAACTAAATATTTTAATTTCTCCACTTGCCTAGTAATATATTTTACTATGTGGAAAAATTTGCATAACGTGTTTTTCATAACTAATTCTTCATTGCTGTTGGACATGATATATTGAGTTTTCAAACGTCATTGTAGTATGTGTATAATAGCTTAAGTATTCACTTTCCCAGGCGACTATCGTGTTATATTCAAGCGGGCGTCTACACTGCTATGATCTTGAGAAAATATTTTAATATCAAGACACAATTTCTTGCATTAATCTCAGAGTATACGACGTGAGGGATCGTGTCAAAGTTGTACATGTGCGTGTGTGTTTTCTAGATGTACAGAGGTTTGAGTATTCACGCTCCCAGACGAGTATCACATTTATTCAATCGGCCGTCTACACCAAGGAGAAATGTATCAGACCAAGTTACAATTTCGTGTATCAAACCCAGGGTATGCGACGTGAGGGATTTTGTCAAAGGTATACATGTACGCGATTGGTTTCTAGATATATGGAGGTATGAGTATCACGCTTCCAGACAAGTGTCGTATTTTATTCAATCGGCCGTCTACACTGTTACGATCCCAATGAGAAATGTATCGTACCAAGTCGCAATTTCGTGTATCAAACCCAGGGTATGCGACGTGAGGGATTTTGTCAAAGGTATACATGTACGCGAGTGGTTTCTAGATATATGGAGGTATGAGTATCACGCTTCCAGACAAGTGTCATATTTTATTCAATCGGCCGTCTACACTGTTACGATCCCAAGGAGAAATGTATCATACCAAGTCACAATTTCGTGTAACTAACCCAGGGTATGCGACGTGAGGGATCTTGTCAAAGGTATACATGTACGCGAGTGGTTTCTAGATATATGGAGGTATGAGTATTCACGCTCCCAGACGTGTGTCATATTTTATTCAATCGGCCTTCTAAACTGTTACGATCCCGAGGAGAACTGTATCGTACCAAGTCACAATTTCGTGTATCAAACCCAGGGTATGCGACGTGAGGGATATTGTGAAAGGTATACATGTACGCGAGTGGTTTCTAGATATATGTAGGTATGAGTATTCACGCTCCCAGACGAGTGTCATATTTTTTTCAATCGGCCGTCTACACTGTTACGATCCCGAGGAGAACTGTATCGTACCAAGTCACAATTTCGTGTATCAAACCCAGGGTATGCGACTTGAGGGATCTTGTGAAAGTTGTACATGTGCGTGTGTGGTTTCTAGATGTATGGAGGTTTGACTATTCACGCTCCCAGGCTAGTGTCATGTTTTATTCAAACGGCCGTCTACACTGTTACGATCCCGAGGTGAAAGGTTATAATATGACACAATGTATCGGGAGCTTTGATCTTTCCGTAAAGTTTATGTAAACTGGTTTGTATCGGAAATGATAATATAACAACTGTTGATAAATAGTTTGTTGTTCTTCAATGAATATTAATATGTACGTTGGTAATGGTACAATTTCAGCATAAATAATTTCTGTACCTATTGTTTACATACTAAATAATGAATCTAGTTTACGTAATGCTTACAGAGTAGTGTTCAGGACGAGGCTTAATATGTAAACTAAAATTATAACTGAGTTAATTTCAGGAAACACATTATCCTGTTATATTAAAACAAGACGAAACTGAAAATTTTAACATTGCTATAGAGTAAAGTTGTGTTATTCGTAGGAAATTCTTTAATATATGATCAAATAATAGTTTTAAGTCAAATTAATAATGAAATGTGGTTAAAGGTTGTATAGATGGTGTATATGATTAAATTTAATTAAAGATGCTTAATTAAATCAAATTTGGTTCAATCAGTTTTCTATTCACATCCACCGTCAGAATTGGTCTTGTATGGCAAACTGCTACATCCACCAAATCGGCTCCTTTCACCAAGCGTTGACATGCATCTTGCAAAGCAACCATGATTCGTTCATCATGCTCTTATCTAGACTGGTAATGTGAACTCCTTGAGCTTCTCAGCCCTAGGGTGAGTCCCATCACAAAGCGATGAATCAGCGGGATAGCCTCTTCAAGTGAGTCTGCCTTGATCCGAAGGATGTCTTTAATGATGGCTTCCCTCAGTGATGGGTCAAGCTCTTGAAGCATGGACGATAGAGAGGCCACTTGAGGGAAGGATCGAGTCAACAACTCCAATGCATTGTCAGATTTTTGGTCAACGAGGTCCCTGATTTCCCTTTCTATTTCGATGCTCTTGTGCGTGGAGTTGAAATGGCAGCTTTGATCGGATCCGGGATCAATAGAAATTAATAGAGTCTAAATCGAGCTAATTCTTAGAGGATATTGTAATTACAATTGCATTCGCACCGAGGGGTGACGACCCAGCAGAGGCTGATGCTGCGTTCAATGTTCGGCTGACTAATCACTTAATGTGTGCAAATACAAAAGTTTATATAAATACTCTTTGATCTTGAATTGGACAATGGAGATACTCGTGTCTGAAAGTTAACTAGGAATTAAATAGACAAGGTAAGACAACACGACTATACTAAATAAGTAGTTATTTTTCGTACAACCAACAAACTTTCTACTTTTCCAATTTAATAGTGGTTTTATATTATATAGTAAGATATTAAAATGGAATGTATTATAAATAATACAAGTTGCTATTTACAGGATGTGTAGGTCTATCTTGATGAATGCTCTTGTAAAAGTAAATATATAAATTATACACAAACATTTTTAGAAGTTAACATGACAAATATGAATTAGAATATCAATATTTTTTTCAGTTTACTTTTTATAAGATTAAAAATGTTCTGCTTAAAATTATGATTTCATAGGTGAAAATTCCTCCTACGAGTACACGGAAAAAGAGTTTCCTTTCTTGCGGAATGCAAATTAGCACTGGCCTCCCGGGCTAGACGTGTTTATCTAATTAAGTCCTTCACATTCATACCATTTAACTTTAGATTATAACTGAGTTTTTCATATACTTTGCATTTACGTACCATCCTTCGGGCATGAATTACAACTGAAACAATGTGACAGTATTCTTTGGCTGAGCGTTATTGAGACCTATGACTCGAGGGGTTGGAAAAATCTTTAGTCTAACCAACTGTTTCTACGATATCTCTAGAACTAAATGATTTATAGACATCTATATTATGTAAATTTAATATTACGTATTATTTCTTTTCCGTATAATTGTCTGTCTGTCAACCAATTTACAGAAACCTACAAATAAGATATTTCAAGATTGACAATTAACTATAGACTAGAAATTTTGTTTTGCAATCTCAGCGAAGCCTCTTCACGCGCACAGACACATCGGTACTGTTTCAGTTTATTACAATGAACAGAGATCTTACTGGTGCTTGACAAGTAGTGAAGCACTTTGTAGCTTACTGAACTATATACCAGTTCGGTACCTTACAATCACATCAAGGACAAGACATTCAACAAGTTTTTATAATGTATATTACTTTTATTACGAGGATTAACGTACAGTAATTTTTAGATCCACACCGAAGGGGACTTAAGTGACTATCAGTAATCCGTCCTCTATCTACTAGTTGTTGGGGATTGTTGGTAAGTGTATAATTGTTAAAGAGGAATTTCATTTTATCTTTTATTTTTACAATTTTATGGCCTATTTTTAAACTTAGTATCGGAACATTTTAAGCAAAGATTCCATTAAAAACTGACTTAATACTGGATTCTTGTCGTTTCTATGCTTTAATAATTCAATTCGAAATAACTGATCTACGAGTGTGAAGGCTACAGTAATCTACGGTAGACTGACATTGAAGTACGTCGATAAACAGATCAGTCACTCTCGTATAACATTATTAATTACTAGAAAGCACTTAATTCGTACACATTTCACTGTCAAAGAAAAGCCTCATAATCTAATCATATAATTAGGCCTTTATTACATTATACTATATGAGGTAAATCACGATCTGCATAAGTTCAACATTTTCCAATGGCAAGCCCCATTGAGTAAAAAGGTCCTAATAAAATCATAACAAGCAAATTGTCTGTATCTTAATCCAGTACAAAAAGGTTGTAATTTAAAAATCTTAACTGCTCTAAAAGGTTACATATCCTTAGGTTGTAAATACATAGTTCATTCTGACTTCTAAAACTTTTAATTGGCCATCATTTATTACTCTACTTTAAATAGAGACCTCTAGTTTCCTTGTTAGTTTTATTTTATCACGATCTTTAAAACGAAATGTCACTCGATGGTGGTTGTGGATGGAAAGATTCCAGTTTCCCCCAAAATCCCGAATTTTGGGTTTGTGAAGGAAGAAGTAATTATGCCCAAAGGTTACTTTATAACATAACATATACTTTATGACATAAAGGTAAGAAGTTGTTTTTGTAGTGTGGACCGTTGCAATATTAACAGGGAGGCTCCATACTTTTTATCATCCCTGTATATGGGATATTTAAATGAACATTTTAATACCAATTGTATTACTCTACAACAAATAACGACCGAGGTGTAATGGAATTATCAAGCACAAATCCTCACTTAAAATAAAATATTTTAGTTGTTAATGTTTTTAAGTGCTTGTCAATAATAAGCTAATTAATTTTTACACTTAGCCATGGAAAATACTAGCTTGTTCTCATTTTCTTCAATTGTTTTGATGAAATGCACGTTGTTTTTTTCCGAATCAATCATTAAATGTTGTTTTTTTATTCACTGTAATCACATTTTATTTATTAAATACTAGGAAATACCCGCTGCTTTTTTTTTGCGTGTATGAGCAACTCTGGTTCGAGTAAATTAGAATTATGATACCAATTTTTAGTTTGTTTCGTGGCCACTCGATCATGAAAATCTGCCAAAAACTGTATAAAATCGTTTATAACTTGCTACTGTCTTAGCATTTTTCATACCATAGTTTTTTTCTTTGTTTCCCCGACGAAGAAAATGTATATACATACTCAGACTTGAGAACATACTTCTTTAAAAAACTGGGTTTTATTTTTTATGGGTAAGTCTTGAAAATGATAGCAGAATAATGTGTTATTAACTTGTTTTTAATATTACAGCACTGCATACTAAATATTTGATAACACTTTCAATAACAGTATATTTTATATAAAATTAAAGTTTTACTTTATACCCTTAATATTTTCTTACTATGTGCTCAACAGCGGTTGAATGTAAAGAAGTGGTGCAACATTTAAGCTTACTCTATGCTTTCATACTATAAAAGTAAACAAATTGAAAGTAGTGGTAACATTAATTAAACAAATGGTTGTGCTGTCATAAAACAATATTTACACACAACAGCTGATTACTACAGGCACACTCGTAGATTACTTGCGTACATAAAACATTATAGTTGCTTTTAGAACACATGAAGCAATATTATTTATAAAAGATTAAATTTTAAACTCAAGAGACTTGGGATTGGCTCATACACGTTATATGAGTGTTGGCTGTGTTCACAAATGTACTTGAAAAAACAATTACACTAAAACGTTTTCCAATCGAATTTGTTCGGCGTGTCGGGGACCAGGTCTGCTTAGTTTACTCTGGGATCTATGTGGCACAAACACCCTTTGCAAATGAAGCTTTGTTGGCTAGAAACCTGTGAAAATTAAACTAGATCTCAAAATAAACAAAACCTTCGTTTAACTTTCATATAAATTACTCATGCAAGTTTTAATTTTTTTTAACCAATAAAGCGCTCTGAAATACCTGAGTTAAAGAAGAATTAGTAATATAATTTAAGACACAAGATTTTACTAAACTAAAAAAGGGGCACAATGTACAAATTGTGTTAAAATGTGGAACTATTGTGGAAAACATTTCAGTCATTTTATTTTCCAACCACCGGCATTCCTGGCGCCAGCGTAAGTCTGTTGCCATTGATCACCACGCGTGTTGAGGTGTATGTTTATTGACTAAGGCAAACGAAAGTTTACACGCAACAAAGATCGGAATGGTTCATATTTTGATACCTTATTTTTTTTAATTACGGCCAAACAGATCGAACTACATTTAAGAAAATATATATTTTTTCAGATGGACGTAGCTAATGCGCAAATAAATCCCTTGAGGTGACATGTACATTGTCATGTAAATAAATTTTCCATTCCTAAAAATAATAAGTTTCGTTAACTCTAGCCAATAAAATAATATCAAAGCGACACTCTAATTGAGTGGTGTTCAAAAATTTCATTCACCACTAAGAATTCATTTGACATTATACATTCGAAGGCACAACATACATTCGAAGTTTAGCCTTTTATTTCTGGAATTTGTTAAACATATGTAACAAATTTTGTAAAAACATTTCCACGTTATAAATTTCTTCTTTTCACCATCAATTCTCTTTTATTTATTTTTAAAGTTGAAGTGAGTTGCATTATCACAGATAGTCTTCCACACGCATGCACATCTCTGCTATAAACAGTAGTGTTGTGGCGGCCCGTAGATGTGCCATGTTCTCGCCTTTTACTGCTTAAATTACGTCTCTCACTCTAACGTCAGGTGCTTCAACTATTATGAAAAACAAACTGAAGGAAAAACTGAAATGTTTAAATTGAAAGCGAGTCGGATAATATGTATCTTAGCATTGTAACAAATTCCAGTAACTTACTTAAATTTTTACTTAAATGTTTAGATATTTGTCATGTGATGGACCATATATTGTATGCACATTTGAAGAATTATAAAAATTCCGTATAGTTTTTATGAATGAATTTTTCCTATGAATTTCTAGTAGAAATATAATAGGATAAATCAATACAAAATTGTGCAGCTATGTGCTTTATCTATAAATTTTATATTTATACACTCTGTGGTTTCCAAAATTGCGATTCCAACTCTAGGATTATTTGAGACCTTTACTTTGGTATCTATCTCATCCCAACGTTTGATAAAATCTTTGATAGTCGTCAATAAGTATTTTTTCCTACCCTTACGCCTCCCCCCGCCCTCCTCCAAAAATCAGTATCACGGCTTCAAATATGGACATTATCTAACACCCATTATAAGAAAACGTAAAAAAATTTGCAATTTATGTTTCATGGTTTTTGATTGATATTTACGAAGAGTGTTGAGTCCCCGTGACTATTATTACGAATTTTTAAGAGTTCTCCCGATTGCTTAAATAAATTAAAAAAAAAAAAAACACTCAGTGTTGAGTCCCCGTGAGTATTATTACGGATTTTTACGAATTCTACCGATTACTTAAAAAAATTATAAAAAAATACTCTTGAGTGTATCGATAGTCTCATGTGGGACCCCAATAGTAATTACGGATTTTATACATTTTGGCATGAAAAATATCACGTTTTTTACATGTATCCACCGTTAGAGTCAAAATTATTCTAACCCGTTTTTACAATAGGCAAAACATTTCATGTAAACCAGTTAACTAGTTTTGGAGATTTTGTGATGATTCAGTTAGTAGTATTAACTTTGCATATATATTGGTATTGTATTGATTACTATACACAAAGAATTAAGTGTTTTTATAAGTTTAGCACATTTCTTCAGTATTATACCGAATGAAGTTGAGAAACTGGAATCTGGATAATAAACACATATAGTCAACAAGTTAAACTGCAACATTATGTTTCTAACTGCCATGTATGTGAACTACTACAATCGTTTGAGTTGGTCGAAAGAAAATGTATTCCACTAGTCGTGTAGTTGTATAATACAGGGGAAAATACAATAATAGGTACATAAGGATTTTTCAGGTAGTTTTATAATTGGATAAATTGTTAAGAAACAATAGCAGCGAGCAGTACAGCCAGTCGACATTAATGTACAATAGTCACGTAATGCGCAAAGTATGGCATTGTTTCATTTTATCAGACTACGCTATCAGATCTTGCTTAGCAACAAGAGAACATGGATTTCCCGTTTCATCTGCTTAACTGTGTTAAATACGATCATCTTGTTTAGTTTGTACAGTAATTTAACTGTTAACAGTATAAATAGTATTGAATGATTAAAATAAACAACCTTCTTCATATTTAACCAGTTATAGAAACAATATTACTGGATCTTTATTAAACGTTGGTGTGAAAATAATGAATACCTTACATAAAAATACTCAAATGTCACATATTTGTACAATATTATTTGAGAGCAACAATCCGTCTTAAAGATACATTTTGTTTGATTAAATAAAAAAATTGATTGATTTAAAAAATCGATTAAATGTAAAAATACACATTTAATATACAGGGTGTCAATTAAGTCTGGAACCGGCCTCTCAACTCTCAAATGATTACAGATAATGAAATACCACTTGCGTTTATCAAAAGTATACTAAAAAATGTACATGTTTAAGTGATTTCCTGGTTTTCATCACATCAGGGGGACTTCCCACTGAGGAAGTCATGAAAATCTTAAATGCAAGCATAGGTCGAGTAGTACATCACATTAAAGGGCTATGTGAGTGGAACACAACGCCACAAACCAGACCTCAAAAGGTTGACCCTAGCCAAAATGGCGGCAGTTGAAAGTTTTGTAATTTGGTAAAACTTAACATACGACACATTGAAAATTACTAACCTGAGACTAAATTAAATGTTCAAAATTGTCTCCATTGGTGGTTAGACAGTGTGCCAATCGGTTGTAAAAGCTGGATACTGCGTTTTGGATGTATTGTTGAGGAATATCTCGAGCTTCCTGTTCTATCCGAAATCTCAGTTGCGCCAAATCTGTAGGCTTACTTTGGTAGACCTTGTCTTTGAGGTATCCCCAGAAAAAATAATCGAGTGGTGATAAGTCAGGAGACCGAGCAGGCCACTCTATTCCTCCACGTCTTCCAATCCACCTTTGTGGAAACACATGATTTAAATATTGTCTCACTTGTAGTCCATAGTGTGGTGGAGCTCCATCTTGTTGGAAAACAATTCTATCGAAGTGTGGACCAAGAATAGTTTGAAGGACAGGACAGATGTTATTTTGGAGTAGAGCTAGGTAAGACTGTGCATTTAAATTGCCATAAATAAAGAACGGCCCAACGACTTGATTTTGTACAATGCCCGCCCAAACGTTTATTTTCTGGGGATACTGCGTGTGATTCTCGGATGTCCAATGCGGGTTGGCGTTGTCCCAGTACCTGTAATTATGTCTATTTACACTTCCATGTAGGAAACATGTTGCCTCATCGGAAAATACAATATCATTTAAAACTATTTGATTTTGGTCAATTCGTTGCATTGTAATCTCACAAAATTCGAGACGACGATCAAAGTCATCTTCACTCAGTTCCTGAAATAAATGCACTTTATAGGCCTTAAAGCCAGCCGTTTTCATAATTTTACGAACTGACTCATGAGCCATTCCATGGGTTCCTCCCACAGATCTAAGTGACTCATGGGAATTCTCAATAAATTATTGTATAACGTCTAATGAGGCATTTTCATCTGTTACTGTCACTGGTCGACCACTTCTGGGGCAGTCTTTAACACTTCCAGTCTCTAAAAAGCGTGCTACTGTTTTGACGGTTGTAGACTTTGAAATTTGATTTCTGTCACGAAAGCTAGCATTAAATAAATTAGTAACTTCCTCGTAGGGTCGTACGTTTTCTCCCCAACCACGCAACATTAGAAAAGTGATTCTTTCCCGTTCACCAAGCGACATGGTCAAAATAAAATGATTAATATTAATTTTAAAACTTGTACTAAAGAAGGAACTAAAGAAATCAACTGACCACATACAACCACCAGTAAAAGGTAAACAGCAACTACTGATATCGGTAGGATGTTTAAGAGTAGATAAGGTTTGGGGTTGAGGTCCATTTCATCGGAAAACCCAAAGCCACTTATGCAGTTATTTATTAGTTTGTATCTACAGTTTTGTTTTATGGTAGACCTTTTTTTCAGGAACTTATAAAAGACCTGGGATTACAAATGTATCAAAACATCATTTGCAAGGAATAATATTTTGATTTTTTTTTGTTGGGATTTAAATTAAATTTACACAAAAAAACATCTAACTGCCGCCATTTTGGCTAGGGTCAACCTTTTGAGGTCTGGTTTGTGGCGTTGTGTTCCACTCACATAGCCCTTTAATTTGATGTACTACTCGACCTATGCTTGCATTTAAGATTTTCATGACTTCCTCAGTGGGACGTCCCCCTGATGTGATGAAAACCAGGAAATCACTTAAACATGTACATTTTTTAGTATACTATTGATAAACGCAAGTGGTATTTCATTATCTGTAATCATTTGAGAGTTGAGAGGCCGGTTCCAGACTTAATTGACACCCTGTATAATACAATGTATTTACATTACATTAATACATATTACTATTTGGATATATGTATGTATGCTCTTTTGCTTAATAACATTGAATGTGGAAGTTAGATGTAGTTAGCAGTTGTTTCAAACTGTAGACGAGTCCATTCATCTGCCGGTCAAATACATAACAGCTGTATCCATTGAAGTTGGGTGAGCTTAACTGATTAGCCAGTGAACTCACTACAACAAATATATGTAGTTTACTGTGGCACCACTATGGAGTGGTAATTAGATGTAGTTAACAGTAGTTTCAAACTTTTGACGACCAAATGCATCTGCCGGTCGAATACATAACAGTTGTATCCATCGAGGTTGGGTAAGCTTAACTGATTAGCCAGTGAACTCAGTAACAAAGATATGTGTAGTTTACTGTGCAAGCCTGGGTTGTGGGCCGGTGTTGCTGTAATCAAACTGGTAACCCACAACTATACTGTAGTTAAACGAAGTTGTAGGTTTGATTGCAATCAATTTCTGTGAGTAGACCTCGCCCGGATCTAGCCCCGCGCTCTGATTGGTCGAGAGGGGGTCACGTGATCCAAGATGGCGGCGCCCATGTATCACGTGATCAAAAAATAGTGGTGTGGGAGAAATTCCCTCATGTGCGGGAGAAATTCCCTGCTCACTGCACCTCTTATCCTAGTGTTTTGGGGTGATTTGGGGTGTCAAAACCTGTGTTTTTCTGTAAAATCGGTGATTTTGGGTGTGAAAATCGGTGTTTTTTCGGTAAAATCGGTGATTTGTTGGGTCCGGTGAGGGAGAAACGAGGGACGGAGGGAATTCCAATATGGCTGCGCCCATGATGAATTGGCGGGAACAGGGGAACCTAACCTCACTTTCTTGGTTTCGCGCGTATTCAATATGGCTGCGCCCATGATGAATTGGCGGGAACAGGGTAACCTAACCTCACTTTCTTGGTTTCCCGCGTATTCAATATGGCTGCGCCCAGTTGGCGGGAAACAGTAGAACATAACCTCAATTGTGAAATTGGCGGGAACAGTAGAACATAACCTCAATTGTGAAATTGGCGGGAACAGGGGAACATAACCTCAAATGTAAAAAGGGCGGGAAAGTAAACTAAACAAGAGAAATAAAGACGAATCGTACCTTATTGTGTGATGATTTAGAGCTGAGCATAGGGGTTCCAGGAGTTTAAAATAAAACATTTTTTGGGTAAAAACTAATTTATTATACTATTTCTAAACAACTATCCACATTGGCACTCTTCACTCCCGCCACACAGATAGCAATATGTGGTGGTGACGTCATCAGAGGAAGTCTGTAACATAAATAGACCTGAGTTAGCCAGTTCTGAACAAGAAAATTCCGCGCTTCCCCACTGGCTGGAATAAGCGCGTCCTTGATTGGATGTAAATAGTATCTAAGCGCTCTGATTGGTGGAACCTGAGAGGCCGGCACTCCTTCCTCTCTCTCCCGTCAGATCCGTGCGGGAGGTCAGGGAGATAGGACGTGTGTCGCTCTGAGTTTTACACAATTATTTAAACAATTACGATCTTTTGATATTACTCGAGTAAAATAATTCAATCTAATACGTTAAAATATTTTTACTTTTTACTAATACTTATTTCAATTACCGTTAATACTATTCTTGTAATTATTTTTCTTAATCTAAATAGAAATTATCGTTACTAGTAGCAGTTAAGCTTTTTAATCATTTAGTTGCTTTTTCTAACGTAATATCGTTTCTATAATACCATATTGTAAACATGTCTTACGAAAATATTGAAGTAGATTCTGAACCTGTATATATGGATATGGAGTTGGATCCTGTAAAAACGCTAGGTAAAAACGAGACTTACATAAAAAAATATAGGGTATACGGTACTAAGACCACCTTTAAATTCAATCCCGTCCCTGAAAACATTAATGAAATCGATTGGCTAAGGACGGGATTTTCTAAAATTGTAAATGAAATGAAAGCAAATTGCACTGATTCGGACTACCTCGGATTTACACTTCATAGTCTAAATTTAAAAAGTAAAGATCCGGGCTACGTGGCATTTCGACCAGCTGATCAGGTCAAAGACGATGTCCTTTTTGAAATTTTCGGGGGGATAATTCAAAGTAACGCGGACTCTGTAAAATCTACCGATACGTTCAAAGTCGAATGTACGCGTGTCAATCTCCCTGTTGGTAGTGGTGGTTCCAGAAGACCTGGCTTGTACAATAATTTTCACGAAGAATGTAAAGCACGAACAGGTATTGTATCGATAGAAAATGTGGACAATCTGTGTCTGCCCCGAGCTATAGTGGTAGCAAAAGCCTACGCCAAAAAATATCCTCAGTTCAAAGCAATAAGGCAGGACAAGGGTAAGCGACAAACTCTTAGAGCCCAAAAATTGATGACCAAAGCCGGGGTCCAAATTTCTGAACAGGGAGCGGGGGTCCACGAACTTTCAAAATTTCAAGAGCACCTCAAAAAATATAATATTACAGTTTACAACTATAACAGTAAGGGTAGGGACGTGTATTTTAACGGTAATAATGAAAGTGCTCTGTATAAAATTAACCTACTGTATCATAACGGCCACTACAATGTGATCACATCCCTCACTGCAGCCTTTGCTTGTAAACTCTATTGTGAGGCGTGCCATGTCCCTTACGACCACAAAGGTTATCACAGATGCTCAAACATCTGTCCTGCGTGTCAGACAGTTTCTCCGCCCTGTAAAGAGGAGCATGGAGGAATAGTTTGTCCAAATTGTAACATAACTCTAAAAAATCAAATATGTTTCGCGGCTCACCAGGGTGAACGGTGTAAATCTGTTAATAAATGCAAACAATGTCAAAGACTCGTATTTCTGAAACAGCGTAAATCGAAACACGTGTGCGGGGAAGTTTTCTGTAAAATCTGTAATGATTTCAAGGCCCCAAACCACCAGTGCTACATGCGAGTCGACACAGGCAAGCCCAAAACAGAAGATTATCTATTCATATTTTTCGATCTGGAAACAAGACAGGACGAGTACATTGATGATAAAAAAGTTCATAAAGTAAATCTATGTGTCTCGCAACAATTCTGTTTCAAATGTATCGGTGGTGGAAATTGTGAACATTGTAATACCCGCACTCGAGTCTTCAGACAAGATCCTGTAGTTAAATTCATGGATTATGTGATGGATGTTAGAAAAAATTTCAAAAACGTTTGTGTAATGGCTCATAACGGTCAGGGCTTTGATTTTCAGTTCATCTTAAAATACGTACTGGAACAGACAAAATTCAGTCCAGAGCTAATTATGCGTGGCACCAAAGTCATTCTCATGGAATTGGACAACGTGAGATTTATCGACTCACTGAACTATTTCCCCATGGCCCTCTCAGCACTCAACAAAGCCTTTGATCTACCCCCAGAGAAGAAGAAGGGTTACTTCCCTCACTTGTTTAACACTCTGGCAAACCAAAACTATGTAGGCCCCATCCCACCCAAGGAATACTACTGCCCTGAATCGATGTTCGAAAAAAGTTATACAGATTTTGAAAATTGGCATAATGACCAGGTCGACAAAAACGTAGTGTTTGATTTCCAAAAAGAACTTATTGAATATTGTATTTCAGATGTAGACATATTGGCGCAGGCGTGTATAAAATTCAGAGCAATGTTTCTCGAAGAATGTAACGTAGACCCGTTCATGGAAGCCGTGACCATAGCCAGTGCCTGTAACTTGGTGTTTATACGTAAGTTCTTAAAACCCAATACTATTGGCCTGGTCCCTAACAATGGATACAGACTTGTTGACATGCAATCTCCCATCGCTTTGCAGTGGCTGACTTGGGAGGAGGATCAGCGCGGCGTCCGAATTCAGCATGCAGGGCGGGAAAGAGAAGTCAAAATTGCCGGTATGAAAGTAGACGGTTTCGACGGTGAACGCGTGTATGAATTTCAGGGTTGTTATTTCCACGGGTGCCCTAAATGTTACAAGTATGAGAGGGAAGTGCCCTTATCAGATGATCCCTCAGACTCTTTGCATCTGAGGTACGAAAGGACCAAATCCAAAATAGCTAAACTCCATAATTCCGGATATGAAGTTATCGAGATGTGGGAGTGTGAATTTAAGAAAATGAAAAAAGATCCTAGATTGGCATACCTAAATTCATTACCAATTCTAAACACGCTCCCACTTAATCCAAGAGACGCCTTCTTTGGTGGTAGAACAGGCAACGCAAGAACATACCACAAGTGTGCAGAGGGGGAGTCTATACAGTATGTGGACGTATGCTCTCTCTATCCTTTTGTTAATAAATTTAAAATGTACGTAAAATCTCATCCTAAAATCTATGTGGGTGACAGAGAATGTAGGGGGCGAGGCATGCAGGCTGAAGGTCTTCTTAAATGTAAAGTCCTGCCTCCGCTAAAGTTGTATCACCCGGTTCTCCCTACACGCATGAACGATAAATTAATGTTTGTTTTATGTAGGACGTGTGGGGAGGACATGTACTCGGGTGACTGTGCCCACACCACGGAAGAGAGAGCATTGACAGGGACATGGACGATGCAGGAAATTAGAAAAGCTGTAGAAAAAGGCTATACCATTTTAGAAATGTACGAATTATGGGAATACGAGGTAGTGACCTATGAGGATGGCGGACTCTTCACAGACTTTGTAAATAAATTTTTAAAAATTAAACAGGAGGCATCGGGCTACCCTTCCTGGTGTCTCACTGATCAGGACAAAGAAACGTACATTAAAAAATATTTTGAACATGAAGGTATCAGACTTGACCAAACAAAAATTGAAAAGAACGCGGGTCTTCGCTCCCTCGCGAAATTAATGCTAAATTCGTTTTGGGGAAAATTCGGACAGAGAGAGAACCAGACAAAGACATCGATAATACGATCACCCGACACATTTTTCAAACTACTAACCAGTCCCGGGACACAAGTAAATACGGTTCAAGAAATTAACGAAGAGGTTCTCCTCGTAAATTGGCAAAACATAGAAGAGGTTAGCGAGTCCCTCAGAACCGTCAACGTCGTCTTGGCCGCTTTTACCACATCTCACGCGAGGTTTAAAACTGTATGAACACTTGGAACAGCTACAATCTCAAGTCCTTTACTATGACACAGACAGTGTACTGTACATACATAAAAACGGCATGTATAAAGTTCCTACCGGTGACTACCTCGGGGAGATGACCGATGAGTTGGTCGACTACGGTCCCGGGTCATACATTGTAGAATTCGTTTCTGGTGGTCCTAAAACCTATGCCTACTTAGTGTGGTCCACAAATAAAAATTCGTTAGTTGAAGTCTGTAAAATTAAAGGTCTCACTCTAAATTTAAAAACTAGTAAACGTCTAAATTTTGAAAAATTAAGAGAAATGGTGCTTAGTGAAACGGATCCAACTCTAGAAATAACAGAAAACCGTATTAGACGGACAAAAGACAAAAACATAGTTACCGTAGAAGAGACTAAACTATTTAAAATTACCGGTCCTAAGCGTAAGCGGGAAGGAGAGTATGAGACACTACCGTATGGCTATAGTAAAGTTTCTAAATATTAGTATATTGTAGTATACTCACAGTGGGTGTAAATATAGCCTCCTTCACTCTTCTAAACACAGACACCACAAACAATAACCTTCGTAGGTCAATACTTTTCCCCCTCATCCTCTTTAACTTCTCCCGCGATTGCTCGAGTAGATGCTGCTTCTCCTCCATCACTGACCGAGACTGAACGCTCTCCTCGCAACCGTGTACCCCCACTACCACACAGCGTCCACTGACTTTCCTGTCACTGTGCTTGCTACCGGCCCTCGCAGACCCAAAAGCCTGAGTGTGTGTGTGTATGGGCTCTGAGGTCCCGGACGGAGTGGTTGCGATCCTTCAGGTGGCCTAAACTCCATAATTCCTTGGGATCATGTATGAATGTGTGTGGCAACGAGGCGGGCTAAAACCCATAGATGTACTCTTGCCGTGAATGTGCCGAGAGGTTCGTGGCCTTGGGGGTGTGAATGTGATCCTTCAGGTGGACTAAACCCCATAATTCCTTGGGATCGAGTGTGAATGTGTGGGAGATAGTGATGGACCGGATCAGCCATGGCAGATTACAAATGTATATAGTGTTGATATTACTGTAAAATTGTAAATACTGTTGTAAACACTTATCTTTGTGCAAAGTGTGAGGTCTCAGTGGGGGAGTCGGTGGTGGGAGAGTAACCGTGGAGGCAGTGGTGGTGGTGGGAGAGCACTTCATTCTCAATCATGGCGTGGAACCCAAAGAGCCTCTATGACCTTTGTCTGCGGCAAATTGCCCAACATCCTATTCGCTTCTTACGATATATCCAGATCCCCGAATCCATCCGTCGGGAAATTAAATCTAAACATCGCGAATGCTGCTTTGAATTGGTAGTCAGATACAAAGAAGTTTACGACGGACGCGGACTACGCAGACTTTGTCATATGTGTGCTCGAGACCGTTCAGCTGTTTGGCAAAAAGAATCGTCGACCGCGTATTACTTCACGGAAGATACATTTTACACAATGCGTAGTTTATGGGAGTGCACATCGTGTAACAATCGGCTCTTTTACTATAGGACCGGGCGTTGCATGTGCGATTATTCCATTGTCTAAGCAACAAGGGATGGAACAGTATTTGGTCACCGGGCGACAACCAGTTACTTCTGGACTGGCCCTCAAAATCAAATACTGTTTAACCTGGGCATCGAGCATGCTAGTGTTCGATGTGGGTGTTCCAAACCACACCACTTAGACTAATATAAATACCGGTATACAGATTTTTTTCTTCATTTACAAAATGGACGCTATAGCGAAAGAACTGCACAAACCGGCTAGGAAAAACTATCCCAGACGCAGGGTTACGCTGAAGGGACTCAATGATCTATACCAGGCTGACCTAGTAGAGATGATCCCGTATTCAAGGGTGAACAAAGGTTACAAGTATATATTGACAATGATAAACTGCTTTAGTAAACTTGCGTTTGCCATTCCTTTAAAAAACAAGACCGGTGCAGAAGTCGCGCATGCACTAGAACCTATACTGTCTAAACACAAGATGAAAAACCTTCAGACTGATCAGGGTAAGGAGTGGTACAACACTCACGTCAAAAAGCTAATGGACAAATATAAAATAAACCTTTACTCGACCTACTCACATCTGAAAAGCTCTATTGTAGAGCGTCTAAACAGAACATTAAAAGAGAAAATGTATAGAAAATTCACGACACGTGGAAGTTACGAATGGTTCAGTATTCTATCTGATATAGTCAAGGAGTACAATAATAATGTCCACAGAACAATCGGTATGAAACCAAAAGACGTTAAACAGAAACACGTAAAACAAATCCTTGTCCGTTTAAACAAAACCACAAAAAGAAAACAAAAAATTAAAATCACTAAATTCAAGCTAAACGATAAGGTAAGGATTAGCAAATACAAAGGAGTTTTTAAAAAAGGTTATCTGCCTAACTGGACAAATGAAGTATTTACAGTATATGCAATAAAACCTACAAAACCCGTAACGTACATTCTACAAGACTCTAAAGGTGAAGTATTGAAAGGTGGGTTTTATGAACAAGAACTCCTCAGGTCCAAAACTGGTAATGTATATCTAGTTGAGAAAGTGTTGAGGCGGAAAGGAGACAAAGTACTTGTTAGATGGCAAGGGTTCGATAAAAACAGTGACACATGGGTGAGCAAGCATGACATCACCACACACTGAGTGTGACTGCAACTGCAGTCGTGGGACCGGATGCAGCTGCACCAGCCGCTGCGTGGGAGCGGATGCAGCTGTGCGCTCCAACGTCCAGGAGGGCTACCAGTTCAGCTCTGTTACTTTATATACTATGTCATAATAATGTGCAACTTAGTTTATCTTCGACAATGAGACTGATTAGTCAATCTGTGAAATTACCAGTGAGAAACTTTGACGAGTTTGTAGGTGGTGGTATGAATCGTACAAATAAAAACGGTCCTCTGCTACCTGACACGATTCGCGGATTAATTGTTGGACCGTCCAATTGCGGTAAAACGAACGTACTGTTTAACCTATTGGTAGATCCTAACGGTTTGAGATTTGAAAATGTTTACGTGTTTTCAAAATCACTCTACCAACCAAAGTACCAGCTACTATCCAAGATTATGCCGAAAGAGATCGGATACCACGCGTATGATGACAATGCATCTGTCATACACCCGAGTGAGGCTAAACAGAATTCAGTAATGATATTCGACGACATAGCCTGTGAAAAACATAACAATATACGAAACTACTTCACCATGGGTAGACACAAGAATATTGACACATTCTACCTAGGTCAGACCTACAGCCATATACCCAAACAGCTCGTTAGAGACAATGCCAACTTTATCGTACTATTCAAACAAGACGAAACAAACCTTCACCATGCATACAGTGACCACGTCAATACCGATATAGACTTTGAAAAGTTTAAACAAATGTGTGCTCTGGCGTGGAAAGACAGACACGGCTTCCTGGTCATATGCAAGGACTGTGACATTGATAAAGGCAGGTATCGTATCGGAATCGATAGTTTCATTCAAGATCTATGATGGTAAGGATATACCACTACAATGACCTCAGAGGTTTCTCAATCCAGAGATCCAACAAAGTCCATTCAAACCTGTGCACCTGGTACTATGCCGATAAGAAAAAGTTTTGCGGTAATTACTGTAGCAGACGCGGACCACATGGCTTTCTCTTCAATAGGAGGTGCTGGAGACATAAGCGTGTAGGGATGTACAGTGCTAGTCTACCACCCGTAATCTTGTTAATGATTTCAGCAAGCGAACGGTTCTACAATCGCGATATATGGATAGAGTTTGTGAAAAGAAGTCAAAACAAAGGGGTACCGCTCGAACTCGTGGTGTACCACGAGGACATGCTAAATAGTACGGTAAGAAATCCACAGAACATGTTATCCAGATTCAGACCGTTTCCCGATCAATTCGGTCAAATCGTACCGTTGAGAAACGCTCATGGTAGTGTAAACTTTGCGCAGACCTGTATAAGGATGCTCCAGTACGGGTGTAACATACCGCATGCAGCTCGCTGTATTCTCATTACAGAGAGAACAATACCAATCAGGAACCCTGTCAAGATCTACAATCGTGCTCTAGCTTCAAAGTGCTACATTGACATTAGCTACAACGTAGGTTACGGCCCCGTCCCAGACGGTTTACCGCGAGGTCAAAGGAAGAAAGATTTTGCTGGTGTAAACAATCTTTGTCAAAGTCTGTTTACGACAGAATTTCTCAAATTGGCTTTACCGACCGTACCAATGTACTGCGATAAGTTCGGAATAACACTGCGTGACGGGACTTACTCAATTACAAATACCAAACAGTTTGAGGCTTGGAGGAGTTTTACAGGAGCTAATCCAAGTGAATTCTGGTTACTCAACTCTTACATGATTCACATACACAGTAGGGTGAACAGACCTATAGAGCATCTGAAACAATATATGGAAAAGCACGTGGAGAGTGACAAGTATACTGTAGCTGAGATACCCCAGTGGAGAGACGGATGGAAAAGGACCTTTGTGTTCAGGGACCCTGATAGACCTGTACAGATACCGAGAACAGTTTACCTAAGAGGGCTAGGTACCGTGGTGTCACTAAAGCAGGTCGTACGCTTTCTAAGAAAGCATAAAAAACGAGCCCTCTTCTTTAGACAGGTTGAACTGCCATAAAGTAGTTAGTATTAAAGTACTAAAACCGAGTCACATTGTCAGTTTAAACAATGGCTTCAAAGGAGAAGGACCTTACTCTCAGTATAACTCGTTTGAGGAAAGCTATAAAGCAAAAGTATAAACAGTTCAGAGAAGGAACTCTGGCCACAGACGTATTTCTAGAAAAACAGTACAAACCTATCCTGTCAGAGTTACGAAAAACAACAGGATCTGTAAAAACTGAACCGAAAACCGAACCAAAGCAAGAAGAAGAAGAGGAAAATGAAGATGAGGCAGCCGTACAGTTCACTCCGGACGTTATGACAACCCCCAAAACACCTGCGTTCCTGCAGGACGATGATGTGCTTGAAGCAGGACCGTCGTCACCAGACGTCAGTGATATACTCAGCACGAAAGAAGGACAACTCTCAGCATCTGCATGGATACAGAACACGTTCTCTCATCCACTAACCATAAGGTACATGACAAGTATGATGAAGGATATGTCAGGTAAACATAGTAAGATCGACCATACGTACGGACCACGCTACGACAACAATACGCTAATGGTAGGAGATAAGAAGTTATCATTTGGAGATGACGGTAGCATACTCGTAGGTGAACGGTCCTACAGACTTACACAGGGACTTTATGAATTGCTTTTTAATCGTCTGCCTGATGACAAACGTTACAACGTAAACGATATGAGAGCTTACAAGGATATATTGACACTGTCGTCTGCTCACAAGAGAAGTTACAATTATAAAAATCACGTGAACCGTAACGCTTCAACGAAATACAAAGTCATTATTTCTCAACTCTTCCCAAAGACCGGTAGCGGGTATAAGGATGTAGGAGCACCAGACCCTATCTACTATGATGACCCAAACGAACTGTGTGACAGACTCAGACTCCTCGTGTCCTCAGCAGAGACCGGTAACACGGGACATAGGAACGAAATAATAAACATTATCGAAGAACTCAAAGAATCAAAGACTATATCAGGTGATGGTAACGCGAGATTCAGATCATTGATGAGATGACCGTCAATAAGTTTGGTCAGAGGCCACAATCTCTGAAGAAGCAAGACATTCAGAGAGTTACGAATACTGTAAACAAAAAGCTAAAGAAAGATGTAAGAAGACTGTACTCTCAAATTGCAATCCTTCAGAATCAAGCGCTTATTCAGCAGAATCAAATAAACAGCTTACAAAATACAAATGAAGAAGTTATAAGGCGTCTAGCAGTTCAACTATTTCACTGGATCAATAAGATACACACTACCGTACCTCCAGCTCGCTTCCACGGCGTCTTAGATGTTGATGAAAAACACATATATTGACTGGGATAAGATATTTATAAAGAGCAATGTACAGGAGGAGTCTTCATCACTTGCACAATGAGTGTTGACAAGTTTGGTCATACGGTCCGTGAAGGAAGTAAGAGAGGTCCGCCTGGACAAGGATTCAGTCTCACAGTCGACGGCAACTACGATATCAAGGGCAAGCGGTTATGTAACGTGGCCGACGCCCAGCACAGTCTAGACGCTATAAACCTGCAGACCTTGAAAAATAATGTGGATAGCGCAGTCCTCAAGACTGTGTCTGACGTTTCGCTTGTATCCAAGAAAAATGTGATGGACGCTAAAGGTAACAGAATTAGCAACATAGGTGATGCTCTACTCTGGACCGATGCTCTGACTCTTCGTCGTCTTGCTAGGGAGGTACCCTATAAGGACACGAACAGCAAATATTACAGGTTTGACAACTACAGGTTGCGCATGATAGGTGATCCCGCGGAGGATACAGATGCAGTGACGCTAAAATATCTTAAAACGAACACTCTAAAAAGAAGTAGTGATGGTAAAGTCTGGGAATGTGATAACAAAAGACTCGGACAGATGGCTGATCCTCTTCTCGCTGGCGACGGTGTAAACCTACAGACTTTGAACAGGAAACTGAATGAAAAAACGCTGGCGATAGACAAGGACACGATCGACGCTAAAAAGAGGAGACTAGTGAATGTAGCCGATGGTCAAGGACCAAACGATGCCGTTACACTCTCTCAGTGTCAAAATCTATTGCCTGCTACTAAAAGTATTGCGGACGGAACAGTTATCTTTAATAATTACAGAGTTTCTAATGTTGCCGAACCTAAAGAAGGTACCGACGCTTGCACTGTAAATTATGTGAAGGAAAGAACACCGGATACGGATAAGGATAAATGGTTATTTTGGACGTAAACGATTAAGTCAAGTAGCTTCTCCGCTGTATGACGGAGATGCTGTTAATAGAGGATACCTTAAAGTGAACACTCCGATACTCGACGGTGACACGTGGAATTGTAGGAATAAAAGATTGAAACTTGTGGGCGACCCTGTCGACATGAGTGACGCTGTGTCTGTTAATTATCTGGTGAGAGTGGTGAGCGAAGTCTTTTACGGTATGTACAAACTACTGGCTCCGACGCTAGACGCTATACACCTAACCGATAAAGACGAGTGGATTAGGTTCAACATTGTCGACCCATACTTTAAAGACCCAGTGAGCAGGGTGAGATCGAAAACCGTGATGGTTTTATTTATATGTGAGCAGCTGACATTTTTACCGCCAGTTTACTTTGGAACCTGGCGAGATGAGGTTCTTGGTATTTATTCTATGTGTAGCTCCTCTGATAGCTGCTAATAAAACTTTGTTGTACTTGGAGAGATACGGCTATCTCGATACTAATACCTCAGAGCTATCCACAGACATTACACAGGCGGTCATTAGGTTTCAGGAGACGTTCGGCTTGAATGTGACCGGATATGTAAATGAGGAGACGACTAACTTAATGAACCAGCCCAGATGCGGCAATTCGGACGAATTAATAGCGTCTTTCACTGCAAACCCAAACTACGGATGGCGGAAAAAACGATATTACCTGGTTTATGTACGGTAGTAATTATCAGTATGACCAACTATGTCGGACTGCGTTCGCCCTATTCTCAAGACATTCCAACCTGACCTTCCGGCGGAACCCTATAAACCCCACAATCATTTTAAGTATCGCTCCCAGGAAACATCTTTCGTATTATCTACGGAAAAATTGCAGTAGAGAGTTTGATGGTAGGGGTGGCTTAATGGGTCACGCCTTTCTCCCTATATTGGGGATGAACCAGACAGATATTCATATGGACGGTGACGAAGATTGGGATTATACAATGAATCTACCTGCACCTGGAAAAAAGTTCATTCTTTTTGGTTCTAGTACACGAAATTGGACACGCTCTAGGTTTGCAACATTCATCACTTTCGTCGTCTATAATGTATCCTTTTTATTTTGTACCACATGGTATTTCAAATCTTTACCAATTTGATTTAGACAGAGATGATCAAATGGCAATACAGTATATTTACGGACCACCTGTTCCTCCATACACGTCCACCACTACTACTACAACATCTACAACAACCTCGAGCACGACTACCACTACTACCAGTACCACCACACCCACGTCAACCTCTACGTCCCCTACAATACCTACAGAGTTGGACATTTGTACATTGAGACATAGAATCAATGCATTTTTGATTGTAAAAAATAGATTGTACGCATTTTACGGCAAGTATGTATGGGCTCTGAGTCTGAATCACGCGCTTAGAACACGTGAGGAGTTTACCAATCCTCTAATAATCACCGATTGGTTGCCGTTTTTACCGTCAGACTTTACAAACATTTCGGCTGTGTACCAAAGACCGAACGGAGAGGTGGCTTTGATTGTGGACAAGACATTGTACATTATTGAGTATCCGTCACTCGTACTTTTAAGACAGAAAAGAATTGATACAATCTTACACTCCAGAATAAATAAAGTGAACGCAGCGTTGAACAGTAATACAGGTAGGACCTTTATTTTTACCGATGACAAATTTGTTGTAGAACTTAAACGAATGCACTCTCAGAGGCACTATGTTGGGTATGACCAGTAAGCGTGTTGCCAGGAGTCCCTGATGGAATTAGAGGAGGTTTCAGATATATAAATGGCCGTCTGTACTTTATAACAGACAGTCACGTTCTGGAGTACGACGAGTTTACAGGAGTGGTTACAAGATCCGAGGCGGATATCTTTGACGTACTGCAGATCACATGTGTTAGGGAGACCCTGCTCAGGCAACTCTATAACGTATTACGGTATATAAGGGAATAAAATGGGAAAGCACAAAGTAAAGCCAAACAGATTGAAACGAACCGTCAAGCGAGGAAGAGGTCTGGTTTCGAGCGCTTTGCAAAACGCCGGATCGGTCGCTGGAAATCTTTTGAACCGTGCAATTGACGCTCTACCTGTCGAACTCCATTTACCTGGTGGGTAACCGATACTGTGGTCCAGGTACGAAATTAGGGGTGAGATTGGCAAGGGGTGATAAGGGTATAAATCCCTTGGACGAATATTGTAAAAATCACGATATAGCGTACTCAAAAATACAGGGATTCCGAACACCGAAGAGAAGCCGACAAAGAATTAGCCAAAAGAGCCTGGGGAAAGAGTCAAATCGGCAGACGCAAGTATTGGGGAAAGAGCCGCAGCCTTAGCTGTAACAGGAGCCATGAAGACCAAAACAGCCCTCGGTGGAGGGAAGAGGCGGAAGAGCAAGCGAGGGAAGCCCAAACGTAAAGGTCAGGGTATGTACCTCAAGCCGTATCCAAAGAGAGGCGGTGGGGTAAGAAAGAAGAGGAGGTGTTGCAATAAAAAAAAACGTCGATACCAGTAAAACCGTTATCAAATTACGAGCTAGTACACTACGCGAAACTACTTAATATTCCGAATTTCCGTGGAGTTTATATGAGAGACGCTCTACCCAAACGCCCACGATCGTATGAATCGGCCATAATTAATCTGGATAACTCGGCCGGTGAAGGTACACATTGGGTGTGTTACAGGAAGTTAGGTAACAGGGTATACTACTTTGACAGTTTTGGTAACCTAAGACCACCAATAGAGCTTATATCATACCTAGGACCAGACGTTAACGTACGGTATAATTACGAGAGAAGACAGAGTGAGGGCTCAGTAGTCTGCGGACACTTGTGTTTAAAGTTTCTCAGCAGTAATGTTTTTCACTTAGCGGTCCTGCTCCACAGGTATCATGCGAGGTATTTCCTCCAATGGACGTGGAGCGATGGTGATTACGAAATTGGTCTAGTTGACCTCTCCACATACTATACGATTCCAAATATTGAAACGGGAATAAACGATATGTTTTATTACGGTGACAATAAACAAATCAAGATAGCAGAGGGGTCGTACGAAATTGAAAATATCGAAGAATACATCAAATCCCATTTAGGCGCGGATGTGACATTTAGTCTGAAAGGAAACAATAATACGCTAAAATCCGAAATCACTTGTAATAAAATCATACACTTTGACAGAGAACAGACAATCGCTCCCCTACTAGGGTTCAGTAAAAAACCACTTGAGCCAGGCAGGGTACACACATCCGATGTCCCCATAAACATAATGAATGTAAATACTATACGCGTTGAATGCAATATCGCACGAGGATCCTTTCAAAACGGTGTTTGTAGAGGGACACGTGCTGCATGAGTTCTATCCTGAAGTGGCCCCAGGCTATAAAATAGTTGAGAAACCCGCCAATGTAATCTATTTACCGGTGAACGTTCGTAGAGTGAACAACATTTCCGTAACACTCAAGGACCAGGACGGCAGATTGATTAATTTCCGTAACGAGATAGTCTCACTACGCTTGCATATAAGAAAACAATAATGGGTCTAGTATTTAGAGAGTTGCCGAGCCACACACTGGTCAGTAATCACCGAAAGGTGGCAGCGTTAACATCAAAGAACATAAAGTTTCTAAAGTCTCTAGGCTTTAAGTATGGCGCTTCTATCGATAGAGTCCGGAGCAATGTACGATGAAGTCGTAACGGGGTGGGAATTTCATACCCATAAACCGTACGCCTCGTCTACGTTTAAGAATAACGATGAAATCAGAATACCGATTAGTCAGCAAGACATAATCACAGCACCGTTCGAAAGCTTCATACATGTTAAAGGGACGCTGCAGGCTAAAAAAGCTGACGGCAGTGCTTGCAATGTAAATCTAGTGAACAACTCAATGGCACATTTATTTGATGAGATTCGTTACGAGTTGAACGGTCAAGTAATCGATAAAACACGCAGTGTCGGCATAACTACGACGATCAAAGGACTGGTATCTTTTAAGGAAAATGAAAAAATGAGTCTGGCTAACGGAGGGTGGCTCGGGGCGAATAATTCCGCAGACGCTGTTAAAGAGTTCAATTACGCCGTTCCCGTTAGGACATTGATGGGATTTTTCGAAGATTACAAAAAGGTAGTGGTTAACAGTAAACAAGAGTTGGTTCTTCTGAGAGCCGCCTCTGATAACAATGCTGTAATTTCAGCTGACGCTGCTACTGTTGATCTTGATATAACTGACTTGTACTGGAGGGTTCCTTACATTACAATATCAGACAGCCACAGGTTTAAAGCTGTTGCGTATGGTCGAGAAAGATACACTGATTCACCTTCCGTTTCGATCATGGGAAATTCACGAGTACCCCAGTTTGCCGTTGACAACACGTCATAGTTGGACAATAAAAACGAGTACCCAAATTGAAAAACCTCGTTACGTGATTTTAGGTTTCCAGACTGGAAGGAAGAACAATTTGAAAAAAGACGCTTCCAGCTTTGATCACTGCGATCTACTCAATATCAAACTGTTTCTGAATTCACAGTACTTCCCGTACGATAACATCCATGGTGACCTACGCATTTTCTACGACATGTTTACCAGATTCCAGAGCTCATACTACCAGATACAAGGTGCCCCTACAGTTGATTTCAACACGTTTAAAAGTAACGTACCTCTCTATGTTATTGACTGCTCCAAGCAGAATGATTCAATAAAAACTGGCCCCGTAGACGTGCGTCTGGAGTTTGAGACTAAAAAACGCTATTGCTGCAAACACTGCGGCTTACTGCTTAGTACTATATGACTCACACCTGGCATACACTCTGCTCACGGGTAACGTTAAGCGGATGGTGTAGGAGCGGTGGTGGGGGTAAACACTTATAAGTAGCTAAATTTTGTACATGTGTCTCATTCTGTGTCATGGAGAAGCTAAACAGTTTTCTAAACGAGCCTGACTCGGTCGAGGCGACTCGATACCTAACATTAAGGAACGAACTACTCTACAAGGTCGAGGGCATGCGAAGACTCTTTGCTCGCTTTAGACCTACAGTTAGAGTGCCCAGTGACTCTTATAGATACGGTCATTTCAAGGAATGCGCGTGGGCACGGCCCGACGCTACGTCAGGTCCTGACACTTGTCAGTGTCACTATATGGATTCATACATTAGGGGTTCGATTACGATTTTGGATCAGTTAGCTGAAATGAACGATCCGTTTCTTTCGAGATTACAGGTTCTACTTGAACCCTTCCGTGATACCGCAACACAGGGGCTGTATTGTTAGGGTGGGGGTAATTGTTAGGGTGGGGGGTAATTGTTAGGGTGGGGTAATTGTATAAATTGAGCGACTCCTACGCCGACGTACATTACCTACCCAGTGTTGAACACTCTCGCAACGATGGCGTTATACATTCTCAGTTATAAGGAAGACGAAGCAGAGGGGAAATTATTGGGATACCTCGAGTGTACTAATTGTACATCCTATACCGACTTTTATGATGTTAAGGACTTTAACAAAATTGAGGTTTGTTTTGAGGTAGACGATGAGCCCGAGGCCTACGACACGGATGATGAGGATAATCCTGTTAAACAGGCTCTAAATAGGTATAGACAGGGTATAAAAGCCGGAGTGTACACTTCCTTGTGGAAGGACGGAGAGATGAAGACATGTAAATACCTCGACTGTGCTAATTTCACACCTAATAGTGCGTTTTATGATGTGACGGGTTTTGACAGAATTAGGGTTAGATTTTGCAGAGAGGATGATGTGAAGCTGAAAGGGTATAAAAAGGGTATCAAAGCCGGAGTATACGCTTCCTTGTGGAAGGACGGAAAATTGAAAACAATTAAAACCATCAACTGTGCTAATTTAACATCCCATGGCGACGCCTGGGATGTGAGGGACTGTGACAAAATTTATGTCTCTTTTTCGATAGATTCCTTTCACATACGAATGGGAGGAGGAGGTGGAGGGGGAAGAACCACCTGCTAAAAAATCTCATTGGTCAGAATAAGCGCGTCTCTGATTGGTCGAAATGCTCCTGTCTAAAAGTAAAATTTGAGAATTTACGTCAGACGTTGAGATGGAGTCGCAGACTATGGACGTGGAACCCACGCGGATTCCAAAACGTAAAGAGCGTATCAATGCGTTAACCGGGGTTTTTCTTAGATCTGTCTACTTTTTGGATAGTGATCTTTCAAAATGCGTAATTGTAGGGTTTGTTAAGAATCGGGGTGACTCTCTCGGGGTTCTCTTTAAGGGTAAAAAGGGATGCGTTTATTGGTCACACGATGTGTTCAATCAAATCACTCCTCATTTCAATTCCATAACCCTGGCTCTGGAGAATAAAACCAAATTTTATATTAAATCGGACACGGAGGAGGATATCAAGGTCACAAATGTTTTCGGTCGTATGCACGTGTTTCTCTTTGACGGGGAGCATATACTTTAACGCTTAACGAGGCCGAATGGACTCAGTTTACAAACAGCCTTCCTCTGATGTACATTGCTCTCAGAGACAATTTTATTATCGAAGAGTCTGTACGGTTTACCATTCACGCACTAGCATCAGGGTTGGTAGAGGAGGACGTATTTGCAAAAGCAGATAGTCAGGGACTCCTCTGCTCCACAGCTCATAAATTAGCTCTTGAAGTGGCCTTGTACAAACGTTGGCCCAATGGATGTGGCAGTAGTTGAATTTCACGCATTTCAAGGCAATAAAAGACCCTTTATTCTTAAAGAGCTCGCGATCGTGGGAAACTTCTTTTCAATGTCAAATTATATTTAAACCACCTTTTCCTAGAGAACGGTTTGAGCGCCAAAAATCGTACAACAGCTCGCTGGCTTGAAGATAACTACCATAAGATTTCTTGGGAGGAGGGTGATTATCCCTACAGAGCTAATGTACTTCGCACTCTATGCAAACCCTTTGCCGTGATTTACACGCGCGGGTTGGAGAAGGCAGAGTTCTTGAGAAAGTTTCACGGTGATGTCCGTGAACTGGACGATATAGTGTGCGAGGAGGCCGGCAATCCGTGTAGCTGTAAAACAACACACAGGTTTGCTTGCTCGTTGCCACAACATACGTCAACCGAGGATCCCAATGTGAAATGCGCAATGATTGCAGCAAAGTGCCGTTTCGAGATCCTTAACAAACAGCTGCACAATACCAACGCTTATTAGTATCGGCGAGTGATTAGTAAAGGGGCGGAGGGGTTCGGCATTTAGTTGAGAATCCCGACGTGTTGGCTTGAAAGGACTCGCCGACGGGTCACATTGAAAGGCTTCACCGAGTAAAGTGACTTTTGACTGTAGGTTAGATACGAAAAATTCTAGAGCGGGGTGAATGATTGGTAAGCTCCTAAGGCTGGCGTAAAACCTGTAAGTCCTGGGGCTCTTTACTGCTCTTACGGCAGGCCTAAACTCCGTAAGACCGGGAGCAGTTGTGTGTGTGTGTGTGTGTGACAGATACCTCTATGGCAGGCCTAAACTCCGTAAGTCCCAGGGGTATGTACCTCGCTCTAGATGCTGTAAAAAATAAAAAAATTTAAAAAATGTAAAATTCTCCGGTAAGTTTTTGAGTCACATTGAAAGGCTTCACCGAGTAAAGTGGCTATTGAAACTTACAGGAGACAAAAATATGTTGAGGAGCGATACATTGTAATGGAGTGAATCGCTATCGTGTACAGCGGTGGTTTGGGGCTGTACACAAATACTGGTCACATTGAAAGGCTTCACCGAGTAAAGTGATTAGTAAAGTGAAAGAGTGAGAATAGGCCTACTGGGGAAACTCACTATAATCAAAAACGCACTGGGACCCCTACGGCCTAGCCATTCTGGCTTACCGTGGTGTGGAAACGTGGGTCACAAATTGCAGTTAATGCGGTGGTGGTGCAAGTGCGAGTCTCGGTGGGGGAGAGGCGTCCGCGTATAAAAGCGCGGTGCATCGGCTGCAGCTGCACTTGCTGTGATAGCTTTGCTATGTCTGTGGCAACTAGTTTTTAACCGTTTTCGCCATGTTGCTGTTGGTGGTGGCTGGCAACGATCTCGAGGTAATTATTGTTTTGATTATTTATTGTTCTATCGAGTTGTCCCTCAACACTGTTTCTAACTTGTAAACGTGTTTTTTTAGGAACAACCATCCACTTCAAACGGTTTGCGTAGGAGTCAACCGATCCCTGTGCCCGGGGCTATCCGGGATCGATACTTTACTACGGATAGCGGGTCTATAGTCCATCTGAATATGGTTAGCTCACATTTCAATACTCTAATTTTTACTCCTTAGGTGTGTGTGGCAGCTTTTCTAACTTTATTTTTCTCTTTTTCAGAATAATGGTGATGATCGGGCTACACTTCCTGTCCTTCAGCGTGAGGTGACCAGGGTCAGTACACTATTGTTACCGTTGTATTGTACTAATTACGCATTACTGCAGTCCCTATAATCGAACTCTATTTCAGAACGAGTACGAGGCTCAGATCCAGAGGATGTTCAGGTCTGGGCAATGGGTGACCACTCGACGCGGCCGACTGCATGTCATAAGCGCCGGTATTGAAGAGGTGATTACCGTTATCCTATTTTCCATTCGTGCAGTATTCGTGTCTGCTAAGTCCCGCAACCGGTGGCGGGACCCGCCATGTATTAATTCACTTGTGCTTTAGGATGAGTCTCAACCATCGACTCTCGGGTGGACCGGTGATGCTAACCCAAACATCACTCTCCCCTCTGACATCTCTGAGGAGAGTCTAATCGCTGCTGCCGATAGGGCTATAGCCGAGGCGTCGACTTTTTCCCGACGAGGCGACTCAAAGGGTGGTGATGGAGGAATCTAATTCCAGCTCAGATGAGGCGATTTCGGTTAGTATATAGGGCATTCATATTATATTGCAGGTTTCGCCTCTGTTTACAGAATCAAAAAATGAATATTTCTTGTTGACAGTTGAGTACTTCTTGGGACTTCCGACGCAACCCCTCGACCCGGAGGACAGTCCTCTGAGGATCTCTCTCAGTTCTATCGGAGGTTGAATCAGTCTACTCCACCAACAGTCTCGCCCATCAGTAGTGGCTCCTTCCACTCTGGTTTCTCCCCCGACCCCACCTCACAGGAGTCCCTCATATCCATGGAAGTGGCTGCCGGCTCGCCACCCCTCCTCTCACCATCTGCAGTACGTTTCATTCCCTACATTATCCATGCCACTACGTAGTGTTTCATCTGTTTAATTCGTTACCTATGTTACAGGACATAGATCCCCAATGGGAGGCAATGAGGGCGGTGTCAAGGTCCCTGAGTATAGTCGCTCAGGTGCAGGGCATCAGTGAGGGGGCCGTCTACGACACCGAACGGTGGATGGTGCGGAGACCCGAGGAGGAGGAGTTCCGTGCCGCCGCTCCAGCCGCTTGGGAGGAAACCCGCGAACGGTGGATGGTGCGGAGACCCGAGGAGGAGTTCCGTGCCGCCGCGCTCCAGCCGCTTGGGAGGAAATCCGCAGCATCCTCGCGGATTTCCTATACGAGACAGCTACCCGCATGGAGGAGGACTCCCGACGTAGAAACACCGCTGTGCCGTCCAACGGATCAACCCCTGCCACTCAACCCCGCGAAGTGTCCTGCCCCGTTTGCTTTGCGAATCTACCAACAATCGCTCTTCGACTGTGTGGGCATACACTCTGCCGTCCATGCTCCAACAGAGTGGGGGATAGATGCCCCACGTGCCGTGAGCTGATTGTGGGAAGATTCACAATATATCTCCCCAGGTAGATCTCTCTCTACCTCTATCTTAATTATTCAATTGGCTTCACATTCAAAATTTATATTCCAAATTCCAAAGGGACGGGACATTATCCAGTCGTAGGATGTCTACCAGTTCTCTGGACCGATTCTTATACTGGATAATGTTTAACCTGGGTACTATACGTAGTGCGGATGTTCCGAAACCACATCCAGGCCCACATCAACTCACCGCATCACACAATAAGGTACGATTCGTCTTTATTTCTCTTGTTTAGTTTACTTTCCCGCCCTTTTTACATTTGAGGTTATGTTCCCCTGTTCCCGCCAATTTCACAATTGAGGTTATGTTCTTCTACTGTTCCCGCCAATTTCACAATTGAGGTTATGTTCTACTGTTCCCGCCAACTGGGCGCAGCCATATTGAATACGCGGGAAACCAAGAAAGTGAGGTTAGGTTACCCTGTTCCCGCCAATTCATCATGGGCGCAGCCATATTGAATACGCGCGAAACCAAGAAAGTGAGGTTAGGTTCCCCTGTTCCCGCCAATTCATCATGGGCGCAGCCATATTGGAATTCCCTCCGTCCCTCGTTTCTCCCTCACCGGACCCAACAAAATCACCGATTTTACCGAAAAAACACCGATTTTCACACCCAAAATCACCGATTTTACAGAAAAACACAGGTTTTGACACCCCAAATCACCCCAAAACACTAGGATAAGAGTGTGTGAGCAGGGAATTTCTCCCGCACATGAGGGAATTTATCCCACACCACTATTTTTTGATCACGTGATACATGGGCGCCGCCATCTTGGATCACGTGACCCCCTCTCGACCAATCAGAGCGCGGGGCTAGATCCGGGCGAGGTCTACTTCTGTGAATTCAACAATCGAGCGATCGTTACTGATCATATTTTCTTCTCATCTGTCTTCTCGAATCCCTTACCTTCACGATCGTGAGCAAACAATTATAATAAAACAAAAAATTGCGAATAATCGAAACGCCTAAAGAACATAAGTTTACCCTTTCCTAACAGGCGGGATGAAGCGAGACGTCGCCGCGTCGCCTTATACCAAGAATCAGCTGATATGACAATGTTGCAACATGGTGAGGTGTGAAGTGGGGTGCAGTAACTGCTTATATAGCCAGACATTCTATCAGGTGTCTCGTAAAGGTGTACATTGAAATCCACCGAAAAATAACGGGAAACGAAGTTTAACCCTTTTTTTCTATTTTTTGATGCCGCCATATTGAAAGCGAGTGGGTAATTTCTACAACTGATATCAGATACGCGTTTCTTGGCACGATAAACCCCCATAAACCAAGTTTTTTTCAAAACGTATCCCTAGAGGACATTAGATAAATTGTTCAAGAGGGCTGTATTAAGACGATATTTGAATCATACAAACAATGTGAAACTTGTTACGTCCTTATTGTAGATTAAAGAACTATAGATGTAGAACTATAGAACTGAAGATCATAGATGTCTTATTTTAAAGCTTAAATGGTTAATATGCATCCAAACGCTATTTTTTAAAGTTGCAGTGAAAGATATCGAAAATAATATAAAAAGTTTAGATTGTTATTAAAATCTTAAAAATAAGATATCGTTCATTAATATACGACTGAATATAAGGCCTTAAAAGGGTTTAATATTGTTCTTATGGAGCTAAAATCAAAATGGCCGCCAGTATAGAGCGCCCTTAACGCCAAATGGTGGATTTAGATCGAGATGTGAGATTTAAATTTTTTGGGTTATGTACATTAAATTCAGGGTTTCAACTTCAAAGTGTAAGCATTTACAGATCTATGATTGTAAATAAATTAAGATCCCAAGAATTGATTCTCAAGAGCTAATGAATGAGGTAAGAACCCAGTGCTGTGGCCATCGCGTGGATTAATCTAACATGAAGAGATAACGACTGATCGGTAGAGTTTAACAATGCAAGTGAAATTGCGAGTATATTCTTTGAAGATAAAGCACAACTTATTCTCAGGGAAATTTATTTCACATAAAATTTTATTTTTAAGATTCAATATTTCTAATTCAAGAGTTCAAACCGATTGTTTTCCGTTACAAAGACTCATGCAAATTATCCAAAAACAAACTGATTCTGATTGCTCTATCGAATCTGGATGGATTTCATCATCTAAAACATTAGCACACGATTGCCATAAGACTTAGCATTGGTTTAAAATATATAATAAAAACAAATTGTAAGCATACAAACTTTGTTATTGAAAGAAAATATTTAGTTACTCCAGGCATATCCTGCTGATAGTTTTTAACACTGCCGTTCAATATACTAACACACAGTTATAGCACATAGTTTAAGGCAATTCCACAAGTTCCATAAAAGATTAGCATTCATGGAATATTTGCAAACATTATGGTTTAGAGAACTATACTCAACACGTTTTATCCTCTACATTCTTGAGTTGGTCCTGTAGCGTAGCGAAAACGTTATTGGCAAGAGCAAAAGAGCACGCTGTTATTCGATGACGTAGAATTAGAAAAATAAAGTTCCATATTATAATTGTATTCTTAAAAAAATAATGAAGCTATTAGTTTTTATTTGGGTTACACAATATGTAAGTGGGAAAATTGTATATATTTAATTGTCACCCGTTATTTATTTATTCTAATATACTTTTAACACTAAAAAATATTTGGTGGCGGACAAGATTTGTTTAATATGAACTGGGATAGCAGAAGCCAGACAAACTTAATAAACATAAAAGAAGTATTTGCTACTCAGCAAATGATGAGCGACAGTCCAGAGTAAATCTCTAAAGAAATCTAAAAAAGGTAAATGATGGGGGAGGGGACATTTATAAAACCCTGATGAATTTCTTTCTATTTTAATGATATAACGTTTCTGTACAAGGAACTCGTAGCCGCCAGGTGAAATTGCGAGTCAGGTATTAATTACGAACTTCGTTACCGGTGCTTGTGCAAAGAGCGTGTTTTTACAAGCTGTGTTTCCAGCCTTTGTCAGGTCATGGTCTATATAGAGAATACTGCACTGATATTGAACACGTTACACGTCTTTGATGTCTATACGCGCTCAGGGCTGATCTCTACCGGTGATTTCCTGACGCTTTAATGCGAGCAACATCGCTGAAAATAAAACAAACAACGAGGTTCAATTAGGCCATTTTCTTCTGATCTCGTCAATTCAGATTTTAGTGAACGTCATAAAGAGATTTAAAAGACACAAATGCCCTATTACTCAAAAAATAGTAAAAGTTGTGAAATTAAAAATATTAACTAAAACTGTGGGTTATAGTAGTTAATGTATGTAATTATGCTCAGAGAAAATACAACTGCAAACTATATGTCATAGTAGAAAATATATTTACCTATGACCGGCGTAATTGAAACCATACTGTGGGTTATTGTAGTTGTGTTTTAGACACCGAGATAGATTTGAGGGATGGGAAGAGGTGATTCCAGAAATGATAGACCATTCACGAACAGGCCATGGCATGTACAGGATATTATGACGTAATTATTAGGACATGCTGTGTCACTCCCTGATCGACTGTGGAAGTATCGTACTATTATGTCACGACATGTTATTTGACCCTGAATTACTTCAGTCACGCGATGAGAAACGGTAAATATTATACTATCACAAAAGTTTATAGAGGTCTCTATTACGGTTGTCACAGCAATTTCATCTTCATAAATACTACATCTGCAGACTAACTCAACTTTGTACTAGCTAACACCTGTATTATTTAACAGGTATTTTAATGGAAGGTATTACTTATTTTATTATTTCCTTATTTACATATGTGTGTGTGTGTGTGTCTTCGTCCCACAGAAAAAATTGTTAAAGAAAAAGTTGTAGAGAATTAAATTTATTTCAACATGAGTTGTTGTTTTATCATTTTAGAAACGTTTGAGTGGTTTAAAGACTTAATGGAATGAGCTATTTCGTCAAAAGTTAGCACTGACTAGAAAATTATTTTCTGTGCACTTCCAACTCATTGCAAATGATAACACTTCAGCCATTATCAGAGGAGGGTAGAGTTGATTAGGGTTGGTGGGGGGGGGCGGGGAAAACCCCCCCCCCCACCCCCCCCCCCCCCCACCCCCCCCCCCCCCCACCCCCCCCCCCCCCCACCCCCCCCCCCCCCCACCCCCCCCCCCCCCCACCCCCCCCAGTAGATTTATTAGGGTTTGTTCAAGAAACTATTAAGCCAAATCAGGTATATTTAGGAAATAAAAACGCCAAAATTTAGACCGTTTGATGTAATTGAAGTACATTGTAATCTCGTTGAACCTAGTTTTGAAAATCATACCGAACATCTTCACAAAGAATCGGAAATTTTGTACACTTTCTTTCCAAATGTTGCTTATGGATCAAAAATTAGTGAAAAACCGAATGAAATAGACTATATTCCAATTAGAAAAAAATATGAAAAGAATTCAAAAAATCGTCTTAACTGTTCAAGAACTCTGAAGGAAATTTATTGAAAAATGAGAGTAAAAACTACAATTTTACTTAAGATTGTTGAAGCAACGGACATGAATCAAGGGGGTCTATTGAATAGACTACCTTTAAACTTTCAAGAAAAGACTAGAAGATATACATTTTCAAGGGTATCGAATCGCGACTCTTACAAAAATTACATCCAGACACTATTTTCGACCTTTAAACTCAAAATAATAATTGCTTGTTAAATTTTTTTTCTATCTAAATGGAGTCAGTCATAGATCTAAGAAATAATCAACTTACATTCGATAACACGAATATCTTAACGATTGTAGACGAAAACAATGTGATCTGGTTTAAGGCTAAAGATGTTTGCAGAAATTTTACAATATGAAAATACTAGACAAGCTATCATAAATAATATTGATAATGACGAGAAAATAGCCTTTAAATATATAAATTACAAGAGTCTATGCCATAGACCCTTTCAAAATCTTCATCCTGACACTATTTTCGTTAATTAATCTGGCCTTTATTCTCGAAATAAACTTACTAGTTAAATTTCTTTTCTATCTAAATGGAGTCAGTTGTGAATCTACTCAAATTCAATAATAAAGAAATTTTAACATTTGTTGACGAAAATAATGAATTTTGGTTTAAAGCAAAAGATATTGCAGAAATATTGGAATTTAAAAATACGATGAAAGCGATTAGAGATCACGTTAAAGACAAATATAAAAAAAAACTACGATAACATAGATTCAGAAGGGGGGAACGAATCGTTCTTACCTTCAAACTTTCAAAAAACACTATTTTCATTAATGAACCGGGCATATATTCTTTAATACTGAAATCAAAAACGAAGATAGCAGAAATGTTTCAAGATTGGGTTTTAGAAGAAGTTTTGCCAAGTATTCGTAAATTTGGTGAGTACAAACTTGAAAACAAGATTAAATATTTAGAGGACGAAGTTAAACACTTGCAAATTAAAGATGAAATCAAAAACGGAAATAATCGCAAAACAAAGTGTAAAAATTGACTTAATGAAACCAGACCTTGTTTGTTAAAGATTTTTGCTAAGAAAAAACACCATGTTTTTGTATTAATTAAGAAGAAATCACATGTGGGAATGGCCTTATTACGTTATCAGAGCTCAGAAACGAGAAATATCCAAACCGATTAAAAACATCTAAAATAAATTATCTGAATTAGAGATTTTGTTCATTGATGACGAACCAAATTCTATCAATCTGTATAACCAAATGAAAGAATCTTGAATATTTATACAACGGAAATCATTTTACTACAAATATGACTGAATCTCGACTGATTTATAGAATATCTAAATTACACGATGAAAATGTTACTAAATTTTACTAAAAACTCTTGACTTATGATATTTTGTTTGTAAATGTCTTTGAAGACTAGGTAACCATTGAAGAGTTCTTCCACATTCGCAATGAGTCGGTTTATTTTGACTTTCTCGGAAAATTCTTCTAGCACAATCTTTACAATGTGTATGTTTTTTTATCTTTACTATAATGCCAATCACAAAATTTGGAAATATCCTTAAATTTCTTTACAAATACAACATTCTTTCTCTTCTAAAGTTAATTTTTCCATTTTATCGTATAATTCTCTTTCATATTTATTATGACAATCTTTACAATAATGTCCAAATCCGTCTTTTTTAGTTCTATTTTTATAAAATTCTTCAAAACCTTTTATTTCCTTGCACATTGAACATTTCTTTTGAGCCTCCATTTATATAGAAAAAAATTATAGCTTTGACTTTCTCAATTCATATTCATAAAAACTTACCGGTTATTTCTTCGTTGTATAAATCTTTTATACTATAAGTTACAGGATCTGTGTTATTAATTTGATAAATCACAAAGATTTCTCTTGACCAATTGTTCTTATATTTGGTTCGAAAATGTTTGTTTTTTACTAACAATTCTTACATGATCATCGACTTTAAATTTAGTTTTCGTGTGAATTTCAGGTGGAACATACTCGAAAACTGTCTCTAATAAACTCCTTTTCGGCATCCTTATCTACGTCTTTAGGCTTCATTTTGATTGTGCTGTGAACCGTATCATTGTAATTTGTGACTATTTTTTGAAGAATATCGATCCATTTGAAGTTTTTATTAATCTCCAAAAATAACTTTCATCCTTTCGTTTTGAGTTCTGTTATATCTCTCTACAATACTTGATTTCTCTTCGTTTTCAGTATGATAAATCTTAATGTTGTATTTCCTCAAAACTTCGTTAAATTCTTTATTTTTTGAACTCTAAACCCTTATCTGTATGAAGTAAATTTGGAGGTTTATGCCTGATTTTTATCGCGTCTTTTACTATATCTTCGAAAGCTTTTGAAACATCCTTGCCGTTTTTTCTTTTGATAGCTCTTGACCAAGCATATTTTGAGAAAGTATCAATAACATTTAACATATACTTAAATCCATCATTTTGATCTGAATAGTTAGACATTATAACTAAATCTGCTGTCCATAAATTGTCAATTCCTAAAGTTTATAATTTTTCTCTTTTGAAAACTTTTTTCGTACTGGTGCATGGAATTTCTCTAGCTTCAATCTCTATTTCTTCTTTATTCTTTAATTCTTTCTTTACTTGTTTTTCATTTGGATTCTTTTATAAAATTTACTCTTATTTGTCTTACATTTTGAACATTTTGCTGCAATTCTATACAATCCGTTTTGAGTTTGAACAATTTTAGAATCTATATTTTTCGTTTTTTTCTTGCATTTGTGGCAGTGAATCAAATTCATCTTCCATTTACATGTCAAAAGTTTCCCAAGTTTATTTAACTCATCTAATATATCAGATTTTGCTTCATTTTTTATAGCCCATAAGGTACTGTATCGATCTTATTTTCTAGGACAATTCTCTTATCATCTTTAGCGTTCAGTGCCAGCTTGTTTATGGTAACTGTGTACAACTCATGTTTGTAGCTTTTGATTACTGTCATCTCCCTAAATTCTTCTTTTATCTTCGAACAAACATCTCTTCAAGTTTTCGATATTTATTGTTTTATTTACAACGCTTCTCTTAATTCCTTTACACCTAACTGGATTTTTGTCTAGATATTTGTACGAGTACATCTTTGATCTTAAAACCACAAAATTCTTCTAAAACTTCGCTATTTAACTCATCTTTAAATTTCCCTATTACCTTCTTATTTTTAGTAGTGAAACATTCGTGATCTTTTGGATAATCGCTCGTATCAAAGTCCTCTATATTTTCTTTAATAATTTTAAAAGGATCTCGTTTCAATTCTAGGAAATAACTGTCTGTATCCATGTAACACAGAATTCAAATCTGGATCGAACTTCTTTAATTTATCGTAATAAAACTCGTACATTAACAATTTTGATAGGTCAAGAACTGAAAATCCTATGTAGATCGGTTTGTTAAATTTAACCTTTTGTTTGAACATGTGACTCGCTATACAGTTATCGTCAAAAGATATTAAAGCATTTGAAATTTGTTTTCTTGGCCTGTTTCATTGAAAATTCTTCATTTCCTAGTTTGATATCACATCTATTTCGCACATTTTCCATAGATTTTCCAAAAACTGAAGTTGTTCATTAACTTGTAAAAGTCCTTCTCAAAGTCACTTGTAGCTTTGGTTCTCATGGTTTGTGTTAAAATCAATGTACTTTTTCATAAAAGGCTTCTGATCGAATGCTATAACTCTATTCCACATGTTTCAAAATCATACCTTGTTCCAGATAGAATTTCAAATTTCTTGAATGAACAACGTATTCAGTTTTATCCAGTAAAGTTGTGCAAAGTTTGTTTTTAAAATGTTCTGGAGCAAGAGGTAAATCCTTTGTGATGTTCGTGTAAAATTTGTTGGATATTCTAGATCGACTTCAAGAATATAGCCATAATCTTCGTCGCCAGTGAGTTCTAAAATTGTTTCTTGCCATTCTGCTGTTGTATATGTTTTCGGGTTCATCCACTTGATTTCGTTATATGGTAAATTTTGCATGAGGCCATACCCCATAAAGGTTGTTTGCATCGACGTACAACAGATAGTTTTCGGGCTTTGTCTTATCAAAATCTTTCAAATATTTGTTATTTGCTGTAACATATCGTTTTAATACATTGAGAAATGCCTCCGCGAATACCTTTTTCGATCATCAAATACATATTATAATCACTAATTAACTGTAATTCTATCTTCGTTAATTTTAACATAGCGTCCCATGCGAGACTTGGAGCTGTTAGATAATGTGCTGGATCAAGTTTGTAACAATTTTAAGCAAATATTTCTGAAATTTTTCAAATATATCAGCAAGCAATAAAACATCTTGGATATTGTACAAATCAGAGTAATTTCCAAGATTTTTTCTCTTTTAATTTGTTCCAAACGCTCAAATAGTGTTGATAATCTTTCTCAGATATGCTCTCGTCTGTCAATAGTGAATAGAAATCTTGAATTTTCAGGTCTTCTGTGTAATCAAGTTTTTCAATACTATCGATAAATTCATAGGGAAATATTCCTTTTCCAGATAGAATTTTAAAAATCTCGTTGTCGTCATTTGGCTGTCTTTTTTAGAATTTCATTCAATATTCTTCCATCCTGTATAAAATGATTTGTATGCTTGAAATCATCTTTTTTGAGGTTTTTAGCTAACTTTTCTATAGACGAGGCCATGAATCTGAACGTGTCTACGAATGAAAACTTGATGAACTTTCTTGGTTTATCATCTTCAAACTCATACCCATATCCTGAATTTACTGAATAATTTATATATCGTTCATCGGTGTTTGCGATCAAATCAACATTTCCATATTGTTTAGCCAATTCTTTTATGTACAAATTAGTATCGTAAAATTTGACATATTGTGGCAGAAAAACGGGAATATTTTGAGGAAATTTGAGATTCAAGTTACAAGATAAATGAGCTGAACCTCTAAATTTACCTGTTAAATGACAATGATCTCTCACTTTTTTTCTTGTTTGATTATCAAAACCCTCACATTCACAAATATGAAAAAAGACTAGAATTTTGGTACCGCTAATTCTTCTTCTTCGGTCAATTTCCATAGGTTTTTTGTTCTTAGAATTATACTTTTTAGCTATGTATTTTGATATTTTATTGAGCTCTTCAAACAATTTTGCAGGAACATTAGGCAAATCGTCTTCATTTTCGGCTCGATAACATATCGGTTTTATACATGCGATTCGTCACATTTGACACTAAATATAGAGTAAAAACCATAAGGAATGTGTTTTCTGAATCTTCGTTGTAGTCGATTTATGCGGATTGTTTTTTGCATGTGGGAATCTTCTCTAATATGCTTTTCAAAAATCCATATAAATAACGTAAGGATGAGAAAATTTTCTTTTGATAATTAGTAAATGTTGTTGTTTGACCTGGAAACGGCATAATTGGCTTACAAACTTCATGTTGTTTGCAAATTTCTAAATGATCTGTTAAATCTCCAGATTTGTAGAAAATGGCTTAAACATCTTCTACATAGCAATTTTTTATGTTCGTGTTTAGATAACTGAGAACTCACGAGCTTATTTAAATCGGTTATCAAAACATAATGAGATTTGTCTTCTTGTTTAACATACAATAAGTCAATGTTTAACTCAGCGTCGTATTTTTCAGAAATTTGTAATGGAACAATATTGAGTTTCTCATCATAACTGTAGATATTTATAGACATTTTTGGATATTTGTACTTGGAATTGTGACTTCGTTTTTCAAATAATTGTATATCTTTTAAGGACATTGGATACTCGAAACCTGAAAATTATCTCGTCATTTACAAATTTTTCATATTGTTTTGCTCTGTCAACATGTGTCTCGGGTTTTTCAATAGCACATCGGATAGAATAAATAAAGCAATAATCATCTTTATTTTTGATATTTATACAAGCTTTCTTATCTTTGATTTTCTTTGGCAAATCGATATATGATCCTGCGTTCATCATTTCGTGTTTATTAAGGCTCAAAACTAGTTGTTTGCAGCTTTTAAATGTCCATCCAGAACCCTTATTTGGATGATTTGTTTGTTCACGATGTGTTAATTTATTAAATTGTTTAGAAATAAAGTCGTTTTACATCAAAGATCTCGTCTGCTTTTTATAGTAAAGTACATTGGACACGTTTGTGGTTCACCGTTCACTAAAGTTTCTTTCGTATTCACATTCCAAAGAGAGATATCCTTTCATATTTTTTAACATTCTCTTGAAATTTTTCTATTAAACTTTTAATTTCTGGCCTCATAATTGATAGATATTTGTAAATTGACATGGAATTATCGTTCAAGTTTGTTAAAATGTATTGCTTGAAAAGACCGTGTATTGAGGATAACACTTCTACATCAATGATATTTTTAGGGTTTTTCGTTAAGAGTTTTGTCAATTTCTTCGATCATTTCAGACTTAGTTTTATCGTTTGTTTCTATGGACAATTTTTCAGCGATTGATTGAATTTTTTCATCTTTAAATAGATTTAGATCTTTTTTTATCTTCCTTAAAGTTTTTCTTTAATTCTCGTAATTTTTCTATATTGTACATCTTTTCATGATCTACAATTTGATTTTCTTTAGCCCATTGTCTTAAAAAATTCAGTTCTTTCTCGTAAATTTCTTTGTTTTTTAAATGGATTTTTTTGAGCTATAATGTTCCGATCATAGTTTTTTCTTAAAATTTCTTTTTTGCAAAACGGACATGTTACTTTTTCACCCTCCATTTATATAGGGAAAATTTCTTAACTAAGGTTTTGTAGGAGGTAATTTAAATTCTATAATACTATTTTTTCAATATTTTTTAGAATTTGAAAAAGTAATGATTTTTACTTGAATTTTGACAGAAATCAGCACAATTTCTGGTTGAAACAGTGATAGATTCTTCTATTTATTATAGAAAAATCTGTAAATTAAGACTTAAAATTATTGAAAAAAATAGTATTATAGAATTTAAATTACCTCCTACAAACCTTAGTTAAGAAATTTGTCTTATTTAAATGGAACTACTAAAGGAATTAAATGAAGTTGGTGATTTAAAGATCAAAGAATATAAGAAATTAATGGAATTAGAAGAAAATAAGAAATACAAAATTTTGAATCTGGAGAAAATGAAAGATAAATTCGGGTTTACAATAATTGCCGAGTTGGAAGATTATAAAGTACACTTACCGAACAGATTTTTGACTGTTTTGGATGAAAAAAAAGATTAAAGAATTGAATAAACATGATAAATTACACTTGGTTGTTACTGGAAAGAAGACTATTAAAGATAAAGACTGTGTTACTATCAATTTTGTAGAGTAGAAGATTTTTCGTCGTAGCAGACAATTTCCGATAGATTGATTTGAGAAAGTAGAAGCAAACAGCTATAGATTCGGTTAATTTTTCATTCGTGGATTTACAGATTCGTTTATTGTCCTTTAAAACAGTATTTTTCCCTTGATTTTCTGTTGGCTCCGAAAGTGGTCTAGAACCGCCATATTACTATCTACTTTATATACTAGCTGTTTTCCCAGCGGCTTCGCACGCTTTTCGTAAGTTTTGCCCGCCGCGTACGAGCATTTCTGGTTGAAGTAAATTATATTTCCAACCCGATGTAGATTTTAACCTTGATGTCACGATCAAGAAAATATGTCAAAAATGTATTGTACATGCATAATGTATTTTATTACAAAGTGGTCTACCACTCAAACCTTTAAGTTCAACCAAAAATTTAGTTTAGACAATTATACATCATAACTTAGCGCCTTCAAATAGTGTTTCACTGTTTAATATACGTATCTAATCTCGTAATTGCAGGTTATAATGTGCAGGCGCTTTGAAAACTTTTCTTCTTCATTTTTATTCGTTTATATTCACGACATAAGCGAATAATTCAGATAATAACTATCCTATCTTCTAAGTTTAGACTAAATTACGGATACATGTGAAATTTGATTGAAATTGGTTCAGTCGTTTTGGAGTTTATTGGCAACATACATCGTGACTCAAGATTTTTATATATATAAGATATATATATATATTTCTTGTGTGCGTGTGTATGGGGCTGAACTCCTCCTAAACGGGTGGACCGATTTGAATGAAACTTTTTGTGTGTTCTTAGGTGGATCCGAGAATGGTTTAGATTCACAATTCGGTCCAATTTAAATTGTTTATATAATTATTTTTTTATTTATAAATACATTTTTGTTGATCTTGGAATATTTTACATTGGATCCGCCAGACTGCGCTACGACACGTAATGCAAAGTGAACTGTTACTTAACACTAATCTTGTTAACACTTTCAGCTTACGTTCAACAAAGAGGCAGAAAAATTTGTTTACATTTAAATTGTAGAAAATATTACGTTATTATAAAGTGCTGTCAATCAGTAGTGTAATGTAGATTGCAAAAATGAAGTTTTACCAATTGTTCTATGTAAATATTATAATATTACAACACAGCCATATGTTTAATTAATTATAGTCTTGAAAGCATAGAGTAAGCATAAACATATAAAAATAACACCACTTCTTATTTCAATATATTCTGTACTCACTTTGGAGGATAGAGGTTATCCAGATATCAAATTGGAAGTTTTAGTAAAATATACCATTAACAGAAATACGTAGTAAATATTAAGTGTGCATCGATTGATCAGTTAATGTTTTATTTATAAATAAATTGTTGTTGATCTTGGAATGTTTTACATTGGATCCAGCAGAATGCGGTACGATCGCAGTTTCAAATGTTTTTCTATTTTAATTCCAGGTTTTCCCGACAGTTTGTGCTGCTATCAAGTTTGTGTGTTGTTTTGTAACGTCGTGTAATTATTGTGTGAGTGCTAATTGTAATATTACATTAATAGAGATTGAAAATGTCTGATGTACATAAAAAAACTATAGTTATTTATTAAAGTTATTGAACTTATTTTGCAAATTTATTGAAGTGAGTATATTGGTCGCATAACCTCAAATAACCTAAGTAGCATACAAATCAAAACGTTGTGTTTCTCTATGTGAATAACTATTAACAGTTTAGATAATCCAGTTTTTAAACTAATTGGATTTAAAATAATTTGTTGTAATTTACATTTTTAATCTGCAGTAAAAATTGGTCACATAAGTTCAAATTAGTTTTAAATTAAATTCTGTTGGCCAGTTCCGATACTATACTGTAATTTTAAATAACTATAATGAAATTCGTTAGTTTAGATAGGCTAATCAGAAATATCAATAATTCGATTGTGATGGAGGCCACTTATTATACTTCGGCCCTATAGGGAATAGGTACTTATTTAGTATTTTAGATAGTCTACGTTGTTATAAATTTTTATCTAGAAGTTACTTAATTAAAATTACATATTCAATAAGTTACTCATATTCATTGTGTACTATTATACAGAATTTTAATTTTACAGATAAATGCCACGTCTTCGTGGAAGAGGAACAAATATTGGTCGACGTACTCGACGCGCACAATTGGCCCATGATCGTCGATTGAATAGAACAAATCAAGAACACTCGACGGATAATGAAACTTTAATGGATCAAGTTGCACGTACACGTGCAAATGAAAATTCAGAACAACGGAATAAACGTCTCCGTGCTAATACATTAAAACGAGACGCACGCCCCGTGAGGCACGTCAACGAGCGACCAATGCACACAGAGAGCGTAAGCAACGGCGAATGCAAGATAGTCGAGCAATAACACGAGCATCACTTAATCGTCTCGAATTTGAATATGACCCTGAAATAGACTATTCATTACATGTACTAATTATGATCGGTAGTATGGACAAAGAGTGTCAACATTGTCATGCTTTGAAGTACAAAGATGAATCAGCTGGTTTATGTTGCACTTCTGGAAACATTACACTGCCACCGTTAAAACCACCACCGGAACCTTTAAAACACTATTGCATTCAGGCATGGCTAAAGTTTTGAAAAAGTGCAAAATTATTATCTGGGATGAATGTACAATGGCCCACAAGCATTCGCTTGAAGCTCTCGACAGGTCCCTGAATAATATCAAAGATAATACTAGGCTTTTTGGTGGTACTCTACTGCTGCTGTCTGGTGATTTCAGACAAACATTACCCGTCATTCCACGTGCGACATATGCGGACGAAATAAACGCATGTTTGAAAGAATCTTAATATGGCGAAGTGTTAGCAAATTATGACTTACTCATAATATGCGCGTTCAACTTCAAAATTATCCATTAGCGCCAGAATTCTTTAAACTATTGTTAGACATTGGCAATAATAAAGTTCAATTTTATGAAGATACACAATATATAAGACTCCCAGAGAATTTTTGCAACATGGTGGCTACCAAAGATGACTCCATAAAAAGTATATTTTCAGATTTGCAACATAATTATACCAATCATGCATGGCTACGTGAGCGACCTATTTTAGCCGCAAAAAATTTAGCTGTTGATGCAATCAATTTTAAAAAAATACAACAATCTTTGCCTGGTAATGAAATTACATTCAAATGAATTGACTCCGTTGTTGATCCTGATGAAGCTGTCAACTATCCTGTAGAGTTTTAAAATTCACTGGATTTACCTAGAATGACACCACATCATTTACGATTGAAGATTGGTTCACCTATAATTTTGCTTCGGAATTTGAATGCTCCGAAATTGTGTAATGGCACGAGACTGGTTCATAAAAAAAATCATGGCCAACATTCTTGAAGCCACTATTTTGAGCGGAAAATTTCAAGGTGAAGTTGTACTTCTACCACGGATCCCAATAATTCCTTCAGATTCGCCTATACCATTCAAACGTTTGCAATTTCCAATTCGCTTGGCATTTGCTATGACTATTAATAAGTCAAAAGGTCAAACAATGACAGTTTGTGGCTTAGATTTAGAAAATCCATGCTTTTCTCACGGGCAGTTATATGTTGCGTGTTCCAGGGTTGGAAAACCATCTAATTTTTTTTGTATACTCCTGAAGGATTAAAAAAAATATTGTACAATCAATATCATGATTACGATAAATTAAGTTGTAAATTGAAAAAATATACCTTATAAAATAGTTTGTTTCAACTTTTTTACCTTCAGTTTAAATAAGTTTAAGTTTTAATTAAAAACACCCTCTACATTTCACTTGACTCATGTTATACTCACACACTATCGGTTGGTCGAACTGTGATAAAATGTACATGTAATGAAGTTAGATATTGTAATAACTTTTTAATAGACATTTTTATCAAAACAGCCCAGATTGCTAAGGATTAATCAAAGTTTAAAATTTTCGAATTAAAGACGTGTGTACAACGTCTGTCGGACCGGCTAGTATATATATTTATTTAGTATATATATGTGTGTGTGTGTGATTGTGTGTGTGTGTGTGTGTGTGTGTGTGTGTGTGTGTGTGTGTGTGTGTGTGTGTGTGTGTGTGTGTTCTTATGGGGTTATTATCAAGATGGCCTCCAGTATACAGTTGCTGTTATTATAAGAAAATTTAACTTTTGTTTACATTGTAAATAATTCTATTCAAGAGTTCTCAAATTAGCATTTGCAATATTTACCAAATACTAATTAACAATTATGCTAATATTATTATATTTATCAAAAGTGTATGATTTAAAATAATGAACTATTACTCATACGAGACTAACCATACCCCTGACAATAATTGTGTGTAACTCTTGAATGCGACAAAGAAAATGATGGTCTTGCACTATAACACTACCTGACTTTTATGTGACAACGCATTGCGATGACGTGTCAGAATTGAGATTTAACATATCAACTTGAGACAGGAGGATTGAAAGGATGTTTGTGGATGATACAGAGATTATATAACACTGTGCAGATGACTATCTTGAATAAAATATCAGAACGCGCTCTCGTGCAGAGAGAGACTTGAATATTGCAGAGCCACTTGATGTGCAGACAGCTTACTGCTTCTATACGATCACAGGATGAAGCCGTGGCCCAGTTTGCAATGCATTAACTACTACATCTTTAAGTTTTATATCTATGAGTTTAGTCATTACTAAGTTTTACTTGCGCAGGTTACCGCCAACTCCAAAGGAAGTCAAAATTTAATAGACAGAGTGTTCAACATAGTGGAAAAATATTTTAGGTTACAGTTGTAAGGTGAAAATACACAAACACGCATTTTAACAAAGTGGCCATACTCTATTTTGACTGAAATGTATGGCACGTGAGAAGTAAACTTGTGTTTAAATTGATCTTAAAGTTGTCGGTAGTATCCGAAAAAATTATAAGGGTATAATAAACTCATAGGTAGATTGACATACACAATACTCAACAACAGCACATCTGATTTAAAAATTTCTAAATTGAAAAAAAAAAACATAAAATAAGCGATGAAGGAGGTATTTAATTAGTAGAAGAATATTATTAGAACAGTTTGAGAGTGGACCACTTCTGAAAACCATACGAGTTTAAAGGCCATTTAATATTGTAAGAAGAGGTTTCCAGCATAAAATAAAATTACGTCACATTGGAGTAGCAGTGCAAAAATAGCAACAACTAAACTTCAGTTAACGTTTTGTTTATGCCGTGTGTTAGTGTTGTTGTAAAAGGTGCTCATTTAAAAAGCCGAAGAAATGTATTAAAATGTATGTACAAAATTAAAGATTGTCAAGGAAACTTTGTTTTATACTAGTCTAATTTCATCTTACTTTAATTCAACTTCTTCAAGTAATTAAAAAAATATAAAATATGTTTTATATACTTAATGTAAAAATAGAACACTTATAACGTCAATGCAACATATTTATGGTTAATTGTACTCTGAGTAAATTACAAAATAAAAAACAAAACAACATGTGATTATAATAAAATTAAAAATAGCTGGTAACAACGTGTTTTGTAATTGTTTTTATTGTAGTTGATTTTCGGTTCATTTAGAATAAAATATGGCAATTTTAACTAGCATTTATGAATATAGCGGCCATTTAATAATGTAGGTAACTTTTTTAAAAACATATAATGTTATACATAGGTTTTAAAACATTCCATTAAGATTCCATACATTTTATTACAAACGTCAGTAAAATTCCACATTATTCTTTTAAATGAAAGAATAGTTTTTTATTTGACCGTATTTAATTAAATTCAAATTCAAACCTTTTATTACCTTAAACAATATACATTATATGGTATAAGTCAGCCATTTGGTATAACATTTTGCATACATACCACAGTGTCACATTCATACATAAATATTTTGCATTCATTAATTCCAGTCACTCGCCAATTTTCGCCATTTTCAACGCCAGGTTCTATTTTCAAAATGGGTGGTCTCCCAGTTACATGCCAAAAACTCGCCGATATTATAAAATGCCATTGACGCTAAAAAGGGATTAAGACGGGTTTTTAACGCCTTAGGCGTTGGTGCATTTTTAAAGGAAGTTGGCAATCTGTTGATAAAATGGGCACCTGCTTGCGAAGGCAAGCGTTCATAAACCACCGTTCTATGTTTTCCAGAACGGTAGTTGTCTCTGCCTCTTGTCTCATATCCGTGCACGTCACAGCCCCTCATCAGGGTACATTTGGACATACAGAATTAAACTTTTTCCAGGATGTACAGACAGAGCAGAGTTAACAGTCACAAGTGTTTGAAGGCTGGTCGGCACGACTCTCTAAAACTCGATTTTTCAATTATTTGAATCGCTTTCTTTTGAAGTTTGAAGCCTCTCAAAACTTGATTGTTTGCACTAAAGCCCCACAACAACAATCCGTAGGTAAGATGTGGGTAAATCAGACCATACTATGCCGTCATCAGTACCTGACTCGGGCAGTATTTGGCTAAAGACCTCACAAAATAAATGCCTGAGTCTAATTTGGTAATTTGGTACAAACTGAGTCAATGTGAGCATTCCATTTCAACCCTTGATCAAGATGTATTCCAAGGAATTTAGTGGATTCTGTTTTCTTCTATAACGGAGTCTGCCAACATTATGGCAGGCCCACACCCAGAATCTCCACGTCGCGTCGCAAAGGGAAGTTCAAAAAATTGGATTTTGAGGCGTTATTTGTGAGATTGAGACTTTGTAAGTGTTGGACGCAATTATTCAGGTCAACAAAAGCCTGTTGTTCGAACAATTCCTTTGATTTTCCATTAAAACAAAGAGTCGTGTCATCAGCATACTGCACGAGTCTCCCGTGCGTAGTGATGACTCTGTATCATTAACATAGACCAGGATATAAATGGATTGAGTATGGAGCCGTGAGGAACTTAATTTCTATTGGTGTTGAAAGTTGGTTTGATATTTGAACCACTTGGGTTCTGTGGCTTATGAATGAACTGAGCCACGAAAGTGGCACTCCTTGAATGCCATGCGATTCAAGCAGTATATTATGGTCAACACAGTCAAATTCTTTGAATAAGCTGAGAAACACACTTAAGATGGGGTTTCGACTTTGTAATCCCTCTACAACTCTTTTGACTAGACTCACTACTGCGTCTACAGTCGATTTGCCCTTTCTGTAGCCCCATTGGTCATCAGAGAGCTGGTTGTGACTATTTAGAAATCCAAGCATTCTTACCAAAAAGAGTTGTTCATACATTTTGCTCAGAACTGGCAAAATGGAGACAGGCCGATAGATATTGATGGAATATGGATTATTCTTTTTGAAAATAGGAGTTACTTTAGCCATTTTCAGGAGTGAGGGAAAACTCCTGTTTGGAAAGACAAATTCACTAGTTGAGTTAGGGGGCTCACAATGTATTGGGAACACTTTTTTATAAGCCAAATGGACATTAAATTAAGATCGGTTGATTTTTTTAGGTGGGAGCTGTTGGATAAATTCGGTTAGCTCTTTCTCAAGAACTGGCGCCAACATCATAAATGCTGCAGGGCACTGTCTTCGCGTTTGGGTAACTTGGGGCTCAGACGGCCGAGGAGCCAGCACACAAGCAACAGATGTAAAAAAACCCGTTAAACTCATGGGCAACCTCGGCTTCGCCCTGCACCAATTTATCTCCAATTTTCACTTTGATTTGTTTGGAAGTGTTGGATTTATTGTTAATGATATCCCACACAGTTTTGGAAACATTTTTGGAAGAAAGAATTTTATTCGAGACATCATATGCTTTCGCCGCCTGGATCACTTTTTTTATAAAACTTGCTAACAAAGTTTGTTACTTTTCTATAACGTAATTCTTGGGGTTACCGTGCTCGCTCACTGATAATTGGATATTGCCACCTGCTAATGAGAAATTTCGTCTTTTTATTGTTAAATGTGTAATCTTCCAGCACGGTGAATCATCAAGTGTAAGCCCGAACGGTCACTTTAATAAAAACGCATCAATTTCTGTGCTTTCACTGGAGCCATTATCCCACGCCGCCAACTTTAGTGTTAATTTCCCATCATCTTATCGGTCGCTCGTAGTTAGGCGATGCAATAGCTAGCTCTTATACTCAAGTATGTGCGTATTTAAATATAAGAAACTCTTTTCAATTCACCTATAATAATTCAACACACACCGCGAATTAAAACACTTTATATTTCTCCCGAAATATACCGTTATGTATATTAAGTAAACAAAGCAATATTGTAGATGAGACGAATCAGGGTTGTGTGAGAAGAGTCGGCGGGGTGAGTTGAAGACGCTGGTGAAGGGGGGGGGGAGGGCTCGTCGCGTCGTGACTCTAATTACAGCAACAGGAAAGCGGCTGTTTGTGCTGTAAATATAATCCATGCTTCTGCTAAGTCACTACGTATTCCTAAATATAATTTGTTTGCATCAAATTCTTTTAGAGTACTGAAAGTGCAGTGAATTTAGTAGAATTTCTAATATAAAACCAGGTTGTAACATTTAATTTTATAAAAAATATATCTATTTTGATGATTTAAAGTGAATGGTACTGAAAGTGCAGTGAATTTAGTAGAATTTCTAATATAAAACCAGGTTGTAACATTTAATTTTATAAAAATATATCTATTTTGATGATTTAAAGTGAATGGTTTTTTTATACTAAGTAATCCTTACACATTTTTTGTTAACGCATTCTAAACTTTGATAATATGGTCCACGATCAACAATTTTTTGTATGTCCTAGATTACCTTCTCGGTATTTTCCGCTCGTTTGTATAAATTAATCATGTATAATTCCTAGTAAGATAAAAACCACCAACTGAATTTTTTCCTGCTCAAAAACACGAGTAGAAAACATTTTGAAACAATGCACATTAATAATTGTAGCAAAGAAGAACCCAGATATCCTAAATAACAAGATGGAATGAGACTGTATTACTTTATTATATAATGCTGATATATGATGGTTTAACGTAAACATGTTATGTCATCCTGTGATGTCTAGCTAGACAAATTATGTTATCATATAACATATACGCGTTGATCATGTGCACCACTAATACACGTATATTAACATAAAATGTAATGCACATTATGTTGAATAAACTTAAAGTAAGAAGGTAAGTTAAGGTTATGATAATTATGATACCTCTTTCATATAAATTCACAAGTCTACTTGTCATAGTTTTGGTTCCTAACAAAGTTTTTACCCGGGGACAATTTTGCCAATGCCCACATCTGTTAAATTCTATTCAGTTATCCCTTGTTTTTTAGATTATCTGACGCTCTTTCGAAAGCACGATGACAACAGAGCGATTAGGAAATAATTTGTTTTACAGTAAAGCTTCGGATGACCACGCATGTTTTATAAACAACAGAAAGGTTATTTTTAGCTATATGATTTTTAAGATAAATAAATAAAATAAAATGATGCCACGTATCTTAAAGATAATTCCATGAAGTGATATCTGATGAAAAGATGAGCTAGGATTGAAGCAGTCTTTTTTGCGCAACTTACTAAAAAAAGGTAAATATATAGAATGCGAGGAAAATAAAAAAACTACTTCAGAAGGAAATGTGCCGGTTCTGCAGTATACGGGCATTTAAAAGATAATGTAAACACAATGAAACAATTCATGAATTTGTATTGAACAACACTGTATGATTGGCTATCCAAAGGACTGTTTCGAATGCTGTGTAAGTTGACCGTTTATACATCAGTTTCTTATGCTATAAAACCAGCAGTCGAATCTGGTGATGACAGCGATGGGAAAAAACTAAAAACAGAATATTTGCGAAAAGATTAAGTAAACTCTAGCAATATGTTAATCTCAGCAGCCAATGTAAAGGAAAGACAGTCGGAAAGCTGCTGTTTAGCTAATCTATTATCTGAAATGGTGACTTTTCCGAGAAGGCTCATAAAAATATATGACAGTAATCTGCTTTAAACCAGTATCTTATTCCTTAGCGATGGAAAAAAACTACAAGCAAAATATTTGCGAAAAGTTTAATTAAACGCCAGTGATATGTTAATCTCAGCAGCCAAGATAAAGGGAGGACAGTTGGAAAGCTTCTGTTTAGCTAATCCGTTGTCTGAAATGGAGACTTTTCCGAGAAGGTCCATAAAAATACATAAGACTTAGTAATCTGCTTCAAACTAGTACCTTATTCCTCAGTCTGTGTGTTATGTTTGGAAGGAATGTACACTACATGTCAGTCAAACCAAACGTGAATTGGAACAAATAGCCTCACTTTGACATTCATACAAGCAATGACAAAATTACGACCAACTAATTTTATCGCTTGAAAATGATTTAGTTATTAAACACATCTCTTTCTATTAAATTGGCTACTCTTGGTAACTATTAAGAACGTGAAAATATTCGAATTTTAATCATGATTTAATTGGTCACAGTACAAAATTGATTTTTAACTGTAAAATTGCTGTTTTAACTTTTATTTTGTCAAGATTTGGTGTTATATTCATACCACAATTAATAACAGATATTACTTTTACAATAGTAAATCGTTATTTGCGAATATACTATCTACTCGTACTACCAGTCATTCGCCTCTTTTTTATATTCTACTTTAATCTCTATATACCACAGAGCAGTAAAGTAAATTACACAAAGCATTATCTACAACAGAAGTGAAAAACTGTCGTATGTTAATATTCAAAATAACTGCTTCGTAAGTAATTTCATGTGCTGCCACTGAGGTGTTTTTAAAATTTAAAAAGTTTTTTTCTACAACAACTTAAACAAGTTTTTACGGAGTGTAAAAATGTATGAAAATGATATAAGGAAATTATTTGAGCGTAAGCATGGACTTACACTAACACTCAGCTTGTAAGTGCTTATAAAGTAAGGCCTCGTTTTCCTCAAGTGTTGTACATGATTGGGGTGTTTATTAAAGTGTGTGTAATTGTTTATCAGTTGTTTTCTGAGCTTCAACGAAATCTATCATTAGATGGATTGGAAAATTTTCAATTCAATATTTCTGTCTATCTATTTGTGTGTCTGTCCTCATTTGACCTATAGACTTGGATTCGAGAAAAAAGTAGAATAAATAAAAACTAAGTACGCCAACAATAAATTTTAACTTGTGGTATTCTAACACATACATAATTTATTATTTGAACACAGATATTGAACCAAAATTTGTGCACAAAACTGTGAATGCATCATCTGGCTATAATGTCCGAGAAACACCTCATCTGTAAAATGAAAGTTTGCTTAAAAGTTCATTTCTGCATAGAGAACAATGGACTGATAGTTCATTTTTACATCCTCATTGAAGTCTGTCACTCTGTAGGCTGACACAATTTCTCTTGAGTTCGTGTGGATGTAAAATGTTCTTTTACATATGATTGTCTGTTGAATTGTTTCAGTAAATGATCTACTGACAACAATTTCCGTTAAGCCTCTGCGAAGCCAGATACGTGACACTTAATATGGCTTACTTCTACTTGTTTATAATGTTATGACACAGATTTATATAAAATATCTGATTTGGCATACATTTCAAGAACAGATCACGTATGCTTTTTTAAAATGAGGCGAATGTGTACTTAATATTTGTGATTTCGATGCCGCAACACAAGTTAGCGTTTTTATAATGTTTTTGATGTTACTGGATTTAAATAACTAACATACTAAATATTTATATTCACTGAAACTAGTACAATTATTAGAACGAAATTTCAAAGCCAAGTAAAACAGTGCACTAACACGAGGTTAATTTTATTTTTCAATTTAATTCTAATGAATCGAGCGATGATATATTATATGTCGATGTAAAATATGTAAGAAAAGCTCTTATTTGAAGAGTTGCTGTTTATGTACATACTAAAACCTAATAAATAATAAAACTAACAACAATGAATATTTTGTCGTACAGGAAAAACTCCGCCCACCATTTAAAGCGTAGGCCGTCTGAAAGGGTATTTTTGGTGTTTTCATTCTCCCGGCCCTAACTGTTTTATGTGTTTACTTGCAAAGTAAACTGCTGCAAGTTATTGTGTGAGCTGAAAAGTTAATGTTAGTTCAGCTTTCTTATAGCATCTACAATAAAATGTACACTAGGTGACCAAGGGAGTTATTAATATGAAAGGTATGAAAACACATTAGTATGCCTCGAGACTCTATTTTTGTGGTTTTAGTTTTGTTGGTGAAATAAAATTAATTAAGAAATCATCATAAGTAAGATAACCAATAAATTTTATCCAACTCATTGGTGTGCCCAGAAAATTTGAAATTACGTTAATAATAAACCAGATTGAAAATTATTATTGAAATAATCCTATAACTAAAAGTTTTTATAACATTTACTCATCAACTCTATGTATGGATTAGCTCATTGCAAGGACAAACATTTATGAGTTTGTATCGTTGACACATTGTTGGCTCCTAGACTGAAACAATGAACTAAAAATATGTTCTTGCCCTCTGCCAAATATCAATCATGTGCCAACACTCGATGTTACATTACGATTGTTGTGTGAATGCGTTTATGTGTTTTTATCGAATAATTTAGACGATAATAGCTAATTGATGTGATTTCTACTGATCATATTCATATTGTGCCGAACCATGAAAACATTATCTGCATCACTCATTGAACTGGTATTTGACGGAAGGTAAGAACCTAATTTTAGTTATGGGTTTTACCTGAAACACGTTTCTGGCAAAAACTTGTATGTTTGTTACAGACAATTGCAGTTTTTATTAAATGTGTTTGTATAACTTGTCCCATAGACAAAACATCACCCGTTTATAAAGATTATTAATACATTTTATATTTAAAATTTGAATTAGAATAAAATCTAGAATAAAATTTCCTTAATCCAGGACTATACTTTATCTGGTGGTTTAAATATTACAACTAAATATTTTAATTTCTCCACTTGCCTAGTAATATATTTTACTATGTGGAAAAATTTGCATAACGTGTTTTTCATAACTAGTGCAATAATTTATTTTTCAAAAAGAGTGTATATAGGAAATGTAAAGGAAGTCAATGATGTACATGATCATGCGTCAATAATATTAATTCTTCATTGCTGTTGGACATGATATATTGAGTTTTCAAGCGTCATTGTAGTATGTGTATAATAGCTTAAGTATTCACTTTCCCAGGCGACTATCGTGTTATATTCAAGCGGGCGTCTACACTGCTATGATCTTGAGAAAATATTTTAATATCAAGACACAATTTCTTGCATTAATCTCAGAGTATACGACGTGAGGGATCGTGTCAAAGTTGTACATGTGCGTGTGTGTTTTCTAGATGTACAGAGGTTTGAGTATTCACGCTCCCAGACGAGTGTCACATTTATTCAATCGGCCGTCTACACCAAGGAGAAATGTATCAGACCAAGTTACAATTTCGTGTATCAAACCCAGGGTATGCGACGTGAGGGATCTTGTCAAAGGTATACATGTACGAGAGTGGTTTCTAGATATATGGAGGTACGAGTATTCACGCTCCCAGACGTGTGTCATATTTTATTCAATCGGCCTTCTAAACTGTTACGATCCCGAGGAGAAACTGTATCGTACCAAGTCACAATTTCGTGTAACAAACCCAGGGTATGCGATGTCAGGGATATTGTGAAAGGTATAAAAGAACGCGAGTGGTTTCTAGATATATGTAGGTATGAGTATTCACGCTCCCAGACGAGTGTCATATTTTTTTCAATCGGCCGTCTACACTGTTACGATCCCGAGGAGAAATGTATCGTACCAAGTCACAATTTCGTGTATCACACCCAGGGTATGCGACGTGAGGGAACTTGTCAAAGGTATACATGTACGCGAATGGTTTCTAGATATATGTAGGTATGAGTATTCACGCTCCCAGACGAGTGTCACATTTATTCAAATTGGCCGTCTACACTGTTACGATCCCAAGGAGAAATGTATCATACCAAGTCACAATTTCGTGTAACTAACCCAGGGTATGCGACGTGAGGGAACTTGTCAAAGGTATACATGTACGCGAGTGGTTTCTAGATATATGTAGGTATGAGTATTCACGCTCCCAGACGTGTGTCATATTTTATTCAATCGGCCTTCTAAACTGTTACGATCCCAAGGAGAAATGTATCGTACCAAGTTACAATTTCGTGTATCAAACCCAGGGTATGCGACGTGAGGGATATTGTCAAAGGTATACATGTACGCGAGTGGTTTCTAGATATATGTAGGTATGAGTATTCACGCTCCCAGACGAGTGTCATATTTTTTTGAATCGGCCGTCTACACTGTTACGATCCCAATGAGAAATGTATCGTACCAAGTCACAATTTCGTGTATCAAACCCAGGGTATGCGACATGAGGGATCTTGTGAAAGTTGTACATGTGCGTGTGTGGTTACGAGATGTATGGAGGTTTGACTATTCACGCTCCCAGGCTAGTGTCATGTTTTATTCAAACGGCAGTCTACACTGTTACGATCCCGAGGTGAAAGGTTATAATATGGCGAAATGTATCGGGAGCTTTGATCTTTCCGTAAAGGTTATGTAAACTGGTTTGTATCGGAAATGATAATATAACAACTGTTGATAAATAGTTTGTTGTTCTTCAATGAATATTAATATGTACGTTGGTAATGGTACAATTTCAGCATAAATAATTTCTGTACCTATTGTTTACATACTAAATAATGAATCTAGTTTACGTAATGCTTACAGAGTGGTGTTCAGGACGAGGCTTAATATGTAAACTAAAATTATAACTGAGTTAATTTCAGGAAACATATTATCCTGTTATATTAAAACAAGACGAAACTGAAAATTTTAACATTGCTATAGAGTAAAGTTGTGTTATTCGTAGGAAATTCTTTAATATATGATCAAATAATAGTTTTAAGTCAAATTAATAATGAAATGTGGTTAAAGGTTGTATAGATGGTGTATATGATTAAATTTAATTAAAGATGCTTAATTAAATCAAATTTGGTTCAATCAGTTTTCTATTCACATCCACCGTCAGAATTGGTCTTGATGTGGCGAACTGCTACATCCACCGAAACTGCTCCTTTCACCAAGCGTTGACATGCATCCTGCAAAGCAACCATGATTCGTTCATCATGCTCTTATCTAGACTGGTAATGTGAACTCCTTGAGCTTCTCAGCCCTAGGGTAAGTCCCATCACAAAGCGATGAATCAGCGGGATAGCCTCTTCAAGTGAGTCTGCCTTGATCCGAAGGATGTCTTTAATGATGGCTTCCCTCAGTGATGGGTCAAGCTCTTGAAGCATGGACGATAGAGAGGCCACTTGAGGGAAGGATCGAGTCAACACCTCCAATGCATTGTCGGATTTTTGAATTCCGAGAAGGTTGGTCAACGAGGTCCCTGATTTCCCTTTCTCTTTCGATGCTCTTGTGCGTGGAGTTGAAATGGCAGCTTTTATCGGATCCGGGATCAATAGAAATTAATAGAGTCTAAATCGAGCTCATTCTTAGAGAATATTGTGATTACAATTGCATTCGCACCGAGGGGTGACGACCCAACAGAGGCTGATGCTGCGTTCAATGTTCGGCTGACTAATCACTTAATGTGTGCAAATACAAAAGTTTATATAAATACTCTTTGATCTTGAATTGGACAATGGAGATACTCGTGTCTGAAAGTTAACTAGGAATTAAATAGACAAGGTAAGACAACACGACTATACTAAATAAGTAGTTATTTTTCGTACAACCAACAAACTTTCTACTTTTCCAATTTAATAGTGGTTTTATATTATATAGTAAGAAATTAAAATGGAATGTATTATAAATAATACAAGTTGCTATTTACAGGATGTGTAGGTCTATCTTGATGAATGCTCTTGTAAAAGTAAATATATAAATTATACACAAACATTTTTAGAAGTTGACATGACAAATATGAATTAGAATATCAATAATTTTTTCAGTTTACTTTTTATAAGATTAAAAATGTTCTGCTTAAAATTATGATTTTTTAGGTGAAAATTCCTCCTACGAGTACACGGAAAAAGAGTTTCCTTTCTTGCGGAATGCAAATTAGCACTGGCCTCCCGGGCTAGGCGTGTTTATCTAATTAAGTCCTTCACATTCATACCATTTAACTTTAGATTATAACTGAGTTTTTCATATACTTTGCATTTACGTACCATCCTTCGGGCATGAATTACAACTGAAACAATGTGACAGTCTTCTTTGGCTGAGCGTTATTGAGACCTATGACTCGAGGGGTTGGAAAAATCTTTAGTCTAACCAACTGTTTCTACGATATCTCTAGAACTAAATGATTTATAGACATCTATATTATGTAAATTTAATATTACGTATTATTTCTTTTCCGTATAATTGTCTGTCTGTCAACCAATTTACAGAAACCTACAAATAAGATATTTCAAGATTGACAATTAACTATAGACTAGAAATTTTGTTTGCAATCTCAGCGAAGCCTCTTCACGCGCACAGACACATCGGTACTGTTTCAGTTTATTACAATGAACAGAGATCTTACTGGTGCTTGACAAGTAGTGAAGCACTTTGTAGCTTACTGAACTTTATACCAGTTCGGTACCTTACAATCACATCAAGGACAAGACATTCAACAAGTTTTTATAATGTATATTACTTTTATTACGAGGATTAACGTACAGTAATTTTTAGATCCACACCGAAGGGGTCTTAAGTGACTATCAGTAATCCGTCCTCTATCTACTAGTTGTTGGGGATTGTTGGTAAGTGTATAATTGTTAAAGAGGAATTTCATTTTATCTTTTATTTTTACAATTTTATGGCCTATTTTTAAACTTAGTATCGGAACATTTTAAGCAAAGATTCCATTAAAAACTGACTTAATACTGGATTCTTGTCGTTTCTATGCTTTAATAATTCAATTCGAAATAACTGATCTACGAGTGTGAAGGCTACAGTAATCTACGGTAGACTGACATTGAAGTACGTCGATAAACAGATCAGTCACTCTCGTATAACATTATTAATTACTAGAAAGCACTTAATTCGTACACATTTCACTGTCAAAGAAAAGCCTCATAATCTAATCATATAATTAGGCCTTTATTACATTATACTATATGAGGTAAATCACGATCTGCATAAGTTCAACATTTTCCAATGGCAAGCCCCATTGAGTAAAAAGGTCCTAATAAAATCATAACAAGCAAAATGTCTGTATCTTAATCCAGTACAAAAAGGTTGTAATTTTAAAAATCTTAACTGCTCTAAAAGGTTACATATCCTTAGGTTGTAAATACATAGTTCATTCTGACTTCTAAAACTTTTAATTGGCCATCATTTATTACTCTACTTTAAATAGAGACCTCTAGTTTCCTTGTTAGTTTTATTTTATCACGATCTTTAAAACGAAATGTCACTCGATGGTGGTTGTGGATGGAAAGATTCCAGTTTCCCCCAAAATCCCGAATTTTGGGTTTGTGAAGGAAGAAGTAATTATGCCCAAAGGTTACTTTATAACATAACATATACTTTATGACATAAAGGTAAGAAGTTGTTTTTATAGTGTGGACCGTTGCAATATTAACAGGGAGGCTCCATACTTTTTATCATCCCTGTATATGGGATATTTAAATGAACATTTTAATACCAATTGTATTACTCTACAACAAATAACGACCGAGCTGTAATGGAATTATCAAGCGCAAATCCTCACTTAAAATAAAATATTTGAGTTGTTAATGTTTTTAAGTGCTTGTCAATAATAAGCTGATTAATTTTTTACACTTAGCCATGGAAAATACTAGCTTGTTCTCATTTTCTTCAATTGTTTTTGATGAAATGCACGTTGTTTTTTTCCGAATCAATCATTAAATGTTGTTTTTTTTATTCACTGTAACCACATTTTATTTATTAAATACTAGGAAATACCCGCTGCTTTTTTTTGCGTGTATGAGCAACTCTGGTTCGAGTAAGTTAGAATTATGATACCAATTTTTAGTTTGTTTCGTGGCCACTCGATCATGAAAATCTGCCAAAAACTGTATAAAATCGTTTATAACTTGCTACTGTCTTAGCATTTTTCATACCATAGTTTTTTTCTTTGTTTCCCCGACGAAGAAAATGTATATACATACTCAGACTTGAGAACATACTTCTTTAAAAAAATGGGTTTTATTTTTTATGGGTAAGTCTTGAAAATGATAGCAGAATAATGTGTTATTAACTTGTTTTTAATATTACAGCACTGCATACTAAATATTTGATAACACTTTCAATAACAGTATATTTTATATAAAATTAAAGTTTTACTTTATACCCTTAATATTTTCTTACTATGTGCTCAACAGCGGTTGAATGTAAAGAAGTGGTGCAACATTTAAGCTTACTCTATGCTTTCATACTATAAAAGTAAACAAATTGAAAGTAGTGGTAACATTAATTAAACAAATGGTTGTGCTGTCATAAAACAATGTTTACACACAACAGCTGATTACTACAGGCACACTCGTAGATTACTTGCGTACATAAAACATTATAGTTGCTTTTAGAACACATGAAGCAATATTATTTATAAAAGATTAAATTTTAAACTTGGGATTAAGAGACTTGGGATTGGCTCATACACGTTATATGAGTGTTGGCTGTGTTCACAAATGTACTTGAAAAAACAATTACACTAAAACGTTTTCCAATCGAATTTGTTCGGCGTGTCGGGGACCAGGTCTGCTTAGTTTACTCTGGGATCTATGTGACACAAACACCCTTTGCAAATGAAGCTTTGTTGGCTAGAAACCTGTGAAAATTAAACTAGATCTCAAAATAAACAAAACCTTCGTTTAACTTTCATATATAATTACTTTCAAGTTTTAATTTTTTTTAACCAATAAAGCCCTCTGAAATACCTGAGTTAAAGAAGAATTAGTAATATAATTTAAGACACAAGATTTTACTAAACTAAAAAAGGGGCACAATGTACAAATTGTGTTAAAATGTGGAACTATTGTGGAAAACATTTCAGTCATTTTATTTTCCAACCACCGGCATTCCTGGCGCCAGCGTAAGTCTGTTGCCATTGATCACCACGCGTGACGAACTTGTATTGAGGTGTATGTTTATTGACTAAGGCAAACGAAAGTTTACACGCAACAAAGATCGGAATGGTTCATATTTTGATACCTTATTTTTTTTAATTACGGCCAAACAGATCGAACTACATTTAAGAAAATATATATTTTTTCAGATGGACGTAGCTAATGCACAAATAAATCCCTTGAGGTGACACGTATATTTTCATGTAAATAAATTTTCCATTCCTAAAAATAATAGGTTTCGTTAACTCTAGCCAATAAAATAAAATCAAAGCGACACTCTAATTGAGTGGTGTTCAAAAATTTCATTCACCACTAAGAATTCATTTGACATTATACATTCGAAGGCACAACATACATTCGAAGTTTAGCCTTTTATTTCTGGAATTTGTTAAACATATGTAACAAATTTTGTAAAAACATTTCCACGTTATAAATTTCTTTTTTTCACCATCAATTTTCTTTTATCTATTTTTAACGTTGAGGTGAGTTGCATTATCACAGATAGTCTTCCACACGCATGCACATCTCTGCTATAAACAGTAGTGTTGTGGCGGCCCGTAGATGTGCAGGTCATGTTCTCGCCTTTTACTGCTTAAATTACGTCTCTCACTCTAACGTCAGGTGCTTCAACTATTATTAAAAACAAACTGAAGGAAAAACTGAAATGTTTAAATTGAAAGCGAGTCGGACAATATGTATCTTAGCATTGTAACAAATTCCAGTAACTTACTTAAATTTTCACTTAAATGTTTAGATATTTGTCATGTGATGGACCATATATTGTATGCACATTTGAAGAATTATAAAAATTCCGTATAGTTTTTATGAATGAATTTTTCCTATGAATTTCTAGTAGAAATATAATAGGATAAATCAATACAAAATTGTGTAGCTATGTGCTTTATCTATAAATTTTATATTTATACACTCTGTGGTTTCCAAAATTGCGATTCCAACTCTAGGATTATTTGAGACCTTTACTTTGGTATCTATCTCATCCCAACGTTTGCTAAAATCTTTGATAGTCGTCAATAAGTATTTTTTCGTACCCTTACGCCTCCCCCCGCCCTCCTCCAAAAATCAGTATCACGGCTTCAAATATGGACATTATCTAACACCCATTATAAGAAAACGTAAAAAAATTTGCAATTTATGTTTCAAGGTTTTTGTTTGATATTTACGAAGAGTGTTGAGTCCCCATGACTATTATTACGAATTTTTAAGAGTTCTCCCGATTGCTTAAATAAATAAAAAAAAAACACTCAGAGTGTTGAGTCCCCGTGAGTATTATTACGGATTTTTACAAATTCTGCCGATTACTTAAAAAAATTATAAAAAAAACACTCTTGAGTGTATCGATAGTCTCATGTGGGACCCTAATAGTAATTACGGATTTTATACATTTTGGCATGAAAAATATCACGTTTTTTACATGTATCCACCATTAGAGTCAAAATTATTCTAACCCGTTTTTACAATAGGCAAAACATTTCATGTAAACCAGTTAACTAGTTTTGGAGATTTTGTGATGATTCAGTTAGTAGTATTAACTTTGCATATATATTGGTATTGTATTGATTACTATACACAAAGAATTAAGTTTTTTTTATAAGTTTAGCACATTTCTTCAGTATTATACCGAATGAAGTTGAGAAACTGGAATCTGGATAATAAACACATATAGTCAACAAGTTAAACTGCAACATTATGTTTCTAACTGCCATGTATGTGAACTACTACAATCGTTTGAGTTGGTCGAAAGAAAATGTATTCCACTAGTCGTGTAGTTGTATAATACAGGGGAAAATACAATAATAGGTACATAAGGATTTTTCAGGTAGTTTTATAATTGGATAAGTTGTTAAGAAACAATAGCAGTGAGCAGTACAGCCAGTCGACATTAATGTACAATAGTCACGTAATGCGCAAAGTATGGCATTGTTTCATTTTATCAGACTACGCTATCAGATCTTGCTTAACAACACGAGAACATGGATTTCCCGTTTCATCTGCTTAACTGTGTTAAATACGATCATCTTGTTTAGTTTGTACAGTAATTTAACTGTTAACAGTATAAATAGTATTGAATGATTAAAATAAACAACCTTCTTCATATTTAACCAGTTATAGAAACAATATTACTGGATCTTTATTAAACGTTGGTGTGAAAATAATGAATACCTCACATAAAAATACTCAAATGTCACACATTTGTACAATATTATTTGAGAGCAACAATCCGTCTTAAAGATACATTTTGTTTGATTAAATAAAAAAATTGATTGATTTAAAAAATCGATTAAATGTAAAAATACACATTTAATATACAGGGTGTCAATTAAGTCTGGAACCGGCCTCTCAACTCTCAAATGATTACAGATAATGAAATACCACTTGCGTTTATCAATAGTATACTAAAAAATGTACATGTTTAAGTGATTTCCTGGTTTTAATCACATCAGGGGGACTTCCCACTGAGGAAGTCATGAAAATCTTAAATGCAAGCATAGGTCGAGTAGTACATCACATTAAAGGGCTATGTGAGTGGAACACAACGCCACAAACCAGACCTCAAAAGGTTGACCCTAGCCAAAATGGCGGCAGTTGAAAGTTTTGTAATTTGGTAAAACTTAACATACGACACATTGAAAATTACTAACCTGAGACTAAATTAAATGTTCAAAATGTTCTCCATTGGTGGTTAGACAGTGTGCCAATCGGTTGTAAAAGCTGGATACTGCGTTTTGGATGTATTGTTGAGGAATATCTCGAGCTTCCTGTTCTATCCGAAATCTCAGTTGCGCCAAATCTGTAGGCTTAGTTTGGTAGACCTTGTCTTTGAGGTATCCCCAGAAAAAATAATCGAGTGGTGATAAGTCAGGAGACCGAGCAGGTCACTCTATTCCTCCACGTCTTCCAATCCACCTTTGTGGAAACACATGATTTAAATATTGTCTCACTTGTAGTCCATAGTGTGGTGGAGCTCCATCTTGTTGGAAAACAATTCTATCGAAGTGTGGACCAAGAATAGTTTGAAGGACAGGACAGATGTTATTTTGGAGTAGAGCTAGGTAAGATTGTGCATTTAAATTGCCATAAATAAAGAACGGCCCAACGATTTGATTTTGTACAATGCCCGCCCAAACGTTTATTTTCTGGGGATGCTGCGTGTGATTCTCGGATGTCCAATGCGGGTTGGCGTTGTCCCAGTACCTGTAATTATGTCTATTTACACTTCCATGTAGGAAAAATGTTGCCTCATCGGAAAATACAATATCATTTAAAACTATTTGATTTTGGTCAATTCGTTGCATTGTAATCTCACAAAATTCGAGACGACGATCAAAGTCATCTTCACTCAGTTCCTGAAATAAATGCACTTTATAGGTCTTAAAGCCAGCCGTTTTCATAATTTTACGAACTGACTCATGAGCCATTCCATGGGTTCCTCCCACAGATCTAAGTGACTCATGGGAATTCTCAATAAATGATTGTATGACGTCTAATGAGGCATTTTCATCTGTTACTGTCACTGGTCGACCACTTCTGGGGCAGTCTTTAACACTTCCAGTCTCTAAAAAGCGTGCTACTGTTTTGACGGTTGTAGACTTTGAAATTTGATTTCTGTCAGGAAAGCTAGCATTAAATAAATTAGTAACTTCCTCGTAGGGTCGTACGTTTTCTCCCCAACCACGCATCATTAGAATAGTGATTCTTTCCCGTTCACCAAGCGACATGGTCAAAATAAAATGATTAATATTAATGTTAAAACTTGTACTAAAGAAGGAACTAAAGAAATCAACTGACCACATACAACCACCAGTAAAAGGTAAACAGCAACTACTGATATCGGTAGGATGTTTAAGAGTAGATAAGGTTTGGGGTTGAAGTCCATTTCATCGGAAAACCCAAAGCCACTTATGCAGTTATTTATTAGTTTGTATCTACAGTTTTGTTTTATGGTAGACCTTTTTTTCAAGAACTTATAAAAGACCTGGGATTACAAATGTATCAAAACATCATTTGCAAGGAATAATATTTTGATTTTTTTTTGTTGGGATTTAAATTAAATTTACATAAAAAAACGTCTAACTGCCGCCATTTTGGCTAGGGTCAACCTTTTGAGGTCTGGTTTGTGGCGTTGTGTTCCACTCACATAGCCCTTTAATTTGATGTACTACTCGACCTATGCTTGCATTTAAGATTTTCATGACTTCCTCAGTGGGACGTCCCCCTGATGTGATGAAAACCAGGAAATCACTTAAACATGTACATTTTTTAGTATACTATTGATAAACGCAAGTGGTATTTCATTATCTGTAATCATTTGAGAGTTGAGAGGCCGGTTCCAGACTTAATTAAAAACCCTGTATAATACAATGTATTTACATTACATTAATACATATTACTATTTGGATATATGTATATGTATGTATGCTCTTTTGCTTAATAACATTGAATGTGGAAGTTAGATGTAGTTAGCAGTTGTTTCAAACTGTAGACGAGTCCATTCATCTGCCGGTCAAATACATAACAGCTGTATCCATTGAAGTTGGGTGAGCTTAACTGATTAGCCAGTGAACTCACTACAACAAATATATGTAGTTTACTGTGGCACCACTATGGAGTGGTAATTAGATGTAGTTAACAGTAGTTTCAAACTTTTGACGACCACATGCATCTGCCGGTCGAATACATAACAGTTGTATCCATCGAGGTTGGGTAAGCTTAACTGATTAGCCAGTGAACTCAGTAACAAAGATATGTGTAGTTTACTGTGCAAGCCTGGGTTGTGGGGCGGTGTTGCTGTAATCAAACTGGTAACCCACAACTATACTGTAGTTAAACGAAGTTGTAGGTTTGATTGCAATCAATTTCTGTGAATTCAACAATCGAGCGATCGTTACTGATCATATTTTCTTCTCATCTGTCTTCTCGAATCCCTTACCTTCACGATCGTGAGCAAACAATTATAATAAAACAAAAAATTGCGAATAATCGAACGCCTAAGAACATAAGTTTACCCTTTCCTAACAGGCGGGATGAAGCGAGACGTCACCGCGTCGCCTTATACCAAGAATCAGCTGATATGACAATGTTGCAACATGGTGAGGTGTGAAGTGGGGTGCAGTAACTGCTTATATAGCCAGACATTCTATCAGGTGTCTCGTACTATAGTAAAGGTGTACATTCAAATCCACCGAAAAATAACGGGAAACGAAGTTTAACCCTTTTTTCTATTTTTTGATGCCGCCATATTGAAAGCGAGTGGGTAATTTCTACAACTGATATCAGATACGCGTTTCTTGGCACGATAAACCCCCATAAACCAAGTTTTTTTCAAAACGTATCCCTAGAGGACATTAGATAAATTGTTCAAGAGGGCTGTATTAAGACGATATTTGAATCATACAAACAATGTGAAACTTGTTACGTCCTTATTGTAGATTAAAGAACTATAGATGTAGAACTATAGAACTGAAGATCATAGATGTCTTATTTTAAAGCTATGGTTAATATGCATCCAAACGCTATTTTTTTAAAGTTGCAGTGAAAGATATCGAAAATAATATAAAAAGTTTAGATTGTTATTAAAATCTTAAAAATAAGATATCGTTCATTAATATACGACTGAATATAAGGCCTTAAAAGGGTTTAATATTGTTCTTATGGAGCTAAAATCAAAATGGCCGCCAGTATAGAGCGCCCTTAACGCCAAATGGTGGATTTAGATCGAGATGTGAGATTTAAATTTTTTGGGTTATGTACATTAAATTCAGGGTTTCAACTTCAAAGTGTAAGCATTTACAGATCTATGATTGTAAATAAATTAAGATCCCAAGAATTGATTCTCAAGAGCTAATGAATGAGGTAAGAACCCAGTGCTGTGGCCATCGCGTGGATTAATCTAACATGAAGAGATAACGACTGATCGGTAGAGTTAACAATGCAAGTGAAATTGCGAGTATATTCTTTGAAGATAAAGCACAACTTATTCTCAGGGAAATTTATTTCACATAAAATTTTATTTTTAACATTCAATATTTCTAATTCAAGAGTTCAAACCGATTGTTTTCCGTTACAAAGACTCATGCAAATTATCCAAAAACAAACTGATTCTGATTGCTCTATCGAATCTGGATGGATTTGATCATCTAAAACATTAGCACACGATTGCCATAAGACTTAGCATTGGTGTAAAATATATAATAAACAAATTGTAAGCATACAAACTTTGTTATTGAAAGAAAATATTTAGTTACTCCAGGCATATCCTGCTGATAGTTTCTAACACTGCCGTACAATATACTAACACACAGTTATAGCACATAGTTTAAGGCAATTCCACAAGTTCCATAAAAGATTAGCATTCATGGAATATTTGCAAACATTATGGTTTAGAGAACTATACTCAACACGTTTTATCCTCTACATTCTTGAGTTGGTCCTGTAGCGTAGCGAAAACGTTATTGGCAAGAGCAAAAGAGCACGCTGTTATTCGATGACGTAGAATTAGAAAAATAAAGTTCCATATTAAAATTGTATTCTTAAAAAATATAATGAAGCTATTAGTTTTATTTGGGTTACACAATATGTAAGTGGGAAATTGTATATATTTAATTGTCACCCGTTATTTATTTATTCTAATATACTTTTAACATTAAAAATATTTGGTGGCGCACAAGATTTGTTTAATATGAACTGGGATAGCAGAAGCCAGACAAACTTAATAAACATAAAAGAAGTATTTGCTACTCAGCAATGATGAGCGACAGTCCAGAGTAAATCTCTAAAGAAATCTAAAAAAGGTAAATGATGGGGGAGGGGACATTTATAAAACCCTGATGAATTTCTTTCTATTTTAATGATATAACGTTTCTGTACAAGGAACTCGTAGCCGCCAGGTGAAATTGCGAGTCAGGTATTAATTACGAACTTCGTTACCGGTGCTTGTGCAAAGAGCGTGTTTTCACAAGCTGTGTTTCCAGCCTTTGTCAGGTCACGGTCTATATAGAGAATACTGCACTGATATTGAACACGTTACACGTCTTTGATGTCTATACGCGCTCAGGCTGACCTCTACCGGCGATTTCCTGACGCTTTAAAGCGAGCAACATCGCTGAAAATAAAACAAATACAACCAACGAGGTTCAGTCAGGCCATTTTCTTCTGTTCTCGTCAATTCAGATTTTAGTGAACGTCATAAAGGGGTTTAAAAGACACAAATGCCCTATTACTCAAAAAATAGTAAAAGTTGTGAAATTAAAAATATTAACTAAAACTGTGGGTTATAGTAGTTAAGGTATTTAATTATGCTCAGAGAAAATACAACTGAAACTATATGTCATAGTAGGAAATATATTTACTTATGACCGGCGTAATTGAAACCATACTGTGGGTTATTGTAGTTGTGTTTTAGACACCAAGATAGATTTGAGGGATGGGAAGAGGTGATTCCAGAAATGATAGACCATTCACGAACAGGCCATGGCATGTACAGGATATTATGACGTAATTATTAGGACGTGCTGTGTCACTCCCTGAGCGACTGTGGAAGTATCGTTCTATTATGTCACGAAATGTTATTTGATCCTGAATTGCTTTAGTCACGCGACGAGAAACGGTAAATGTTATATTAGCAGAAAGGTTTATAGAGGTCTATATTACGGTTTACATAGCAATTTCATCTGCATGAATAATATATCTGCAGATTATCTCAACTTTTGACTAGCAAACACCTGTATTATTTAACGGTTATTTTAATGGAGGGTATTACTTATTTTATTATTTACTTATTAACTATATATATATATATATATATATATGTGTATGTATGTATATGTATGTATGTATGAATGATTGTCTTCATCCCACAGAAAAAATTTTAAAGAGCAAGTTGTAGAGAATGAAATTTATTTCAACATGAGGTTGATGTTTTATCGTTTAAGAAAAGTTTAATGGAATAAGCTGTACACGTCCAACTCATTGCAAATTATAACACTTAAACTTCAGCCATGATAGAGGAGCGTAGAGTTGATTAGGGTTGGTGGTGGGAGCGGAGAAAAAAGTAAAGTCGAAAATGAAGTGTAATTGTTAATTAAAAATATATTTCTTATTCCCAACAGGCTATCATTTCGATTTCAAATTTTAAATCAATGTTTAAAGGTTAACAGTAATTTGAAAAGATTGTGTTATGGTAAAAAATGTTAATACTTACAAAGGTTTGGGGATAAAATTTACAAAGTATTAACAATAATACGCTGAATACACATTGTTCCAATTAATATCTCCGCTATTACTTAATGAAATTATTTTATTTAAACTAAAATTTTATTCCTTAATTGAATTGGTAATATTTATATAATTTAGTACTTTTCTTCACTACATCTACAACAAAAACAATGAGTAAAGTTTATTTTTCCTTTCTCAATTAATGTATAGCATCCGACATAGTGGCTACAATATGCGTAAAACACCTTGCCTGTTACTAGCATATTGTTTTCATAATTGTTTATGTTATGAAACATAAGTATTTGACAAAGATCCATGAGGATTTGACAAAGATCCATCCTCCAGTAGATTGTCAACAAGTTTAAGCAGAGTCAGATTTTTCATAGTCGTCTCAATTTTAGTTCTTTTAATCCTTCAGCTCCAATCCCCAATATAAGACGAGGTTTGAATGGTTATAAATCAACATTGTTTTCCGAGTTCAAATTTATAAACTCTATGTCCTAATACTAGAGATACCAGAAGAACAGAAGATATTGAGGGGGAAGGAGATACTGAGGAAAAGGAGAACGCGAAAGTTTAAGGTGGGTAATAAAAGCACAGGTATTTTAAATATTCACGAACCTTGAAGGAGGAGATCTTTCAAAAGAACTTAAAGAAAGAGCCTTTATGTAAAACTCACAAGCTGTGTCCAGGAATTGTAGAGAAGCAACTGGTTTATTCATTCAGCAAGTTCCATAAACATGGCAAACTTTCAGTTACAGCCACGGCGATGTCTATAACCATACAGTATAAAGAGACAGTTATGTTTATGATTTTCAGAATTGCACAAAAACATATTTCATCGTGCATTTACATAATCACTCGATTTTAGACGATACTGCTCGTTCTTTAAATGAAAAAAAAAAAAAAATATATATGTATATACATTTTTTTTATTATAGTTTTAATAGTGCACCCTTTAACGTGGAATGAATTCAAAATTATATTGTATATTACATTTGTGAACCATGGTTTATTATACCAAAAATAATACAAGTAGTAAAGTAATAACAAAGTAATTTGTAAATCCACTCGCCTTAACAGTGGTAAGAAAATAAAATTAATCGAAAACAAAAATAAGGTATATACGAAAAGGAAAAGTCTACACAGTATTTGGAAATCTGTATATAATTTTTTAGTTAAATACATTTAGTAGTAATCTTATTTAAATAAACATATTAAGTTTAATCAGTGAGCGAGCGAAAGAGATGAGCTGTTGTCTCTCAAATGACAATTCTAAATTTATCACGGCCGAACCATCCCTGAGGCCGCGCCGCTCGGCTTGGCCAGTGGGGCAGCATCTCTCATGACTTAGCTTTCATCTCTGTTACACCTGTTTTTGTGACTTCAGCATACATTTACGTCTCTGCTAACTCTCCCAACTCACTCCCTCTATCTCACCATTTTCCTTTATTACTTTACCTATGTTGTCCTATCTTGTTCATGTGTCCCGCGGTGCGTGCTAAAGTTAATTATTTCGTCAGTAAGGAAGCTGCAGTCCCACCCCCCCCCCCCCCGAACTCTCGAGTCTTGAGTGCCTTGTCGCAGGACTCCTCTTTTGGTTTTGTTAGAGAAAGAAAACTTCTATTGGCGAGTGACTTCTTTGGCACATTCCTTGTAATTTTCTATTCTTAAATTTGTTGGACGCTGGAGATCCTAACTTCTCCACCAAACGTCTAAAAAAATCATTATTATATAATTGATGTGTTTTGATTGTCCCCTATACATGACCACAGTTATAAAATTATGGAATTAGTCTAGTTGAATGTTCTGTGGTTTATAAAAGCTCCCTTCGGTAAAACAGCAATTTTGGAACTTACAACAGATTTTTAAGTTTCAATTACACATACAATTTATATGTATGTTTATGTATGTGTATAACTATAATCTTTTTCATTATTTACATATTAAATCAAAATTATAGTGTATAGATATTAAACATGTAATTCGAATCGCATTCGGTCTTAAAGTTTAAGAATCTAAAACATAAAAGACGAAGAAACGTGTAACCGTTTGGGTCATATGAAAAATTAACATCCACCATCAGAGCTGGGCAGCGACACGATCAAGGTCGTATATCATACATGTACATATTTCATATCTCTCTTTAGAGCGAACATAACATTGGAACGCTATTAATTATGTTCAACTTTCACTAATTTATTTAATATTATCTGATCTTTCTGTATAGAAAATTTCTGATTGCATGTGTATATGTTCAACCTTAGCGTCGGAAATGTTATTATTTCAACCAAAAGTTCTCTTACAGGCAAAAGGCAAAAAAAAAAGAAATTAGCAATTTCGATTAAAATCTGACGCTGTTAACCATGAACATTGACGTAACCATATAAAAGTGTTTATAATGTTATGATGTACGCATCAATAATGTTAAAGTTACAAGTAACCAATACTAAACGTGACTTCCGGACAAATTATTTAAACTTATGTCTCAACGAGCTGTATTTAAGTAGCCTATTCTGCTGGTTTAGGCTAATGGTGTATTATATAAGCTTTTCGTACTTAGCTTATATGTAAAAATCATGAACGCATAATTTTGTGCCTCTAGAAATATGTTTCTTTGCTCATTTTGATGTTTGAACCCGAAAAACCCGAATCCGGTCTCACATTGACATTATTCCCACCAAAGGGATCGAATTATTCAGTCATCTAGATTCTTGTAATTAAAATGTGTGTAATGTGGTAACTCTACCGCTGTGGCTTGAGAGGGAGGAGTATAAATAATACCAATCCGAAAAGTTGCAGGAAATAGTTTAATAAGAGTGATTTATCCACTTAGTTTAAATTATCCTGTGTAAAGTTACTTAAAGTCTTTTAAGATCGTGTAAAGTTTTCTATTAAGTATAAGGATATTTTATTGATCAGTTATGAATGAATTTGCCTTGTGTAATAACATTCTTTGAAGTTAGCATAAATTCAGAAGGACATAGGTGGACTGGCGATAATTCAGAAGAACTGACGATACGATTGAATTTGTGCGATGAATAGGATTGATACCTTACATTAGTTAATTTGGCCTAATCGGAGTAGGAGAGGACATTGTGGGCGGACAACAGATATATTCGGCGAAGCCAGATGCGACGCACGAACGTCCTGAAGGGAGAGGAGATCCTGAGAGAAGCTATCTGAACAAAAAAAAAACACTCTGTATAAGATAAATTCTGATAGATTCTTTATAAAGAAACGGACTATATACCTAGTAAGACAAATTTAAACGCTAACGTTTATTTCATTTAATTAATTAGTTTGATCTTTTATATTTGATAAAAATAAAACGATATAAATTGCTAATATGACGTCTATTTCAAAGATAAAATCCAACAACTTCCTTATTATACTGTTTAATTCCATATTTTGATTTTGAATAAAAAAACTCTTATAATGTACAGCCGGATATAAAAATATTAACAATTCGTTACTTTTTAATTGTGTAATAGGATTCACAAATCGAAAAAATGAGCGACCCTGATATTTGGAATATTTAATATAATGTACAGTGGTAATATATTACTACAAATAAGGCGGAATCGGGACATGTGGTACAAATGAATTCAGCAGAATTCGAGATTCAATACAACGATTTTTCTTTAATTCTAAATATATGAGTATTTAAACTAAGAGATCGCTGCGGGACATTTAAAAGTAAAAGATCCGACAATAACAATTAGCCTGGATTGGGTCAATTACATCTCCAAATAGTTTAATGTAAAACGGTTCTCTAGCGAGTATGAGGTATTAGAATATTCTATTACAGCTATGTCGTCTACCATGGGACCTTTAAACTTTTTCCAAGCGTAACGTTTTATTTTTATACGACTATCAATTTGACTGTCTGAAATATGTTTGTCATTTCGTTACTGCAAATTTAGTTGCTGTATAGTAGCCCTAACACCCGTGAAGAAACTAATAAATAGTGAAGACAACTATACCACAACTTCTACGGAAAGATAACATAAACAGGAAAAGTGCTTAAATGTTCAGATAGAAGAATTCAAGGATTCACCCTCTTCTCAAATGTGGTTTGGGCATTTTATTCCAGCAGTAGCAAATAAACTGCTCACTACGCGTTGAGAGTATTCCATTTGCTCAAAAGATTTTTGGACATTTCTGTATATCCACAATTCTTTGTAAATATTTTTTGTCATATAATAATCTGACCAATGTTTCTTCTAGTTTAGTATATAATGTGTATTGTTATTAGGACTTTTAATATTACTATTACATTTTTCGAAACGTAGTACATAAAACAAAGTTACCAATTAAAGTAAAATTGTGAAATGATGGTGGAAGTAGACTGTGTAGTCCATTGGTGTAGCCTTAATTTCAGTCTAGAAGATGGCTGACGGCTAAGCAGACAATGTAAAAAGGTATTAATAACCAGACTATCAGTGTACAGGCAATAGGCAGTTTGCCGTAAATATAATAATATTCAGATATAACTCTGAATAGATGCTGGCCGCCGAAAAGGTTGCCAAGTTTCGTGTAGGTTAAACAGTCATGAAATGCGTTACCTCAGCTATTACAGAAAACGGAATACCGAAAACACGTAACAGGCACTAATAAATTCCAACAACTCGTTGATAGGTATTTTAATTTTTACTATTGACAAATTTCATAATTATTTCTAATACTGAGAAAACGTAATTGCCTACAAAGTTCTATTATAAAATGGCTATTTTGACTTCACATTAGCGTATTGTGGTAAGAATCTCAATCAATAATAATATTCGATTATTGCTAACATTATGAAAATCGCGGTACATGAAACAATCAGCTCTCGCACGTTATTTTCTCTTTTAAGAAATAATCGAAACAGTGTCATATGTATAAAATTGTATTCTTGTCATGAAAGAATTGAGAAGAATAAATTGGTTATTGAAGGGACACAACTTTCAATAATAATGAAACTTCAGACTGGAAAATCTTCACTAACTCTTATTTAAATTTTAGTGAATTGTCCATGATTTACTTATAATACGACTATTATTCGTGAAACTATAATCAACTACATGAACGTCACTCAACGGGTTGTGTATTGTCTGTGATAGTAGGTGAGGGAGAGAATGTGATATTCTGGAGTTAAATACTAGCAACTGTCAGTCACAAATACGAATATGTACAATTATAAATCTAATAAATGACCTCTGATTTGCAAGACATATAAGAGAATAGGTGGGACTCTAAATGTCTACAATTTGTCTACTGCCAAGCTTCTGTCAGTCACAACCCAAATCCGTACAAACCTTAGTCCAGCGAACCACCTGAGATTTATAGGCCAGAGAGGCGAGTATATGGCCCCCTAGGGAATACGGTGCCCTGCATGTACCACTGTTACTGCTTTTCGAAATAAAGGGATTGATTAAAATTTAATCTCAGATCAAAATTGTATTTACATATTTACAATAAACTAGAATTCGTTCCTAATAATATTCAAACCGTTAAAAAAGTGTTTAGCGTACATATGATGGAAGAAGAAATATTCAGGTTACATTAAATAAATAATAGAAAATAATCTTTTCCAACTTTTCTATTATACTATTATACAAAAAGAAAGTATTTAAAATTGTGTTGTTTAATAAGTCAATTAAGAGCCCTCTCATTTTTTAGAATTTGAAAAATCACTTCTAATGAATGCAGTTACGGAAAAAATATTTTAAAATACGTGATTATTTTAGTTCAAAAGATTACATTTTCATTACAATTTACGGGTTAAGTTCAAATATTGCTGATAAATATTTGGTAGTACTCATCTATATTGAATAGTTACTTTTAGGAAATAATTAAATTATTGTAAGTGCAATCAAATCCACATCTAAAAGTTGAATTTTTCAAAGATTACACTACATAACATTTTATAGTCTTAGGATGAATAATATTCTTAATATAAATAATATAACATGACAAAATTAGTGTACTTTAATTAAGTATATTGTAAACCAATAAATATTGCAAGAACCAGTTATAATTATTGTAGTCTATATATGTAAAATCCAAAAACTATTGACTAATTACATTTTCAACAAACCACACGGCTTCGGACCATGTATATTAGGACAAGTAATAAAAGAATTGTAGCACGTAAGTGTGTTAAATAATAAAAACTAAATTAATGAGCGTGATGCATACCTCAATTTAGTGAGCAGCTGTCCTAACATTCCTTACAATACGATACTCGCTACCTAGGAAGCTGAAATTTGCCATAAATAATGTTTTAGGGTCATAGTTGCAAAATGATAGTCTAAATATGAATTACAAATATCCTTTTAATATCTAAATATATAAAACAATATGGCTCTTCTATTTTACGAGATAGACATTAATTATCCTCGATTACCCAATAACAGCATGGGGTTTGTTAGAGCAAACGTTTCCACTACAATTAGATTTCAGTTGCCTAGTAGTAGAAGTATATTTTTAACATAAATAATAATAGTATAATTAAACCTAAGGCCTGATTAATTCTCACAGTATAACTTTCAATTTAAAAGACTACAATTCCCAGTGAAACTCAGTATTTCTATGACAGTGAATATATCTAGGGAAATCGTTGAAAATGGGTGGAGTTTCTTTCACGTATGTGGTCTCAAATGAGCTGTCACACAATAACAGTTGTCACATTAAAAAATTTAGTGAAACTAGTTTATGTTGTAAAGCGCAGGTATTCAGTTACTTACTCATACATATAGATATTGATGTAATTGCTTGTATTTATTTCATATTACAATTTATTAAACTTAATACATAATAAATTGCGTAATAATCCAACATAGGTCAGTTACATTTAAAACATGTAGCATGTTTATTAAGATTACATCTACCTATACTACTTAAGTGATATTTGAAATGTATTTTTTAAAGTATTGTTTAAAATCAACATTAGAATAGCCCCAACATAAAACAGGGTGGCATAAATTAGCAATATTGTACAAGAGGCAGTTACAAAATTCATGACCGTATTGTGTTATGGGTAAGGAAATGTTTTATTCAGACAGTCTTGTGTACATTGTTACTTTTGCCTACGTTATTGTTAGTACCGAATTAAAATCCTACTAGTTTATATTATTCGTTTATATTACATCCCCACGGCACATAAAAGAGAAACTGTGACAGTCTAGTGATAAGACATCAATGACGCTCAGAGCAATAATTATAGTCTATAAAGAAATGAAGTTTAATACAAAACTTAAAGTCTACAGATTACATTGTAATACTAGAGGTGGAGTTAACATTTATATACAGCCAAATGTCTGGCTAAAACAGGTCATTTTTCTAAACCTTTAACATTTAGTTTTAGGTTAACAACTCTATTTTGATTAGGCATCTTTAATCAAACGCAATCATTTAATGATTTATACGACGGCTTTTTATTATGTTTTAAAGTATATTTTAATTATTACTTTTTAGGTATACATGTAAATTAATTTTTTTATAATAAAACTTACATATGTTATTTTATTTTTAAGTTTATTTTAAATTGCACATTTAAAGATTGCAAAGTGTCAATCACTCTATAATAATTATAGATTGTTTTGATATTATTTGTGTAATAAGATTTTGTAATTTAGATAACCCTAAATAGGTTTAGGTAAAAGTTGACTTTACCTATTCAATGTAGAATATTTAATAGTAATAAAATTCTTGATTAAACCTTTCTCGAGATATCTTTTCAAATTATATATTTACATATTTTTATTAAGTTTTTATTTCGGTGTTTAAATAATGAAAGCCTACACATTAAGTTACCAAAACGTGATACTGTATGTGTTGAGGTTAGTTAGGCTACATGTGTTATTATGCCACATATTAAAATGTCATATTATTACAATCAGTTTGATTAATTAAAATGTAAAAATTTATTCTGAGATTTTCTCGTTAGTTACCGAAATGACTAATGTAAATATGCTTACTATTTTCAAATCCCACGGAGTAACATACACAAACATAAAGCTCGATGTTGCCTATGTAAAAATGAAGTTTAGTGAAAAATGTTAAACCCTGTCAGTTGTTAAATAATGTCGCTTACCAAGTGACGTAGATCGACGTGTTATATCGTGATTTTAGTTACCGACTGTTTGGTCAATGTGCCATACATTCCTGTGGACGGAAGACCTCAGTAAGATGTATCATAATTCTCCAACTTAAGCTAAAGTCGAAAAGTACTATATATTTAAAATATTTTTTCAAATAAAACATTGTCAAAAATAACAGTCCAACTAAAGCATCTCAAAGTATATTTGACTTTAGCATAAAAGCGAGATAAAAACCAAAAACACAATTGACTGATAACATAAACTAAAAAACTACAAAGCTTTAGACCATGAAATGTTTTAAAAATATTCTTGATAGGCTCTAAATGCGTACAAAGACAGGATTTAGAAAACTCAAGTTTTATGTAGTTCATGTTGCCTACTATTTGACTGTGGGCTAACTTACCACTCCTCACAATCTCTTAAGCTAAGCACTATTTAGCAGTCTGAAATAAGAGTAAGTCATTGAGTCATATTAGTACCCAGTCTCTCAGTTTTTTCCTTCTTCTGCTTTAATATGCTGTTCCATAACGCTCAAGGAACTAATTTAGAGTATAAAGAAACGGAACAGTTTGAATTCGTCACTGCTGCCATCAATACCTAAAGTTAGACAATACTACCCGTCATAACTATTTACAGCATGTTATGGCATGATATTTTGTACATGCCAATACAAAATTCTCGAATACATATGTTATAATATAATATTGTAGTATTTCGGATTACAAAGAGATATTAATATGTGTATGTTACATCTTTATATCTAACCAATTAAATTTTCGTATAAATCTGCCAAAAAAATTGTGGGTAATTTGAGTATTAAATATTCAAAAGTCTTCACAAACCTATATAATAGTAACACGACTTTTATTGCGCAAAACATACAATAAATGACTCATATGAAATTAACGTATCCTTAATCTCTATCCCTTACACCGGAAGTAATATTAAAAGCAGGTTGATGCAACAAAGCAAAATAAATACAAGACACGGAATAGAAGGGAAGTAGATTAAAAATATGTCAGTAGTGGACACTTTTAGACAGAAGTTGATTTCCGAGATTTACATATTTGTATATTTTCTTTACCGGAGTAACAAGATACACTAAATTGTTTGACCGAAAAACATTAGACCAGAATGACCGTGTTAGACCGTTAATTTAAACGGCCGGAATAGACATCTGTGACCGTAGTAGGCTTCTCATTCCTTGTATGTACCAAGCTGACATTTTTAAACGATCTAAAGTTTAGGTCTTGGGAAGTATAAATCTGAGAGCACGACTTTAATGGGAAAATTCTAATTTTTACAGACATTTAAAAATACTTTTCCAAACTATTAAAACTGCTGCAATTTTTTAATATTGGACTTAAAGAGAAATACCCTGTAACTTGATATAAATCTTGAAAAAAAAAATATTTTGAACCTTTTTTATTCTTAGTAGTATTTATTATTATCGTTCATAAAGAAGATATAAGGGGTTTAAAGTGTTGATACTTCTTACAAAGATTAACACTGAGCAAAAACCTAATTTGGGAATTTTTCCTTCTGTAAAGAAATTTTATTTATTTTTATTTAAAAGATTTTAATTTTAAACGTTTTTACACTTAAACATGATTTTAAATACTAACGTTTTTTAAGAATTTAGCAATTGCAGTGAACTTTAAACCACTAATAACCGAGTATACGGTAGAAATGCTGTGAAAACGTCTACATTAACACTCAGTTTTTTAAAATAAAAAGTTTTATTTTTCAATTTTATAAAATTATTATTTTTAAAATAAGGAGGCAAACAGTACACACTAGCCCAGAACCCCTTTACCAAACTCAGCAAAGTACAAAATTATCATTATGAGGTAAGTTTATAAAATTATACAATTTTTAAACACTTTAACTGAAGGAACAGTACTATTTTTTGTGAATGCTGTGAAAATAAAACAATTTCATTGGTGGCACCATACACGTATACTGTGATTTATATTCTTTGTGTAATAAATTTAAGTTGTTTGTAATTTTTAATTAGACAGTATTTTATTACGAAACCGTTCATAATACACTAAGGCTTATAAGATAATGAATTTTTAAGCACTTATTACTAACACACTGGCCCGGCTGAGATGTGTTAATTTGTGGGAAATTAAACCTTCCTCCGCTCTCCTACACTCCCTTGTAAATCTACCTCGCTGTGTTTAATTTTAAATATGTAGTTAGTAAAATCACTTTACCCACAATGTGCAGTCTAATACTACACACAATAAATTATATGCTTGTTAGATCATATGGATTTATATTAACAGAGCCATTATACATAGCATTGTTTACAATTAAACTCAATCTTCAATGAGAAACTAAAAACAAAAACTCCCAACAAAGATTCTTTTGTGATTTTACTCTTATACTTTATTGATCACGACAATATTTCCAAAAGCTATAGGAAAGTTTTGCGATAATAACGGTCCTTAAAAACATATAAAACGGTGGTACTGTTTCCCCCCATAAAAGTACCGTCTTATCAATAATAAAAAAATATCTCTGCAAAGGTCTTAGCACAGAGTGCACAACTACAATTCCGACGAAGGTATAAGACTCCATAAAATCTGGGTATCCCATTAAATTCTGCATTATCTGTTGATATCATTCTATAATAATGTTTTTCAACCGAGATAAAGATACAATTACAAAATTGTTACTATGTTTCCTTTTTACAAACATGACTTTCATACTCTGAACTTCAGATCTCTTTAGAATGTAAATAACTGTCCAATCTTAAACAAACAGAGTACACGAAACAGGCGAATATTTGCCCCAAAATGTACCGAAAAGTCAGACTCTAAAAATACAAATTTTAAATATTGAATTTGGAAACTTATCGTTTCTGGTGTAAAATGGGTCTCATGATAGTCCAAGTATAAACATATGTTATCCACTGAGGGAAATCAATACGTAGAATCCAATTGTGAGTGTGTCGATTCTTTAATGAGGATACACGTGCTTTGTCGGTGATTTCTTTTTTATCAAGCATAATGCGGCTACAATATACGAATACGATATATATATATATATATATATATATATATATATATATATATATATATATATATATATATATATATATAGGTGTCTATAATATATATACGAATTCATAGACACATGATTAAGTTATAGTGTCTTTTCATGGGACGTGTCTCTTTAAAAATTAAATAACTCCTGTGCCTTCTGAGAAACCATTTGCTCTGCAAACCTTAAAAACTTTCTTAAGCAAACCATAGTATGTACACTTTTTATATCTCAATATTAAATCTATATATAAGGCTTTCTTAGAATATAGATGAATTGAATAAATTAAGAAAGGTAACAGCAAAAATTCTGTGTCAGAAAGTATGAGTGGCATTTAATGAATTCGTTAATATGTTTGAAATCATTTAGATTAGTGATACAATACAACGGTGTAAACTCTTATATATGTAAATGTGAAGCGATCTAAATTTGTATAGGTTATATTTTCATATTTCTTTACATTTGTCACCCTACTCTAAATATCAACGCGTGCGATGGCACGGCCCTAGAGCAGCCCCTGCACGCTATACAAGATTACTCGTTATTCATGTCGTCCCTTAAGTGATAAAAACCACAAAACAACATGCATCATAAGCAATTCTTTTATCTCTAGAATTGATCATTGTCTAGTGACAAACATCCTTGTACTAAAATTATACTTGTTTCTTACATACGAAAACTGATTATTTTCGCTGTTGAGTTTTGTGTCTTACAATAAAAGTTTTATTTATATTAAGAATCTGTGATAAAACACTGTTATTTTTTCGTCATATCCTCAGTGACTCTAGTCTACTACGTACGTTCGAAATTTCAGTTCTTAACACTGTACAGTTTTATTTATCTCTCAGCGTATCCCTAAATTACGCACTCACGTCAGGTTCTTGTTAAGCCTTATCCATTCTTTATGTTCTTTCCGTGACTTGCGTTCTGACTTTGAATCTAATCATTTCGATTAACGTGTGAATTTCTCTCTACTCGTTTGTTTGAAATTTTATATATCATTTTATATATTAAATAATCAATACTTTGGGAACATGAAGTTCCCAAAGTATACTCGTACATGAAATATTTCAAGGTAGCCTACACGATGTATATGGTTACGTTTACAAATATTAGAATGTACATTTTCAACAATTATATTATGATGCATTATCGATGACCAAGTGAATAATGAAATCAAAATCTTCTTAACGAATCGATTTTCACGAGGAAACAAATCGCACTATGAGCAATTAGGTGATAAAGATAATATCTCAAATATGAGAAGGTACCAAACGTGAAACGAGATCAGTAATATAAAAGTATTTCTAAATTAAATTTGGATGATCTCTAAAACATTTTTAATAAAGACTGTAAAATTAGCTTTGTAACTTTGATAATGTAGGCGATCAAAGAAAAAATAGAAATGTATATTTTAACAAATAAATTAAATTAGCAATTAAAAAATTACACAAATACAACCTTTATATACTTCATTCATGTAAGTATATTTCTACGCCACTATTAACCAACGATTCAAACAAATTTGCTATTTCGTATATATAGTTAAATCTTTTTCTTTAGTTTTTCCTTGTGCTTAAAATTTATAAAATTCCTAGTTGATCATGAAATATTTGTTTGTTTTTTGCAATTACAGAAATTATTTTAAGGGTTGTTACTAGAAAATTAACTTAATTCTTCTTTATATACGTATATCTTTTTTATATATACAATGCTCCAAAAATGTCTACAAGACAGAAAACTAAACTGTCAATGAAATTCTTTATTCTCTGATAAATACAGCCGTCCTTCTGCTAAGTTTATCTTAAAATAAGAACATTTAAAATATTATGCGTCACAAATTATTAATTATTTGCCCAGAAGATTTTCAAAATATTTCTATACGCCATATTCGAGAGTGTAAGAATGATTTCAGTTGAATTGTGTTATTTAAAATAATAAAGGTTAGTTATAAATCATGAAGGGTCAGTATTTATAAGTCAACCATCCTCAACCATAACTTGTCTCATAACGAGGACTCTCTCGAACCGGATATAGCTAGATCTGGCAAATCATTTTTAAACCTAAGCGTAAGATAACCAACAATCAGAACCAAATCAAAACGTGCCTAAAATATGACCTACCTATAACCGTGCCGATTCTCTTGTCTTTTGTAATGTTTATAAAAAATATTTATAAAAAAATCATGAACCTAAAATGTTATTTGACGAATAAATTTTATGAGTACACTGTTCCTAACCTAAACCCTTTCATAATACATCAACATCAGTACTCAGCTTATCTTATAAAATAATGTTAGTATGTACATATAAATTATCCATTATAAGATAAATTATTTTTTTGTTTTGCAAAGTCTATATACATGTAATATATTATACTTGTAATTTTAAGTTTTTAACATGTAATATACACAATGCAATTCATCTGCCGATCAGAAAAAGAAACAAATAGGACACAGTAATGTTTTCTATGATTAAGAAATACTAAGTAATAAAAAGAGTACAATAGTACGGAGGAATAAAGTTTTGTAAATTCTGATACGAAAAGTGATTACCTTGCTTATTAAGTTTTTTAATCAAGGTTTTTACAGTATTTATTTAATATGAAACTAAATACATTTTGGTTTTTAAATCTCCAATTTACAATTCTAGAAACAACAAAGACTGGGAATAAGAGATTTGTATTACCAATGTATATTTCAAATTATATTTAGCTGATTGTGCAGCTGCAAAAACTCTAAATCTTATAAGTTTTGCCTCAACTTTTAACCAACTCCAACTTCGCCCCTCCAGACCACTTACTTGATTGGTCTATTTCTTCTTCGAAAATCACTTCTATTGTAACTCACTCATTTCTTTATATGGTCATATTTCAATTGAAATCATGTAATGGTATCGAAAGAGGTTTATTTTATTAGAATATTCAGTCTTAAGTTTAACTATTCTTGTTTCATACACTTAAAATAGAATATATTTTTTATTGCTGAATATGACAGTTAATTTACTTAAAACAATAAACTTTTCAATATCAAAATTATTATATACTTAACTTTGGGCATAAGGTTATACACTTGATGGTAAACATTGGGTAGTTGGAATACTTACAATAAGATTCGATTTTGGCCGAGATAAAAAATCTTCCGACCAATAAGAATCTTAATTACTTACTAATATAATTTTTTTTTCCTTATAGCTTGTCGATGCGAGGTACTTACCGGAACGCTCCTTTAACTTTTTGAGTCCCAGATATTTTGCCAGTTGGGCGTGAAAATTATGGTGGTGCGAGAAGAAACGGACCTACATTACCAATATGGTAATTGTTTCATATATAAGTTTCGTTGAAAAAATGAACATTGATTTTTCTGTCTTTTTGTAAGTCCGACCTAGTTTGTATATAAATGAACCATATAGTTGTTCAAAATTTCAAGTTTCATGTACAGAAATATTTTTCTTGACAATTTTGTAATTTGTGAATCATTTAAACAAGATATGAACAGTGGTTTGCTGTTTAAGAATCACATTACTCTTGATGGTTAGTTGTACTAATAACCTAAGACTATCACAATAAAAAATTTCACAAATATTCATCCAACATGTGTTTTATTAAGTACACGAAATAAAATGACGGTTAATACATGAAACATTATAGACTGTGTTTTTCATGAAATAAAAATATTTCCGAACCACAAATTTATATTGGGTGATAAATTCCAAAACAGCCTTTTCCTGTACAGAATGCCACATTGCAGATACAGCAGGACCACGTTTATCTTACTGGCTTTACGTATATTAGATCAAAAATGTGGGAATCATGGGAATCAAGTTCGAAGCAGATAATCAGTAATCAGGACAGCTGGGGAGGGTTTTCATTCCCATATAAATATATACTCCAATAAATAAGTGTATTGCATCTGCCGTTACACCTTGAAGAGATTTTTAGGGTAATGATTTAGCACGAAAATTGAGACATCGTTTTACAAATTTAGGTTGTTTAGACATAGTGTGATAACTTAAAAAAGTTAATTTGTAATGTCTCGGTACTAAGTAAAGTGTTTTCTTATTTTACTAGATGAAATTAGGCATAATAAACCTTTAACACTAAAAAATGTGTTTGAATGTCTTTATTAAAAAAGTATTTTTGTAATAAAACCCTAATATCGGCTATTTGAAAAAAAAAGTGTTTTCAAATAGTTGTTCAATTGAATTGTGTTTTTCTGAATCACATGTGCTGAATATCTTAAAATTGCAGTCATAACGAAACTCCCCTGATATGATTTAAGGTTTTCTTGCTACATAAAGTTGTTTAAGAACAAACATTGAATGAATTAAGACATAATGTTAGTAAAAAAAACTACATCTACGATTTTTTGTCCCAAACGTAATGCGGGTTGAAGAACTAAATTTGATGTTGAAGACGACTGATTTATAGCGTAAGTTAAGAATTCTGTTTTATATATCCCTTTGCTTGTAAATATTTCAGACCTAAAAATTTGGTAATGATCGATGACGTTTTTATCAATACTCAGTCCCACTAGGAGCTGGCCTGCGACTCACACACTAGGAAGTTAAAACAAAATACTATATTTTTAATCATCTTTTGGGGAAACAAATACAACAAAATCGCAAAGGGGGAGGCACATATTTTTCCCTGTATAGGAGCCCAGGAAAGCAAAATTCGCCATTTATTATGATTTCACGCGGATAGGAGAGTGCAATCGATTTTATAAGTAAAAAATGCAATTTTATATTATATTCATAAAATATATATTTAAAAAGGTTAAGAATATAACATCAAATAATAATTTTTAAACTCAAAATTAATTGCACAGCCGGTGTCGATAGTCATAACATGATAGTGAATTTCTCTATTAGCTTAATACTAAGATATTGTTAGGTGTCATTTATCAGATCTTATTGATTTACAAGAGTTACTATATAAACATTATTGTTACATCAAAGACAGTAAAGAAATTTTGATTAGGTGTAATAATATTTGTGTAGATACGATAATTGTAAGTAATTCATTTTAATCAACTCGACTACTACAAGCCTCCTTACAAGTCTAATATGAGACCCATATATTTAGTAGAAGCAAGGTGAGATGTATGGGGGTTGAGTACTCACGCTCTTTGGCGAGCGACATGTTTTATTCAATAAGCAGCCTACACAGTTAGGTTCTGGTAGGAGACATCACATCAACATGTCAAAACTTATTTCTGTCACTTTTAAGCTATCGGCGGCAGTATAAATGTGAATGTACATGAAACACCTGAGAAAATGTTGTTCTATAATATAATTTTCTTTTTTTCCATCATTTGACGAATTGTTTACTTTGCCTGCAAAAATTATATTATTGAGAGAAAATGTGTATTAACCTAACTAACTGCTAAATTATACACCTAACGGGCAATTACCCGTGGATTTGCTCCAAATTTCATTTTGAAAAACAGGAACGCAATAAGCATGTTCTAAATGGCAATTCAAACAACTATCAGTTCAGTAATAGTAACTGAAAGATATTCCTACCTCACCATCAATTTTAAACATAAGTTTAAAGACGGAGCTCTGAAGTTGGAGAGTAAATCGGTTTTTATATGTATTTCTGAAATTTCTGGAATTTATTTCCAATATTTCATAATATTTTATTGAATACCTCCAAGGATTTCGGTAAAAATTGAACAATTTAGGCATGTATTAAAACTCCTAATTCTAAAGGGAGATTAAATTTGAAGTCCTTAGCTTTTCCATTACCATACTCATGATGTGACACTTATATGGCATTTTAGTGTAGTTGATTGAAATCCCAATAAAACATGCCCAAACAAACTTGCTATTTGTACAGTGTAACTGGCTTTGTTTGCTGATTTACTTTATATGATTAAAAAAAAATATATAAAACTATTCAAAAATGGGTTTAAATCAATTTAAAAGGTTAATTAAACACTCCCTACTCAATAAATATTACAGCTGCGAACTAAAACAAAAAACTAATTTTTTATACTCAAAATATAAATTAAACTAGTATTTACAATTATTTCATACTTTTTTTAATGGAAAGTGTTAACTTTTTTAATTATATGTTTTCATCTTTAATTTTATTTATCAATCAGTCGGTTATCCCATTACAAATTTTGCATTATTGTATATTGCATCCCTTTTTATTTCAGGAAAAAGGAATGTAACTTTAACATTGGTCATAAATATATCGTCGGAAATAATTTCTCCATCGTTCAGATATTAAAGAGCAGAAGTGGTAGTTGTTTGGGATACACGGTATAATAGTCTAGTTTTATGTTATTTAAAACAGTAATATTGCCAACCAAAACCACAATCGAGTCACCAGCGTTTCACTGCAATAGCACTACTAAAGTAACGTACAGTACTTTATTTATTAGTAATTTAGTTAGGGAAAGTTACTGGTTTCTTAGTGTGTGTATGATCAAGAAAAATGTTAATACGTAAGGTCTTCTACAAAGGTGGGAATGAAACTTTACCCCCTAACCTGCAGTAAATATTATAGTTGTATGTCCAACCTTAGTTTCATTGTGCATTTTCAAAAATACACATGTACAGTAGTGTTCAGACATTCTGTCTTTCTAACAAAATTAAGATTATTAACCCATAAAAAAATAATCATATTTGATTCTAATTTTAAAATTCATTGTCATTATTTGATATTCCAATCTTTATCGTTTAGTCAGAAAACTCAATGTGAAGTTTTACGTTACAAAACTCAGTTACCACATCCAAACACACGTCATTATGCCATACAAAAATAAACAGCGGTAAAAAGCCGCAAGTGTCCCCTATCCAATTCCTTTCAGACCCAGTCCTCATCCTGCAGTCTGTACAAAACACCAATGATATTCGAGCCCCTGGAAACATAGCAGTGAACAACATAAAACTTTTTCTCAAACAACATTATACTTATCTAATAAAAGTTGTACTTGTCAGTATAAGTATCTGTTAACCCTCTCCCTTATTGTTTATTTCACCATCGCTTTATTATATGTAATTGCAAACTGTTGCTGTTAAAAAAGTTTAAAATATACGCTTATGTTTTTATAATGCCATGTTGTATGAGTTAACAATGAAATTTAATATATAATATTTTGGTGGGTAACCATAAAAGTTTTCTTTTCTTTTAACAAAAAGTTTTAAATATTATTATGTGTTCTGTTTAGTTTGCATATCAATAAAATTCTAGTTGTTTTATAATTGAACTCCCTAAACTAGGATTAAGTTTCTTAATAGTCTTACGCAGAGTAATTTCTGTTGCCTCTTTTATTTGAAAACACGGTGCAACTGTCAGTGTTCTTGTACAAACCACAGATTATTATAGAATATTCTAGATCTCGGTCATTTAGAAACTATTTACTGTCTTTATAACTTTAGCAAATGCAAATGATTAAATTCTCAGAACAAATAAAATTTCTTTTGACACTTCCTTGACATATAAACCCCAAATAATATAAATAATGCATTATTCACTGATTCTAAGAAGTAATAAAAGCATAAATACTGAAATTACTTACATCAGTGAGTACAGTTTAACTTTATGAAGGTATAATGAATCCGTGCACTTTCATAAAAAAAGGTAGTAAAGAGATAATCAGTGTTTATGTGACCTAATATTACAAAGATAAGAAAAAAATAATTCCAGTGCTGTTCTTAATGATACAGCACTCTGTAATTTGGTAAAGTTATAAATAGTTATATTACTAAATACTTAAAATTATATCGTTTATATTACTAAAGAGATAATCAGAAGAGTTATGTAAAGTAACAGAATTCAAAAGTAGTTGAAGTGGCCAAAGATAAAGTGGAATCACGAGGGAAGAGTACTTGTTGAACATGAACGGCTCTCATGTCGAGTGTTGACAGATGATCAGATACAGAGATTGTTCTGTTCACAACCTTTCTTCACATCCCTCATCAACCCTCCTTAATGCACACACTATTCTGCCATGTTATAAACAAGATTATGTTCAATTGTTTGTTGTCCATTTAATACATCTATTTAATTTTAAAAATTTTCAGCGAGGAATGTTTGTGCTAATATTTTATAAGCAACTCTAAGAAAGTTCTGGATCTATAAAACAAAAGGGGGTTTAATGAAAGGATGGATCATTAAAAATAAATATTATTTCCAAAAAATATCGATATTTGCATGTTATACCGGTGTTAAACAAAATAAAATCTGCTTTTAATAAAAACTATACTTTTACTCTGTATTTTTGTACAGAGTAAAACCTATTTTTAGGATGGAAATGTTTAAAAAATATTTTTGGACTTGGAATAAGTTATGTTCTTCATAACATTACAAAACATTTTTGTCCGTATGTCTGTTAAAGTTGTGGGTTTTAAAAAAGGAATTTCAAATGGAACAAATTGTTATGCATTCGTACATACCTGATCGTAATACAAGATTTTTTTTATAATACTAACCAATTAAAACTGTGTAAAGTATTAATTTGAAATAATAGTATATTTCGACACATAAGATATTAAAAGTAAAGTTTTTCATTAAAAGCAGATTTTATTTTGTTTAAAACCGGTATAACATGTAAATATCGATATTTTTTGCAAATAATATTTGTTTTTAAGGAGGCATCCTTTCATTAAACCCCATTTTATTTTATAGATCCAGAACTTTTTTAGAGTTGCTTGTAAAATATTAGCACAAACATTCCTTGCCGAAAATTTTTAAAATTAAATAGATGTATTAAATGGACAACAAACAATTGAACATAATCTTGTTTATAACAGGGCAGAATAGGGTGTGCATTAAGGAGCGTTGATGAGGGATGTGTAGAAGGGTTGTGAACAGAACAATCTCTGTATCTGATCATCTGTCAACACTCGACATGAGAGCCGTTCATGTTCAACAAGTACTCTTCCCTCGTGATTCCACTTTATCATTGGCCACTTCAACTACTTTTGTATTCTGTTACTTCATATAATCCTCCTGATTATCTCTTTAGTAATATAAACGATATAATTTTATGTATTTTGGGTTTATATGTGAAGGAAGTAACAAAAGAAATTTTATTTGTTCTGAGAATATAATAATTTCCATTTCCTAAAGTTATAAAGACAGTACACAGTCTCTAAGTTAAATAAATGAATTGCTACAATAACATCATCTTGTAGCAAGATAGAACTTGACCGAGATCTAGAATATTCTATAATAATCTGTGGTTTGTACAAGAACACTGACAGTTGAACCGTGTTTTCAAATAAAAGAGGCAACAGAAAATACCTCTGCGTAATACTATTAAGAAACTTCATCCTAGTTTAGGGCGTTCAACTATAAAACAACTAGAATTTTATTGATATATAGACTAAACATAACACATAATAAGATTTAAAACTTTTTGTTAAAAGAAAAGAAAACGTTTTTGGTTACTCACCAAAATATTAATTATTAAATTTCATTGTAAATCATACAACCTGGCATTATCAAAACATACGAGGACTAAACACCGTTCCTGAAAACCTGTATACTATTACAGGTTATAAGTATACATTACACCGCTTCTGACACAAACCTTTGAAAAATCGTGGCCTATACTCGGTAGTATAATAATGCCGGTAGTATATAGTATGTATATATTGATGAAACGAATCGGGCACTATATATGTTATTTGACATGATTGCATGCTGTAAATCTGGAAAAAAATATTTTTGTAAATGGTTACATTAGAGCTCTTGGAAGCCTTCGCTATGTTTTAGGGATAACAACCTAAGAATGTGCAAACACTTGTGGTAGTACACACTCGTTGCTTCGCACGTAATATTAAAACAGAAGGGAATATAAGTTAAAGTATCTATGATGTAATATGATGGAGCCTCATAAAGTTTTTAAATATACGACAACCATAGCGTATACAGGGTGCTCATTTGAAAACTTCAAACTCGTATGAAAATACTTCTAGCCTAAGTATAAAAATTCTGTAAACGGGAATGTATAGTACTAATTGGAGGTACAAAAAAAATTATTTTCAAAGTGGGGTTGCTCAACCCCATGTCCCCACCCCGTTCCAAAAGAAAAAAAATTGAAATGGCAACTAATATCTTGTGAAACCTTAAATTGAAGCTCAGAAAAAATGCTGTATTTTGGTAAAAAAAATTGAAATCGTCAAAACCGTTTAGTATCAGCAGTCAATAAAGTAATTTCTCACATTACTATTATTAGTCTACAAATGTCTGTACTGCTAATAACACAAAACCATTACTTACTGAATGCAATTATACTGCTAAAAAGAAAAAGGTTTTGTGAAATATTAACATAATTACTTATTTCGCAATCAGTATTTGTAAGTAAATACGACAAGCAAGTGTATTATATATTTTAAAGAAATAAATTTTAAGTATATATAACTATAAATTGTTTCAAATTACAACACTGTAGCTTTTTGCAAAGATAGTTTAAAATCCATGTAATGTTTGTACTAACAAACAGAACAATGTGAAACCTAGTGTAGTTTTAAGCTCTTAGTTTTTATCAAGGCGTCATATAAGATGTCTCATTTTAAAAATAAAATTAATAGTAGATAATAGCAAGGATAAGAATATTATTTATTTAATTTTGAATTTACTACATCTTTTGGGATCTGCATTTTTGTAATTTTAATACATAAAATTAATATCTAAGAAATATTTCAGCTGCAGTCTGCGATTATTCACCATAAAGTACTTGTGCGAGTGTGTGTGTGTGTGTGTGTAATGAGAATACTTAAAAAAAATATATACATATTTAATGGAATACTTTAAAATCGGCTCAAATTTTATATTATTGAAGTATGCATCACACTGTAACTGTTATTATTTTTAATCAAGAAGCTTCAAGGTAACGATTTTATTTTTTAATTTTGATCACTGTGTATTATTGTACACAAAACAGTTATCACAAAGGGTATCGTAGTGTAATCGATTAATGTAACTGTTCTACAATCCAGCGGTGTGTGATATCTCAGCAAAGACAGCAAGTTTAACGTTACAAGAGTCTCTGGAGACAAGACTCTGTTATTAGCAACTCTGTTATCTTGTTACATTAATGCACACACTTAGAAGAGCCATCATACCACCTTATCATTCAACCCCCACCCATCTACCTCGATCTCATTGTTTAAAGCTTACCTGTCTAGCTGCTTGTTTCTTATATATAACTATTACAATAAAACGTGTAGGCTAAATGTCATGCTAAAATGCATGAAAGTAACTCACTATCAATAGTTTACACGATGTCTAATTCTAATATCTTCTAAATATTTTAGTTATTAGGTAGTTATACGCTACTTAGTTCTATTTTTGGTATGCATCCTGCATATGTATTCTCAAATGAAAGTGTCACATATGCCTTGTTTCTTTATGTATACAAAGTGACAAAGTGCGGCAGAATGCCCATGCTTTGTGTGTAATGATCTTAATCAAGTAACTAAAAGATATTTTATATCCCTTTAAGCAACTGTTGGGAGGTATTTTGAACTATGCATCAATTTTGTAAATGCCTCAAAACGGTCCCAATTGGAGGCGGTTGCGACTTATATTTGGGAAATTGTAATGTAAACTTAGCATTATTAAACACCCTACTATTCTGTTAGTATACCGAATATTAAAAAAATTAATTAAATTTATTACTGAGAGTTCTAAAACGTTATAAGTGTTTAAATTAAATACTGTGTTAATACTACTACAATATGGAAGGGTACAAAACATTTCATCCTAACTTATTACTGAGTTATTCTTTGAAACAATATGTGGCATAAACAGTTTTAATTGGGTTTTCTAAATAAAATCAGCTTTATTAAAAGCCTAAAACCACAAATTGTCAATAAGAATGTATAATTAATAATCTAAGATCTCCTTTGAAGAACCTTTTTTCTATTGAAAGGTTTTTGTATCTCTTACTTTTAAAAATGAGACCCTAAAACGAGAATTCAAATGTTTTTAATACTGAACTATTAAATGAACTTTGTAAAAAATAAATATTACATTACCTTTAGACTGTGATGTAATACTGCATATAGTGGTTTGTGTTAACGTCAAAAAACATTTCTATTGTCTTCTGGTGTTATGTTTATTGTAGACGAATCTTAGTTTTACACCTACATACTGGTCGTGAAATAAGAAATTTTTCCATCGTTCCATATATACTTAACTTTCGCAGAAATAATTTATTTCATGTTATTCATGGAAGGAATGACCAATAAAGATAAATAATATTTGCTATCAGCTGAAACCGGCATCACTGATAAGCCTGAGGACGAGGCGGGTGACAGTTTGTCTCCGCACAATCCGCTTTGTTTAAGCCAGAATAATGCGACGAATGCAGAATAATGTGATAATACTGACGCACGTTTCACTTCCGATCTTTGGAACATCCTAGTTAGTGAAAATCTCAGTCTAGAACATATAATTTTATATATATATATATATATATTTATTTATTTATTTTTATATATATATACATATGCGTTAAACTCTCATTGAAATAGATTGCTTTACACTTTGAATAAATAATGTAAATAATGTTTTACGTTAAAATTGTAACAAATGTAGCACTTACGGTATGGGTTTTTATTTTTCAATCAATCCCAATGTACAAGATAAACAAACGTAAAACATCCTTTGAAACAGGACTTATTACAAGAACCCACATCAATATGTCCATTATCTGTAGTGTAGTAAAAATCACCAAAAGATGTTTGTAGAATACCTTTATATAGTGCTTTGCAAAATATGTATAAGATTCAGGGTGGATGACAATAAAAATTTAAGTGTGTGAGAAATTCCAAAAGATTATATCATTATATAATTTTTAAGTATTGCGCAATAATTATGCAACTCCAATTCATCTAAGAAGTTGATGCACCTCTTTAAGTATTGATAATGTACTAATTGGTTAGTTAATATTTTCTTTAACATTCAATTATACTGATGATGTCAGTGGAATTGGGGAAGGGGATACTTAAGAAGTCGCGTGTTACCGCATCGTTGAACCTCCACTAGTCGGTCAACAGCATTATTCATAGGGTATAATTAATAAATTAAAGCTGATCATACATGTTGTAGAGAGAAAACACTTTTACAATGCTATTTTTCTATACATATGATATCGGTTAGACTTAAAATATTTAATCCGAATATTTTTAGGATCTCCTACTAACGAAATAAAACTTAAAGTGAATTTTTTTTAGGTTTAAAAATAATGATCAGTCAAATGTATTTTTGCTTAGATTACAAAATCCTATATCCCGACTTATATGAGCGCCAACAAAAACTCTGTATGGTTTTGTTCTCGCAGGGCTTGAGTCAAAGCCGTACGAGGGAGCCTTCATTTGCATGTACACCTTTAAGATCGCCTGACTTTATTAAAATACTTTTGTTCAACTTTTCCATCAACATTTTTCTTCTCTTTGTCTGGATACATGTTACATGTATAGTAGTAATTATATAATTTCATTGCGAAGAATACGATGTTTTGCTTTGTAGTGTCAGATATTCGGAACTAACAGGTAACATTGACATAGAGCGAGTAAGATGCTCACCTAAATCAAGTAGTGTTCCTGCTCTATTGTACAGCCCCGATCTGAGCTAAGAGTGATTACCGTCATCACCGTTAGAGCGCAGTGTAATCAATCTTTCATTAGTACGGCAGCCGAGAGGCACTCAAACTTACTTATGCTCTTTGACAACAACTGAGGAACTGCTCAAATTGTCACTTACCGAGTTTAGATCGTGACAATTTACCAAAGTTTAAAAATCTGCTCCTGTGTAGTGATGAAAATAGTAAAACGTAATTATTAGGCCGGGTTGTTGGATAATTACTCTTTATTCATTTTAGAGTAATCTGTCTTGAGATATCCATGACGACATTTATAGGGTAATTATACCCTCTAAATAATCCTGCTGACCGACTAGTGGAGGTTCAACAATGCGGTAACATGCGACTTCACAACTATCCCCTTACCCATGTTCACTGACGGAGACTATAAGTGGTACATCATAGCTACAACATACATCATACAGTATAATTGAATGTTAAAGACAATATTTACTAACCAGTCAGTACATTATCAATACTTAAACAGGTGCTTCAACTTCTTAGATGAATTGGAGTTGCATAATTATTACGCAATACTTAAAAATTATATAATGATATAATCTCGTGGAATTTGTCACACACCCAAATTTTTATTGTCATCTAGCCTGAATCTTATACATATTTTGCAAAGCACTATATAAAGGTATGCTACAAACATCTTTTGGTGATTTTTACTACACTACAGATAATGGACATATTGATGTGGGTTCTTGTAATAAGTCCTGTTTCAAAGGATGTTTTACGTTTGTTTATCTTGTACATTGGGATTGATTTAAAAATAAAAACCCATACCGTAAGTGCTACATTTGTTACAATTTTAACGTAAAACATGATTTACATTATTTATTCAAAGTGTAAAGCAACCTATTTCAATGAGAGTTTAACGCATATGTATATATAAATAAATAGCAGAATGCTAGTTTAAGTCCACACTTACGCTCAGATAATTTCTATATATCATTTTCATATTTATTTACACCCCATAAATAATTGTTTGAGTTATTATAGAAAAAAAAACTTAATTTTAAAAACACACTTCTGTAGCAGCACATGAAATTGCTTATTAACCAGTTATTTTGAATATTACATAGTTTAGGACTGTTTACAAGTTAAATTTAAAGTTTAAACTTTTCACACACCTAATATAATACTGACTGTAGTTTAGAATGTACTATTACATTTTTCACTTCTGTTTTAGATAATGGTTTTTGTATTCTCATGTTATTTTCTTCAGTGTTCTGTGCTATGTAAAGAGAGTAAAGGAGAATATAAAAAAGAGGCGAATGAGTGGTAGTAGTTAGTATGTTTGCACATTTAACGAGTTTAATATTGTAAGAAATATCTGTTGACAAATGTGGTATGAATATAACACCAAATATTGACAGCATAAGAGGAAAAACAGCACATTTGCAGGCAAACTTCAATTTTGTACAGGGATTAATTGAATCACGGTGTAAATTCGGATATTTCCACGTTCTTAATCGCTACCAAGAATCTCCAATTTAACAGAAACTGAAGTGATAAACAACTAAAATATTTTTAAGCTATAAAATTTGCTGCTTTAATTTTGTATTGTTCAAATAAATGTTAAAGTGAGAATATTTGTTCCAATTCACGTTTGTTTTTACCGATGTGTAGTGTAAATTCCTTCTAAAAATAAAACACAGGCTAAGGAATAAGATACTGGTTTGAAGCAGATTACTGTCGCATATTTTTATGAGCCTTCTCGGAAAAGTCTCCATTTCAGATAATAGATTAGCTAAACAGCAGCTTTCCGACTGTCTTTCCTTTACATTGGCTGCTGAGATTAACATATTGCTAGAGTTTACTTAATCTTTTCGCAAATATTCTGTTTTTAGTTTTTTCCCATCGCTGTCATCACCAGATTCGACTGCTGGTTTTATAGCATAAGAAACTGATGTATAAACGGTCAACTTACACAGCATTCGAAACAGTCCTTTGGATAGCCAATCATACAGTTTTGTTCAATTCAAATTCATAAATTGTTTCATTGTGTTTATATTATCTTTTAAATGCCCGTATACTGCAGAACTGGCCCATTTCCTTCTGAAGTAGTTTATTTATTTCCCTTGCATTATATACATTTTCCTTTTTGTTGTAAGTTGTGCAAAAAGACCACTATGTCTATCCTCGCTGATCTTTTCGTCAGATATCACTTCATGGAATTATCTTTATGATACGTGGCATAATGTTATTTTATTTATTTATCTTACAATTTATTATAGCTAAAAATAACCTTTTTGTTATTGTTTATGAAAGATAAGTGGTCATCCGAAGCTTTATTGGAAAACAAATTATTTCCTAATCGCTCTGTTGTTATCGTGCTTTCGAAAGAGAGCCAGATAATATGTAAACAAGGGCCAACACGATTGTAATTTAACAGATATGGGCATTGGTAAAATTCTCCCCGTGTAAAATTTTGGTTAGGATCCATTTATAATACATATGTGTAGTAGTTTTTGGAAACGAGCGGAATATACCGAGAAGTTAATCTAGGATATACCAAAAAATTATAGATCGTGAGCCATATTATCAAAGATTAGGATGTGTTAACGTAAAATGTGTAAGATTTTCTAGGTAAATCAAGAAACCATTGACCTTGAATAATAAAACTACATAAATTTAATAAAAGTAAATATTACATCGTTGTTTTAAATAACAGATTCTTCTAAAATCACTGCAGTTTCAGTACGCCAAAAGGATTTGATACAAACAAATTATATTTACGAATACGTATTGACTTTACAGAAGCATGGATTATATTCACAGCACAAACAGTCGCTTTCCTGTTGCTATAATTAAGAGTCCCGACGCGACGAGCCCCTCCCCGCGTCTACAACTCACCCCGCCGACTCTTCTCACAGAACCCTGGCTCGTTACTTATACAATATTGCTTTGATGCTCCAATTTGTCACCCTCGTACTACATTGATTTCAAGAAATCCAAAAATATGTTCCAAACGACTTAGTGTCTAAAAGGCAAACTATTTCAATTACTAAATTGACACATGTATGACATGTTAACAAAAATATGCATAGGTAAGTAAGTGTCACTCTAAATTTAGACTAGTAACGTAATATTTGTGATACGTTGCATACAGCAAGTGTAAAGAAAGTAGTAAATTTGTCCTCTTTCAGTGTTTTTTTTTTTTTTTTTTTTTTTTTTTTTTTTTTTTTTTTTTTTTTTTTTTTTTTTTTTTATGGCTGCTTTGATACTATATTACCTACCTTAAAGATGTATTCAGTGACTAAAATTAAGGTGGAAACAAATTCCCCAGGCTATAAATAATACACTAATGGCAGGTACAAAAGAACACACGCTTATTATTATAAATTTTGCACCTACTACGATATATTAGGGTTCAGTTAGTATAGCTGTTAAACAGCGACATCTCACTGCTACGGTAATTAGGACAATCCTATCCCCATTGTGCGCGCCTTCAACACAGTAGACCCGAGATATTCACAAACACATCTCGTAATCCCTGTACAGTCAGTCCCACCACATAAGTGATGTTAGAAGTTAATGTTGTGGTGAAGGGAGGAGCCGAGGCCTGTCGGTACTTACAGTACTCTTACTACTGATATGCCCAGCTGATTAACACTTATATTCCTTGACAATCTACACTATTTTTTTACGTACATTTCTTCGTCCTTTTTTTAATGGTCACTGTTTTAAAACACAAACATACGGTATAAACAAAACGTTAACTGAAGGTTAGCTGCTGATATTTTTGCACTGCTACTTCAATATGATGTAATTTTCTGTATTCTGGAAACCCCTTCCTTGTATACTAAATGATCTTCAAACACGTATGATTGTCAGAAGTGATCGCTCTCATACTATTCTGGTAATATTTTTGCACTGCTACTTCAATATGATGTAATTTTTTGTATTCTGGAAACCCCCTTCCTTGTGTACTAAATGAGCTTCAAACACGTATGATTGTCAGAAGTGGTCGCTCTCATACTATTCTGGTAATATTCTTGCACTGCTACTTCAATATGATGTAATTTTTTGTATTCTGGAAACCCCCTTCCTTGTGTACTAAATGAGCTTCAAACACGTATGATTGTCTGAAGTGGTCGCTCTCATACTATTTTGGTAATATTCTTGCACTGATACTTCAATATTATGTAATTTTTTGTATTCTGAAACCCCCTTCCTTGTGTACTAAATGATCTTCAAACACGTATGATTGTCAGAAGTGGTCGCTCTCATACTATTCTTGTAATATTTTTGCACTGTTACCTCAATATGATGTAATTTTTTGTATTCTGGAAACCCCCTTCCTTGTGTACTAAATGATCTTCAAACACGTATGATTGTCAGAAGTGGTCGCTCTCATAATATTCTGGTAACATTTTTGCACTGCTACTTCAATATGATGTAATTTTCTGTATTCTTGAAACCCCCTTCCTTGTGTACTAAATGATCTTCAAACACGTATGATTGTCAGAAGTGGTCGCTCTCATACTATTCTGGTAATATTTTTGCACTGCTACTTCAATATGATGTAATTTTTTGTATTCTGGAAACCCCCTTCCTTGTGTACTAAATGATCTTCAAACACGTATGATTGTCAGAAGTGGTCGCTCTCATACTATTCTGGTAATATTTTTGCACTGCTACCTCAATATGATGTAATTTTTTGTATTCTGGAAACCCCCTTCCTTGTGTACTAAATGATCTTCAAACACGTATGATTGTCAGAAGTGGTCGCTCTCATACTATTCTGGTAATATTTTTGCACTGCTACTTCAATATGATGTAATTTTTTGTATTCTGGAAACCCCCTTCCTTGTGTACTAAATGATCTTCAAACACGTATGATTGTCAGAAGTGGTCGCTCTCATACTATTCTGGTAATATTTTTGCACTGCTACCTCAATATGATGTAATTTTTTGTATTCTGGAAACCCCCTTCCTTGTGTACTAAATGATCTTCAAACACGTATGATTGTCAGAAGTGGTCGCTCTCATACTATTCTTGTAATATTTTTGCACTGCTACTTCAATATGATGTAATTTTTTGTATTCTGGAAACCCCCTTCCTTGTGTACTAAATGATCTTCAAACACGTATGATTGTCAGAAGTGGTCGCTCTCATACTATTCTAATAATATTTTTCTACCACTTAAATATCTCCTCTATTTTATACATTTTTCGATTTCGAAGTTTTTAAACCAGATGTACTTTTGGTGAGTTTTGTGTATGTAAATCTATCTACGAGTTTATTATACACGTTTAATTCTTTCAGATACTACCGACCATAGTAAGATCAGTTTAAACACAAGTTTACTTCTCACGTGCCATACATTTCAGTTAAAAAATAGAGTATGGATATTTTGTTAAAACGCATCTATTCACTTATTTTTTATTCGTTTGAAAAGAGTTTATAGAATTTTAATCTTTTATTCGCTGTTTTTATGCATTAACAATATTCTTACTTACAAATCAGCTTCCAAGAAGTTTGCGTTAGCTTTTAAAAAATACCGCAATTGATGATAAACCTACTAATGATACATTCATCCTAGGGCCAAAAAGTGGACAGTTCGATGTATTTTACATTTTTTTTATTTATCAGTGTCTAATGCTTGGCTTCAAATAAGTCAAACGAAACAGATGCTCAATCTCCTACTAGGTTAATTCCACAGTACCGAACTTTTAAACTTGAATTCGGACAGACACTGATTGAAAATAACGATGGTACTTGTACTAAGGCTGGAGTTCAAATCTAAAACCATGGAGAGCATGGAGAAAGCCATCCCTTAACTTTCAGTCATTTAAATGATCGTAGAACCGTTGAAGATCCATCTCTTCGGCGTCGAACTAAAGGAGCTGATCATCTCCCAGGGGTAGCAAGTGTACAGAAACGATGAGCTCAGAAAAACTGCAAAATGAAGTCACGTGTGTACTGTATTCAGTGCAATGTTTTCTTATGTCTCATTGAGGGTAGAAATTGTTTTAGAAAATATCATTCTGCTTAGTAATTTTAGAACTAAGAATTCAAAAACTATTGTGTTCTGCTCTATTAATACTGTATTCTTCCATCTAACGTATCTAATTTATATAAATAAACAGAAAGTTTTCTTTGGGGAGTCTTATAATTATTGACATTTACCTGAGTAGAGACCGAAGTCGCTTTAAGGGACAAGGACATCTAGAAACGGGTTAAAACAGGTGTCAATATTTTTTAAACTATTTTTGTGTGTTAACCATTGGTATTTAGAACACTCATTACAAGTTCAAAAATTCTAAATTAGCACTTTCTTTTCTCAGGACTCAAGGGTGTTGAACATGATGTGCCTTGTACAAGGCATTTAGGTCTTACCTCCAACTTGTGACAAATATTCTCAGGACTCAATGAGTACAAAAATAGTACCTCAGACAAGGTACTTAGGACTCAGGAGGTTATAGGGCTAGGTGCAATTTGCTAAGCTTCTTGTCCTAAGAGAACAAAAAAATTATACATTATTTTATTAGAAAGTTAAGTCTTAATAAAAACCATGCAAAATTACAACGCCTTAACTTAAACAGTTTCCGATGTATAAAAAAACAGACATAACGAGCCAAACTTGACCGTAGTGTTAGACGAAGTTTGTATATTTTTCACCTTATAATTATATTATAAAATATATTTCCCCACATTACTTGAACACTGTGTATTTTAAATTTGAACTTCCCTAGGAGTTGCCTGTAACCTGCGTAAGTTAAACTTAGTAATGACTAAACTCATCGATATAAAACTCAAAGGTAGATGTCGTCCTTTGTGTTGTTGTTAATGGATTAGAAACTGGGCCACGGCTTCATCCTGTGCTCGTATAGAAGCAGTAAGCTGTCTGCACACCAAGTGGCTCTGCAATATTCAAGTCTCACTCTGCACGAGAACGCGTTCTGATATTTTATTCAAGATAGTCATCTACACAGTGTTATATAATCTCTGTATCATCCGAAAACATACTTTCAATCCTCCTGTTTCAAGTTGATATGTTAAATGTATATGAAGACACGTCATAGCAATGCGTTATGTCATACAAAAGTCAACTATTGTTATAGTTTGTGAACAAATCATTTAGTTTTATGTATTCAAGAATGATACACAATTTTGGGTATACAGTTCATTTCATTTTATGACTAATATGCATTGTAATTAATCATATACTTGTGATATATATATATAAATAATATTACCATACCTTTAATTGATATTAGATGAATATTTTAATTGCTTCTTTCTTTTTCAGAACTCTTAGACTAAACGAACGTACAATTTAAAGTAAAATTCCCTTTTCTTACAATAACAATGAACTGTATGCTAGCGGCCTTTTTGATATTTACCCTACAAGAACAATATACCTCCAAACGTGTTCTAGATTGTTTGATATGTTAATTAGGTATTTAAAATTTAAACATTTTTATACTTAATAGTTTTAATATTGTAAGAAATATAAATTACGCATAAAGCGTTGGAATGCGTATTTGACATATGTTTAAATCTTTCATAAATATATTGAGAAAGGCCTATAGTAAGGTCGTATAAGTAAGTAAGGTATAACACTTTTATTATGGGGCAACTATGTTTGTTTTGTATACAGAACGAACGAATTATTGCTAATATCTACAATAGATATTGTTACCAGTATTGTTAACTTACGATATTACTGTAATTTTAGTGCTTTTACTAAGAATTTACAAAAAATTGTAATTTTATTATATACAGAAAATGAGATGACTTATAAAAGAAGAAAATTTCTTTGCAATTCCAACTTGATAAACTAGCTTCTCCAATTTGTTTTCAGAGCTAGTCTCCTACATAGTGGTGACCCCTTTGTGAAAATAGCACTAGTTCTACCACTATTCTATTTATATCTAAATTGTGCAGAATAAATTATAAAAAAACTAGAATATTATTATGTGTAATAACTATAAATATTCTACTTAAGGTAAGAGACGCATACAATGTAAGAATTCATAACCCGAGACTTAATCACCTAGTATTACCTTAAAATCTTGGTGCCTAAATCGATCCAAAATAAAGATCTGAAAATGTAGTACTACTCCTTTAAGAGTAATTTTACATTACATTGCCAAATATGTTCTGCCGTGTGAACTAAATAAATTAAAGAGGCATTCACAAAATGGAGACTAGAAACTTTATAACTAGGTCTGAGGGGTAAACCACGTGAATATTATCAGATCAGACTGAACTGAAGAACTGGAGGTGACCTGCATTGCTAACAGTCACAAAGTGAAGACTAGAAGCTTTATAACTATGTCTGAGGGGTAAACCACGTCAATATTATCAGATCACACTGAACTGAAGACCTGGAGGTGACCTGCATTGCTAATAGTCACAAAGTGAAGACTAGAAGCTTTGTAACTAGGTCTGAGGGGTAAACCACGTGAATATTATCAGATCACACTGAACTGAAGAACTGGAGGAGGTGACCTGCATTGCTAACAGTCACAAAGTGAAGACTAGAAGCTTTATAACTATGTCTGAGGGGTAAACCACGTCAATATTATCAGATCACACTGAACTGAAGCCCTGGAGTTTGATCTGCATTGCTAATGGCGCAGAGTAGCTGCTCGGTCAGTACGTGGATTGTAAGTGTCCCATTTGTTGAGTTCCAAGTCATCAGAACTCGGAAAGTGTGTTACACTGCTAATTCATTCGTTTATATGGCACAGATTAAAAAACCTGGATCCGTCTCTAACGGTAACCATATTTTCCTACCCTGAAGAAAGTTGTAATTTGCCATAATAAAGTTTTAGAAACTGTAATAATTGTTTAGTTATTAATCAAATAAATTCTTTACAAATGTTTACTAACTTATATGTTTTAAAAATCATACACCACAATACTTGTCTTCACAACCAGACTTTGAATAACAAGTGGTTGTAGAAAAAAAATGATATCACAACAAAACGCTATGTAGCCCTTCAAACATTTACCGTTCATTTCATAATAAATAGTGTGCCATAATATTTATTTATAATTTACATTTGTTAAATGCATTTCTTAGCAATGATAGAAATAAAATAAAGTGAAAATAATACCGTTACGTTGTGGTAAAGATATTATAGAACTGATACAGTGTATGGCAGCGTACGATAGGGTGAGATGTGATGGGTTGTGTCAGAAGTGACGGTTGGGTCGATGTATGTGAGACACCATGGTGAACGCCGCAGGTCATCAGTACAAGAGACAAAGCCGGGCATCGACGAGCTATACACCATTCTAGTAATGGGTTTTGCGGTTTCAAATTTGGATATGAATTGTATAATTTCTAAATGTAAATGATTATTAAAAAAAATGAAAGATAACACCAACATTTACCATTTCATATCATATATTTGTATTATTCCGTCAGGGTACGCCATATACAGAGCGTAATTATGTATTTTGCTAATTGATGCGTGTATCACACAATGAAAATCTGCTGCTACTGATTTATTACATTTTTTTTTTTAATTTTTTTTTTTTTTTTTTTTTTAGAACTCTGTGTTCGCATGCGTTTGGGAGATACTTATAATTTCATCATTTTTAAATACTGTATTTTTTATGAACTTTAAATTTTTATTTTTATTCCTGTTATTGTACTATTCTGTCGGCACAAAAAGAAGCTAAATGCAATTTACTACATATATTACAAACTTATGTTATTGTGTTTTTTTCCCAATCCCTACTTTAAAGTATTCTTTATATTATTTAATATTTCGGGACTCATTTCTCGTGGGAGAAGTTGACTTAACAGCTAGATCATATTGTAGAATTATATAATATACTTACCACCCTTAGGAAGTTTATACTTGTTGCAAAATACAAAAACAAATTATTGAAATTGTTTATAACCTTAAACTGTTTATAGTAAGTTTAGATTTCATTAACAATATCATAATACAAAAATCATAATATATTATTGCGGGAAATGTGATACAACACTCAATTCAACTGGTAAAATATCAGCGATACAATGATACAAGTATTACTGGTGACGGAGGTGACTCTAAGAGCGAATGTAATCCATGATACAGAGTCGAACCAAAATAAATGTCAAAACAAGTCATTTAATCACGCCGAGCTTTGCCCAGGATTACAAACATAGCCGGCCTTGCCAGTCGGATCTGTAAAATTGAATCGTTTTAAATATATATATTTGAACTAAAATTGCATTTCATAAGTTTAATAAACAATATAAGAGTAAACTTGTAAACTTTGTACTCGATAATTTGTAGTATTAATCAATTCCAAAACCTAATACGGATTGCAAATAAAAAGCACCATCACTGGCTATGGGAGATACCTGTATGTTCTGGATTCATTAATGAAAGGCCTTTAATATTGTTTTTGAAGTAGTAAAGACAACAAGCTTTTTCGTTTGAACCGCACTTACTTATGAAATATTTATGCATTAGGATAGTAAAGGTGAAAATATTAAATGTAGGTTTTTAGAGGAATTGGGAAATATTAAATTCAATGCAATAAATAGTAAGACTTCAGTTATTCTCATTTTTTACTTACACTAAAAATATTAAGTATTAAAAAATATGTCCTTCATTGGGTTTTCGTCAACAGAATTGTTTGAATTATTTGCAAATCAAGGTAGATAGAATCTTCATATAAACGGTTTAAATTAATTGTATGTTCTCTGAATTTATTTTCAGCAATATCAAATGATTTAGAATAACTATTGTCTTTATGGTATCTCTGTTCGTGTAAGCATTTATGACCAACCTTTACTTTTTGGAACAGTGAATATAGAGATTTAACTTGATTCAACTAGTAGCGTTGTAGTATATTTGGAAGTTAAAATTTATTTGCAGTTAACATTTATCAACGAACAAATACACAACGTTCTTGACATCAGTTTAAACATACAAATGTTCCAAGACCCAGATGTTCAATTCTTATTGCTATGTGTATTTGCAAACTTTTCTAATCTTCTGTAGCAGACGGCGGTGTTAAACTTTCGCCCGCGGCAATACGTTTCACAAGTGTGGTGCATTTATCCAAATTCGATTTATTTAACTCGAACAATAGCAATTCTCAATTTCTTTTACAATGGTTTATTTTATTTTGCATGGGTTTTAACTATGCAAACAAAAGCCTCATCCGTTCATTACATGATATTCATATGTAGCAATGATAAATTACAGAACCCTTCAAAATAAATTCCATATTTGATTTAATATAAATAATAACTGGACTTGCATACCACTCGTCTACAAGCCTACAAGCACATGTGAAAGAATGAATAAACCATCAGGATTCAGGGATTAATACTTTATGATGGAGAACCGATCTAAGAGGTAAGTTTAGTTTGTTTACGTCAGTATCATAGTGAATATACTTCACGAGGATCTAACTTGGCAGTTTATGTTTATCAATAACGAGCAGAATGAATGAATCCTTATTATTCCATAATGTTTCATGCTCTATGCATAAAGTATACACTTTATACTTTTACTATGATAGTGAAATTATATACACTTATATTAGTATTTTCTGCATTAATAGCTTACTTATGTAAACTAAGTAACAGCTCTTGAGCATTCAATATATATAAATTTATAAACTATATATTGGATTTATTCCTGAGTAAATTGCCTAACTGTAGCATATTAGTTTAACATCCTATAATCCTTAAATCCTAAAGCGTAGCCCGACTGAACGCGGCACGGCACGTTTGGTGTTTTCATTCTCCCGACCCTACCTGTTTGATGTGTTTACTTGCTAAGTAAACTGCTGCAAGTTGTTGTTTGAGTGGAAAGTTACTGAAAGTTCACTCTTCTTATAACAGCTACAATAACATGTACGCTAGGTGATAATGGAAGTTAATAGCATGAATATGTGTCTATCACAAATTAATATACGACGAGACTCTAGTTTTATTGATTTAGTTTTGTTGGTAAAATCAAATTAAACAGTTAACCATAATAAATAGGACGGGCACTAAATTTATACCAAGTCACTGCTCAGAAAATTAAAACTCATATTAATAAGAAATCGCATTTCTATTCTAACCTAGATTCAACTGTGTAACATGTAAAAATGATAATGGAATAATTCTAGCTGCTATAGCTAAAAGTTTTTTTACTAATTGTTACTAATTTACTAATCAACCCTATGTACGGAATAGCTAATTGCAAGGACAAACATTTATGAGTTTGCATCATTCACATATTGTTGGCCCCTAGACTAAACCAATGAACTAAATATATGTTCTTGCCTTCTGTCAAATGTCAGTCCTGTGCCTGGTGATGAGAATTTCCTTTTCGTTTTTAATTACATCGACTTCAGCCGATTTTAATTACGGGTGTTCTGTGCTTATGTTTATGTGTTTGTTTTTTTTTTTCAAATAATTAAACGGCACCAAATGTAAATTTTACTATCTGTGTTTATATTGTGCCGAAACATGTAGAATGTCTGACCTTTTTACTGTCTCTTTGGAGGACGATCGCTTCTTGCATCTGAACCCTGTCACCCTGCCCTTGGCGTTACCAGTGTTGCTTCCTGCCCAATGAATTCTCGTGCTGACCACCCCACATATATTCGGAATACTGGGAGATGTAACTTAGAAGCGGTAAGATGTGATCTCCAGCATGGAATAGCTCGACTTGATTATAATTGCAATGATGTTAACCTGCTGTTCTCCAGCTTCGGCCAACAACTTGGGGATTGCATTAGATCCCACTCTCCCTGGAAGCGTGTTGGTCCCTCTGTATTTCCTAGGTGGTTCTCTAAAGAATTGAAGGAGCTAGTCATATTTAAGAAGATACTTCACAAGAGGTTCAAACGATCTCACGATGAGATGGACTATCGTTCGTTCTGCAGAATCCGAGAGTGTTACCGGACCCTCTCCAGGGAATGCCGTGCTAGCTACGTGGGTTACGTCAACTCTACTATCTCCTCGAACGTCAAGGTGTTCTGGAGCTTCGTGAATGACCTCAATCGCACATCTACCACTCCTTCTTCACTTGGACTTGGCAACGTTGAGGTCTCTACTCCTTTTGAGATGTGCGACCTCTTCGCCACCTACTTTTCCTCTGTATACACACCTGCATCTTCCGAACCTCTGCCTGTTCCGCCCTTCAATACCTCCTTTGTCTTCTCTGATTGCTCTGTCTCACTCGATGCCGTTCACGGAAAACTCGTTGCTCTTGACTCGGCTAAGGGATGTGGTCCTGATGAGGTTACTCCGGGGGTCCTCAGGTTTTGTCACTCTGAACTGGCTCCTCTGCTCTGCTTTCTGTTCAACCTCAGCTTTTCCACTGGAATTTTCCCTGATGCTCTCAAGGATGGATTCGTGATCCCTATAATGAAGTCTGGCGATTGCAGTGACGCTACTAACTACAGACCGATTGTGATGTAATCTGTCCTGAGTAAGGTGTTTGAGAGCCTCATTCTGGACATGCTGCAGCCTCTCTTCAAGCATGTTATCATTGATGAGCAGCACGGTTTCCTCGCAGGAAGGTCAACGGAAACAAACCTCCTTTCACTCCAGTGTTATGTGATGGACGCTCTTAGCCGCAGAAACCAAGTGGATGCTGTTTACATAGCACTTTAGCAAGGCTTTTGACAAAATAAGTCACCGGCACCTTCTTGCTAAGTTGGAGGGATACGGGGTCGTCGGGGTGATGCTGCGATGGTTCAAGAGCTACCTCTCTGATCGAAGATTGTTCGTCCGGTTTGCCTAGCTCTGGAGTGCCCCAGGGTTCCCATCTGGGTCCTCTTCTCTTTTCGATATTCATAAATGACGTCAAGGAAGTCATTGGTGTTCCCTTCCTGCTATTTGCTGACGACATTAAGCTTTTCATTAAGGTAACATCTATCCACGACTGCCAGGTTTTGCAGAGCGCCCTGGACAATGTCCTTAATTGGTGCACCTCCAACGAAATGTCTGCGAACCCTTTGAAGACCAAGCTTATCACCTATAGTGAGTTTAAAGCAAATAATTCTTGACAATGTCGATGATAGAGTTGAGTATGTTTGTGGATCGGTTTTGTTGAGAAGTTTCAAGCTTTGTGTATGTGTTGTATATAAACCACCAACTGTTCCTTATTCTTGTTTGAGGTCGATCTTCCACTCATTGTTTGTAGATGAAATGCCAAGCTTTTGACGGTGTGGTTCTATTATGAGATATGAATATTAATCTTCTTGAGTCTGATAAATCTGATAGTAAGTTTTTATTGAATATTCTCAATTCTCTGAACCTTCGGCAGCTCGTAGAAAGTCCTACACGGATAACAACAACTTCTTCAGCCTTAATACTCGTAGATGACATAATTTTAAATAATGAGATGGATGTCTCAAATATTGGCATTGTTGATACCTCGTCTATAGTAGATCATAGGGGAAAACCAATGACCGATCACAAACTAACTTATTGCGATATCCACACAAAACGAAGCCAAAAAAAAGAAAGATATATTTCTTATAGAAACTTTAAAAAATTTGATACCTCAAGGTTTCTGAAAATTGGCGGCTGAAGCCGATTGGGACAGCATTCTCTTGAAGGATGATATTAATGATATTGTCGGCTGCCTGTCCAAAAACGTTATAAGTATATTTGATATATGCGCACCAATGGTCAAAAAGAAAGTAACAAAAAAGAGAGCTCCATGGAGATGTGATGCAATTAGGGAAACTGACTAGGCAAAAAAATAAATATAAAGCTATGTGTATCATAGATAATAGCGTGGAAGCAAGAAGACGTTACTGCGAGGCAAGAAATAAACTGAATGCATCTATAAGGAGGGCCAAAAAGAAATATTACAATGATAATCTGAACTTAAAAAAAACTCGAAAGCTTTTTGGGCTACTCTTCGATCCTCGGGTGCATGGGAATCCAAAACAGGCAGGTGATGTTTATGGTTTTTTCACCTGATGATTTGAATGACTATTTTTCTCGAATGGGTTGTGAAAAAAGAATTAGTGAGGAGCAGCTGGAGTGTTTTGAGAACAGTCAGTGTGATAGAATTAAAAAACAGTTTTTCATTTAAGGCCATTACCGAACAAGACATAAAAAGAGTGATGAACAGCATCTCCTCTTACGGCCTGTGGAGCGGACGGTATAAATATTGTGATGGTAAAGAGTCTCAGTCCTTTCTGTGTTGGTGTTTATCACTCACCTAGTAAATAGATGCCTGGTGACTGGCTGCTTTCCTGATTCTTGGAAGCGAAGTATTGTTCTTGCCTCTGCCGAAAGTCTAACAATCCTTTCATTACCTCTCTCACTTCAGACCTATCTCGATTCTTCCAGTGGTCTCCAAAATATTAGAAAAGATAGTAGTTGAACAAGTTTCATCCTTTATAGAACAAGAACATGTCTTGCCTGAACATCAATCTGGTTTCAGAAAGGATTTCCAGCACTTCCTCTGCTCTTGTGGATATTCTTGATGACATGTATTCTGCAGTGGATAGGAATCTCTGCTGTGCCTTGACGTCTTTAGATTATTCACAGGCGTTTGACTCTGTCAATCACCGAATGCTCATCGCAAAACTAAAATTTTATGGGTTTGATGATGCCTCTGTAAGATTCTTTGCATCTTATTTAAGTAGAAGATCTCAAATCACAAAAATTGGTAATGATTCCTCTAACATACTGCACAGATCTGGTGGAGTTCCACAGGGCAGCTGCCTCGGTCCTATTTTGTTTTCCATCTATACGTCTGATCTTGCCGACACGATAATAAGGTTTTGTTCCCTGCACTCATATGCTGACGATTGCCAGCTATTGCTTCCTTACCCATCCTCAGAAGCAAAAACGGCACTAACAAAAAATTAACAATGATTTGTCAAAAGTGCTAATGTGGTCGGAAAGTAATGGCTTGGAATTAAACCCAGATAAATGTACAATTTTAAATGTGAGATTTAATAATACCGGCCAATCTCTTCCCGGTGACGTCATGTTGAATAACTCGCCCCCCTGTCTCTCTCAGTGAAACTGTTAAGATTCTGGTGTTTAAAATAGACTCACAACTAGAGTTTACAAGTCATGTAAAATATATATAATATATATATCAGAAGGTCATTTGTAGATTGAGGATTGTTTTGCAGGCTGAGGTCGTTCCTGCCGGTGTCAGCTAAGCTCCAGATTTTCAAGTCATTGATATTACCTTTAATATATTATGCTCTCCCCGCATTTGGAAATAGCTTGACCAAAGAAAAATTATTAATTTTAAACAAAAGTTAGAAAAACAGAGCCATAAGATTTGTGTATGGTTTGAGGAAATATGACCATATCAGTTCTTATCGTAAATTGGCTCAAATTCCATCAATACAGGACACTTGCAAAATTCAAACTGTGTCTCTTGTCCACAAGGTATTGACGACCAGTAGGCCAACATATCTAAAAAATAAATTAGTTTCCCGGTCAATAATCAGTGAGCGTAAGACGAGACAGGATGCCCTGCTGGCGGTGCCGCGCGTGCGCCTTCAAAGAGAGAAAAAGGGCTTTTCTTACTTCGGTCCCCAGCGGTACAACGGCCTGCCGCCTGAAATGAAATATTTAAGTATGAGGGCGTTTAAAGACAAATTAAAAAAAAATGTTAGCTTAAGGAATATTGTGAAGTTATTTTTATTGTTTGGTTGTATATTGTATGTTTAGTTTATACATGACCTAAGTTATTTTGTAAAACAACATCAATGTTGAAAATCGCTCATGAATAAAGGCCTTTTTATTTATTTATTTATAGTAGGAGGATGACTGTTATAGTTGCTGAGTACTCCATGGACGGATCCCGGGTGGAGAGATGTGAGGTAATCAGGGACCTTGGCGTCTTAATCGACTCGTCATTCGAATTTGGCTCCCACATAAGCCACATTTGCTCCAGAGCCTCAAGGTCATTGGGTTTGATCATCCGGACAGTTAAACACGGGCTGAGTACCGGCGCTGCTGCCCTTATGTTCAGGACACTTGCTGGCCCGCTGCTGGAGAATTGTTCTGTGGTCTGGTCCCCATACCAACATGGACATATCAAACAGCTCCAGTCAGTGCAGAGATGCTTTGTGCGATTTCTGGGATGAGATACTTTGACGTCTCAGTGGACGAGCTGTCGGCTGCGTATGGTCTTCGGAGTCTGGAGTGCAGACGAAGAGTTGCTGATATCTCCTTCCTGTACAGGCACATAAACTGCCAGATCAATTGCTTCAGCCTACTTGAGATGATCCGGTTTCGCATCCCCACAGGAACAAGGCAGCAGCATTTGTTCGAGCTGAGTCATGCCGCCAAGAACTACCTCCGACATAGCCCCATCCCACGATTGATGCGACTCGGCAATGACATTTGCTCGTCTGTGGGTTTTTTCTCCACATCCCTTCGAGCCATCAAATGCATTGCTGCGGACTCCAACCCAGACCTGCATTAGTCATCTCTTCTAGTCATAATCGTAGTCTTATTGCAATTTCTTTTTTGTTATTAATCACATTCTCTATCGTTTTGTTATTCCATAGTGTTGTTATTTATTCGTTTGTTATTCATTGCTCTGATATTTTTGCCTTGTTATGGTTATTATTAAGTCCGTTGTTCTTGTTCTTTCTGCTATCTTTGTTATCTGATTCGTAGTACTTTCTAGTCACCGTATTATTAGCATTTGTGGCAGAGTGGTATTCAATGTCAGATTTAGTTGTAAGGAATTGCATTGACAGTTAAGGGGATTCAGCACCCTTGAAATGGTAAAAAAAAAATATTTTTTTACAAAAATTTTTTTTTTTATAAAATGTTACTTTATTTAGTTATAAACAAGAAAAATATAACAAAAAAAGTCGAATACTTGTTTATTTCATGTGTAATTGGCGTTATTCTAAAGCATTACAAGCCTCACCGCGCGGATGCAAAAGGTAGGCTAGTGCAGTGTTTACTCCATTCCTCCTATGCAGTTGCATCTTGTTATAGTATTCCATTTTTATTATATTATATACTTGGTTTTGTTTACTTTGAGGTCTATGAGTCACCTGTTTCAAAAATAGCCTATAATAACAAAGTGTAAACAAATTATGTCAGTAGTTCTTCAGTAGCCTCCTCAATCCATTTGTCGTCTATAGGAGACATAAAGCACAGTTTTTGTGGGAATTTTTCTAGACATTAAGAAAGTGTTGGCTACCCTGTTTCTTAGTTTCAGTGTAAGTCTATAGAGATAGCAGCACCTACCAGTCCATCTCTCAATCTGATATTTTGCTTAGTTTCCATTTTCTGCATAGCTTCAAAGATGGCGGACCCACCTCGATCACGTTTTGCCGGTTCTCATTTAGGTAAGACTTTTTTTATGGTTTTATTATTACAGTGAAAATTGGATTCAATATTTATTTGGATATCTTAAAGATATCTACTATACAAACATGTATTAGCTGTCACTTTATTGTAATTCAGAGTCGTTAAGCAAGCCTAGGAACTTTTATGTCACCTCTAGGAGACATTTGGACTCAAACTGACTTGTGTATCAGTTTTCACTGTGAGATGTTATTTTGTTTTTTATGTTTTCTATTACATATTTGGCAGGTTTAAATTGTTTAAAATATGATACAAAATCATATACTTCATGAAATACATTGCTAATTTATATTATGTACCAGTAACTATCAATAAATGACAACTAGGCATTCACTTTTTTAACCATTTATTCTCATTTTTTTACAGGTTCACAGCGATTTGAAGATTTTGTGGACAACATTCTTGACGATAACGTCAGCGAAGTTGAATGCCTCTGATGGACGAAGACGATCTGGACGTTGATCCAACCTTTGAGCCAGATGAGGAGCCTACTGAAAACACAGACTCTGAAAATGAAGAAATCTTGGCCCCATCAGGAGATTCCCAATTGGTAAACCGACCTTCAACTTCAGGTAACGCCAATAGATTTAGTACTGAAATGCCTGGGAGATATCTCTGGAAAAAACTGGATGATTTTTCCCCTGCAGAAAGACAAAACAGTACATTTCTGTTGATAGACCTTTGATAGTGAAAGAATACAATAGCAAAATGGGAGGGATTGATCTCTTGGACAGATTCATAAGCTACTATCGAATGGCGGCAAGAACAAAGAAGTGGACGATCCGTGTAATCATGCACATGAATATATTTTTCCATTGCTGCAGGCTGGTTTGAGTACAGGCGAGACCAAAATGAACTTGGGACACGCAAACGAGACATACTGGATTTGATGCAGTTCAGGGAAAAAATATGCACACTACCTTGCCTACGGAACCAAAGAAGAGTCAGATGATGATGATTCAACCTTTGAAAGTACTCTGCCTCCTCCTCGCAAGAAACCAAGAGTAAGCCATCCTCCAGATGTACTACGAACTAAGAATACTTTGCACTTGCCAGAAATGCCAACACTGCAACCAAGAACCGTTGTCGGTTACCAGGGTGCTCAGCAAACACAGCAAGAATAAAGTACTCAACATGCAAGGTTTACTTGTGCATCCAGGAAAATAGGAACTGTTTTTAAACTTTGTCATGAGCTGTGAATATTCTTATATTTTCCTCTAATTGAATTTTTGTTTTGTTTTCAGAGAAGAAAATTGTCTTCAATTTTTATACATTATTTCATAACATCTAGTTATTTCAAAAATGTGTGCATTTTAGTTTCATGTTACTTGCATAAATACTTTTAGTAACAAACAATTTATTATAATAAACAGTATTTTCAAAGTTAGAGCTCTTTTATTTTCCATGGTATTTGTTTACTCTGAAGTAGGTTGAGTCCAAATGTTCCTATAGGAGACATTAGGTAGTGCAGATACTTGCATCAATCAAAAATATTTTTTAAATACTTTTTGTTGTTCCCTACATTTATTTAAACATAAATCACACACAAAAATTGAAATTAAAAAGAAAAAATTTCTTCAGGACTAAGGAGGGTAGATGTCAATGTAATCAGATGTGTTTGAGAGGTTTTTTTATAATAGTTTTTATTAGTGAAACATTATCTACTTGTGTTACAATGGGTTAGGAAAAGTAAGAAACAGGCTTGTGATGAGCCAGAAAAATAGGAAGAGTATTATGGAACGGTGGAAATCTACAAATGAACAGGAACCTAAACCTAAACCCAGCTTTAGGCCAAACAACCACAGAAAACTGTTTCTGAAACATTACCATCAAATCAAGGTAAAAACTAGTGTTGATGAGGAACAAGCAGGAAAAAAAAACTGGATTTGCTCTATATCATAGCTATAATGATAATATTGATGTTGATGAAAAATGCAACTACATACTTATTAGTTGATAAAGATCAGCTAACAGCATTTATATGCACATTTCCCTGTCCTGATTGTTTATCTGTTGGTAGTGTAGTTTTGGAGACACTAAATGTAAATGGGTTTGTCATTACTTTTAAAATATATTGCAGTGAATGTGCCTATAGCTCTCGGTTTGATACTTCGGCTAGAATACAGCAAAAAGCCAAAACACCATCGTTTGATGTAAACAGACGCATGATTCAAGCTATCTCTTCTATGGGCAAAGGACCTAAGGGGCATTCATTCAAACTTTTTCGATGTACATGAACATGAAATCCATTCAGAATAAATCTTATAATGCCCACAAGAAAGCCTTACTTCTATCAGCAACTCAAAATGTTGAAAAAAAATCTTGAACTTGCGCGCTGCGAGGTTCTTAAAGCTAATACTTTATTGGGAAGGTATTGATACTGATCAACCTTTGGAATTGACAGTGAGTTATGATGGCAGTTGGCACAAGAGAGGTTTTACCAGTAAATATGGGGTTGTTGCATTGAAATGAACACAGGTCTTGTCATTGATTTTGAAGTTTTATCAAAAATACTGTCGAAGCTGTGACATAATGTCAAACAAACTAAAAGAAAAGCCTGCAGAACTAGAAACTTGGATGGCTTCTCACAAGCCGAATTGTGGAAAAAAACTACGATGGATCATCTCCTATGATGGAGGTCGTTGCAGCTGAGAGGATTTGGGTCCGTTCATTGGCTCATGGGTTTCGGTATAAAACTCTAAATATCTGATGGTGATTCAAAGACACTTGTCCACTTGAATTCACTGAAACCTTATGGTGGACCTGGAAATTGAAAAGATTGAATGTGTCAATCATGTTTCCAAAAGACTAGGTACGGCTCTGAGGAATGTTGTCCAAGACAATAAAAAGACCGGATGCACATTAGGCGGTAAAATCTCTTGGTAGCCTAAAAGACACAACAATTACAAAGCTCACCGCATACTACCGTAATGCCATTCAAAACAACATTGGCAGTGTTGAAAATATGAAAAAAGCAGTATTTGCTACTTTACATCACTGCATTGTCCACCGACGATAAACCACAGCACATGAATTGTCCAGTTGGAGATGAATCATGGTGTTTCTAACCAGAGAGCCCTTGCGAAAGGAGAAAACCCGCCATCCCATAAAAATAAAATAAAGACTCCACTAAGGCAAGATGTGATGGCAAAGATTATGCCAATTTATCAAAGACTAGGTTCTACAACATTACTATCTAGATGTGTTGATGGGAAAACTCAAAATGCAAATGAAGCTCTTCACGGTGTTTTATGGTCTAAATGCCCAAAAAACTATATTTGTTTTTAAATGTACCCTACTTATGAGACTCAGTGAAGGCATCTGTACTTACAACACAGGGTATCTGAAAACAGTAACTGATATCCAACAAACATCTGGCTTTGGAACCAGTCCCTGGTACGAACACTGTGAAAATCGCCAAATCTTTTGACGCCTCGAGGCTTAGCATAGCAACAAAAAGGAAATATGCTAAATACCAAGACTACAAAAGGAAGAAAAGATTAGCAGTAATGAGGGGAAGAAGAAAGAAGATTGGAAGGAGAAGGGACATCATATGGCGCAGGACAGTTTTAAGAGTAAGTCATATTTTTTAAATAGGCCTAGGCTAAATAAATTTGTAGCTTACCAGTAAATTAGCCTATTGAGAAATTTTATAACCCATGAATATTCATTATATTGATGTATAAATGGTCCTTTACTATCTATAAAATCAATATATTAATTGCATAAAAATATTTAACTGTACCAAAATATACAGTATTTCGATATCAATATATTGTCTAACTTTTAATTGCGATTATGCGAAAGTTTATATTTTCTTTGTTTTCAGGAGGAAAATTGGATATTACTTGGAAAACCGTTAAAGATAGATCCATGATTTTTTTGGTGAAACAATATATAGTACTACAAGCTACCTTTTTATGTATTTTGATCAATATTGGACCATGGGTGTTTTGTAAAAAAAAATGATTTTTTAAAATGTTGTAACAGTTTTTTTTTTATGAGTTGAAAAATAATTTAAAAAACAGTGTTTTCTGTAGATACAATAATGAAAATACATAAATTTTTTGAGCATAAAAATACCTTTCATTTAACACCAAAATCATCTATTTTGAACAAGTAGTTTTTTCAGAATAACATTTTTATTAAATTAACATTTTTCTGAAAAAAAACGTTATTTTTTGGTAACGTTAAATAAAAATTTTTTTTAAAACTTTTTTATGTATGTTAGGGCTCTATGACCAAACAACAATAAAAAAATTTCATGCAAAATTAAATATTAAAAAAAAAAGTGTTGCAAGGGTGCTGAATCCCCTTAAGCATCTTGTAGCATAGCTATTGTTATATCCAATTGTTTGTTTTACTCGTTAAGTTTTTTGCTGTTTTGTTTTCTTGTTAACATGAGCCATCAACTTCTTGTAAAGTGTAAATTGGTGTATTGCCGTTGGAATGTAAATAATTAAATAAATAAATATCTGCATCAATCATTGAAATGATATTTGGCGGTAAGAACCTAATTTTAGCTATGGTATTTACCTGAAACATGTTTCTAAGGAAAAGGTTTGTTGCAGACAATTTGCAATTTTTATTAAATATGTTAAATTATTGGTACAATGAAAGTATCAATACTTAAACACTAATAAAGAGATTGAAACACGATAGCGGCATCATGTTCAGTGCAAAGAAATACATTTAATTTATGCATCACATAATATTACATTTTTTATTATTATTATATTTATTTTATTTTATCTATTTCCAAAATATCGGATCCAAGAGAAACATTATAATAATATTAGAAATACTCGCCACTTAACAATGATATGCGGGGTAGTCCAAAGTCAATATCTGAATAAATGTGAAAAAAGTAAGTTGGAGGCATATAAAATATCCTAGTCAATTTATTCCTGTTTTAATGGTGTAACAGTTCTAAACAAAAATCTCATTGCCGGCAGGTAAAACTACGGGTCAGGTATTAATTACGAATTTCGTTACCGGTGCTCATACAAAGAGCGTGTTTTCACAAGCTGTGTTTCCAGCCTTTGTCAGGTCACGGTCTATATAGAGAATACTGCACTGATATTGAACACGTTACACGTCTTTGATGTCTATACGCGCTCAGGCTGACCTCTACCGGTGATTTCCTGACGCTTTAAAGCGAGCAACATCACTGAAAGTAAAACAAATACCAACCAACGAGGTTCAGTCAGGCCAGTTTCTTCTATTTACGTTAACTCAGATTTTAATAAACATTGTAGGGAGTTTTTTAATTCGATGTTCTGCTTACTTAAAAAAATAAAATTTGTGAAAGTTTATTAATTCTTTATTTAATATTTATTTCAAAACTATCCACTTGTAAATTTATTAATATTGCTGGAAGATGCTGAATGATTAAATGTTCTGTACTTTGTAAGACATGATTGTTATTTTTGCTCAGAATAATTAGGCTAGGTTAAGTGACAAATCTGAAGGTTCCATGTAATGTCATTATTCTTTGTAAGGAAAAGAGAATATCAGTTATGCCTAATACCACTTAACAGCTGTGCGGTGACATAATTAGTCTAGCAGAAGAGTCACCATCTTCTGTGTTTCCTGGTTCCAACGATATCACGTGAAAACATTGCTACCACTAATATTATCTTCGTTCAAGATTTCTTAATATGAAAAAGTAAGCTTTATCCCATAATTAACAAATTAGTATCTGAAAAATGTTAACGTCGTTTCTTACTCTTAGTTTAAAAAGCTGTTTTTACACAGAAGAAAATATCATAACAAAGACCTCGGAAGCATACAACTATTATTAGATTAGAGAAAACTACTACATTGGTAAATAAACCCTGTGGGTTATAGGAGACAATTATATTTATTCATGCTCAACGGAATTATAACTAAAACTTGTTTAAGTAAGAATTAGTTCTGAAACAAAGTAAGATGAGTATATTATCAAGAACATGATATATGAGCGTTTATAGCATTGTTTGAAATTAAAAAACAACATACACAACATTCTCATTTTACACACTCGCGTCTTCATTTTACACTCAGTAAGTGTGACACGCAAAATTTCAATATTTTGATACTTGTTTGTTGTTTTGGAACGGAAGTAAAGTACTATATGAACTAAAAAATTGTTTGATTATCTATGTATTTGCTGCGTATGCTCGTGCCATGTCACTTAGAACCATTTAAAAATCATGAATAATGATATAATTCACCATTCTGACAACAGCTGTGATTAACCAAATTATATAAGTTTCGATGGGGTGAAGAACGTAGGCCTATTAACTTCCCACAATAAGCACCCCTTCCTTATAAAATTTCAGCATCTTATCTCCATATGAATAAAAATTTGTCCAAACCTGCTGATTAGATACCATTTTGTACAGAGTAGAGACTACAGGAGTGTAGATCGATGGATATTTCAACTGTCTGTTGCGGTTTCTAATTTGATCATTGAAAAAGTAAGTTCGGAATTTACGTGGCGGGTGATCAGATTAATGTAGTAAACATGCATTTCCCCCAGTACCGCTTTATGAAATCTCTCGAAACTTAAGTCACATAAGCCGTTTCCTCCTTTCTTTACTTTGTTACTTTCATTCTAGTCAGACCATCACGTTGTGTACTCGAATACCGGAATAAAGTTTAGGGGGGGAGGGTTGATTCCAGAAATGAGAGAACATTCACGAACAGGCCATGGCATGTACAGGGTACAGGGTATTATGTCGTAATTATTAGGACGTGCTGTGTCACTCCCAGATCGACTGTGGAAGTATCGTTCTATTATGTCACGACATGTTATTTGATCCTGAATTGCTTCAGTCACGCGATGAGAAACGGTAAATGTTATACTAACAGAAAAGTTTATGGAGGTCTCTATTACGGTTGTCACAGCAATTTCAACTTCATGAATAATATATCTCCAGACCAGCTTAGTTTTTTACTACCAAAAAACCTGTATTATTTAACGGTTATTTTAATGGCAGGTATTACTTTTTAGGGATTTATAAACTTCAATAAATAAATAAATATCCCTTGTTTGCGAGCGTTTCTCAGAAATATATCTGCTTTATATAACAATAAAATGTACTGATAGAAAATGAATTTTTCTTTCAAATAATAATAACAGTACCATGGGGAATTGCAGAAAAGTAAGGTTTTACTATTTTCATTCTTGGATGGAATTTAAAATCTTATCCATATTAATAACTAGTACATATAACCTCAATATAAGTAAGTTTAAAACTATTTAAACCCGTATAAAAATGTATAACTGTTACCCTGTTTCATCTTCCTCAATTAGTACAATTCCCTATGACATTTTGTTATCAATAAATATACTTTAAAGTAGAGTAAAATAAAAGCGTTCCGCATTCATAAATAGGACTAAACAAATTTATGGTACTTAATTTCAGTTTTCCCGGGTTACCCTACTTACCTGAATTAACTTTGCGTCGAATTCCATTCCAAGTATACCAGACAACACAAACAAACAAAAAACACACAAACAATTATTTTTATACAAAACTATAAATTGATATTATTTCACTCAATATTTTATTTTTTGAGTGTAAAATGACTGCTAAAATTCTTTATTTGTATTTTTGCGACTAAAATAGCTAAATTAAGTGAGGATTCAAAAATGATCGCTGATAATCGCAATTAAAAGATACTGGAATAAGCTCCAAAAAATTACTCATATTAACAATATGACAACTAATGGTGATAAAAGTGGCAGTGTCTGTAGCAGAGTGGAGGTGTTTTCTTCCTATAATTGTCGATATCAGGTATTCCAGGTGTTCCTGCCGAAACTGAAGCAGCAAAGGACAGAGCAGGGAGTTCATCTCAACAGAAGCGGTGTATTTTTTTGTTTAGGAGCCAACTGAATACTGCAGATTGGCTCTCGGCTCCTAGACGTAAACTTTTCGTAGTCTCCGGGTTGAGTGGATTAGAACTCAAATCCTTAAGTTTCAAAACGTAGAATGTGTCTCATACTTTTAGCCCAGTCAACGAATGATTTTAGAAGGAAAGGCAATAAGCGTCAAACCCAATAATGGCACGTTGTTCAGGCTATCTGGTACTATAACTAAACGTCCTCCAAACCTCGGGGTGACGCAAGTAAGGGGGAGGAGGTCAAAGGTCCTTTTTATTTGGGTATTCACCTATATCTCGCTAGGAGTTGGTCTTAAAAAACTTTCACACCTCTAAACAATTAAAGCTGATAACATTTCCTATATCTTTTGTTCTTATTATTGTTGATATCTGAATTTAATGAAAAAATTCCTCTATTAAAGAGGCGGATTTAGAGCTATCAAGCCCCCTCTACACATAAATATATGTTACTGTCAGTGACATATAACCACTTGTAAAGTCATAATTTTGGAAAAGTCTTAGCAACACATTTTTGCTAACTATTTTTTGACTTCACTACACTCAACTGAAACTTATAAAAAGCTATGATACTTTACTTTGCACTAGCATATTGTTTTAATAATTCTTTATGTTATGAAACTTGAAGTTTGGATACGGATCCATCTTAGACTAGTAACTAACAGAGTCCATATTTTCATAGTCGTCTTACTCTATTAGTTCTAGCTTCAACATTAGGCAAATCTTGAAAGGTTATATAAATCCATGCCAACAATACTTTCAGTGTCGAAGGTATCAATTCCATGACTAAAAAGACAATCCTAGAGATAAAAGAAAAATAGAAGATAGCAAGAAAGATGGAGATACTAAGAAAAAGGACAACGCGAAAATTTCAGGTAGGTCATAAAAGAAGTCTAGGTATTTTAAATATTCACGAACCTTGAAGGAGGAGCTCTTTCAAAGGAACTCAACAGAAAGAGCCTTTATGTAAAACTCACAAGCTCAGTCCAGGAATTGTAAAGAGACAACTGGTTTATTTATTGGCAAGTTCCATACACACGTCAAACTTTCAGTCACAGTCATGGCGATGTCTACAACAACTATAAAAAAGATACTTCTGTATCTGTGTGTTTATTTAAATCGAATTATATCTTTACTACCAGTTACTGTAGCACCCAATTCCCTGATGAATAACAGATGTAATGGGCACATCATTTTTTAATGGCATACTAAACAATGGCACCAATCTCTTTAGCCTTTATGTAGTATTTAGATATTATGTTTAGGAAACTTTTTATAAGGGTGTCAAAGCAGGAAACGTCGGTGACTAATCACCACTGGATACCCTGAATTTCTCTGCTCCTACATTCCATTATATTTCATTCAACATTTCTTTTATAAGTACAAGTTTATTCTGAATTATTGTAAAATAGTAATAAATTTAATATATAGTAAATATATATTTTTTTAAGAAAATATATTTATTTATTTGCAATTTACATGAATATTTATTTAATTTACATAAGTAAAACTATAGATTAAAAAATAATAATATACTATAATATTAAAAATGGAAAGTGTGTAGTGTGTGCATAAAGGATGAAAAATTATGGCAAAATAGGGATTCACTCATTCTATTCGTAATTGATGAACAGAAATTAGCAGGTAAGTTCCTTCTGGAATATATGTCCTACGTGTTTATGGTTAAAGTACGAAGTATCTGACAAAGTGTACGAAACTGACGCAAACAAACTAAACTTACCCCTCAGATCGGTTTCCCATCGTAATGTATTAATCCCTGAATCCTGATGGATTATTCACTCTTTTTCATGTGCTTGTAGGCTGGTAGACGGGAGGTATGCAAATCCAGTTATTATTTATCAAATATATAAGTCAAATATCAAATATATTTTAAAGGGTTCTGTAATTTATGATTGTTACATATGAATATCATATAATGAATTAATGACGTATTTTTTGCATAGTTATTACCCATGCTGAAATAAAATAAAATTAGAATTGCTAATGTTCAATTTAAAACCCGAATTTGGTTAAATACACCACACTTAGAAACGTATTGCCGCGGGCGAAAGTTTAACACCGCCGTCTGCCACAGAAGATTAGAAAAGTTTGCAAATTACACATAGCAATAAGAATTAAACATCTGGGTCTTAAAAAGTTTGTATGTTTAAACTGATGTCAGAACGTCGTGTATTTATTCGGTGATAAATAATATCAGCAAATAGATTTTAAGTTTCAAATGTACATTGCGAATAACAGTTTCAATGTTACTTTAGGCATAAACGTTTTACAGTGAGAAGAACAGATCAGGCGAAATAGCTTGTTGTCTTTACTACTTCAAAAACTGTATTGAAGAAACATGTCTGTTGTCTGGAGAATTCAGATCACATCTCCCATAGCCAGTGATGAGGTTTTTTTACTTGTACTCGATATTAGAATGTTTTGGAATTTATTATTACAACAAAATAACGAATAAAATGCTACACGTTTACTCTGCTGTCGTTAACACCACTTAACGTGAAATGTTATTTAAGGTCACATATTTATTTAAAACGATTCAATTTTACAGATCCGACTGGCAAGGCCGGCTATGTTTGTAATCCTGGGCAAAGCTCGGCGTGATTAAATTACTTGTTTTGACATTTATTTTGGTTCGACTCGGTATCATGGATTACATTCACTGTCAGGGTCACCTCCATCACCAGTAATCCTTGTATCATTGTATCATAGATTTTTTAGTCGTCGAATTGAATGTTTTACCACATTTCCCGACGTAATATTTTACCATTTTTATATTTTTGATTAAATGTAAACTTTTTAAACAGTTTTAAAGTTATAAACCATCTTAATAATTGCTGTTTTGTTATTTTAAATACAAATACCGTTCCTACGGCAACGGTAGATACATTTTGTAATTAAGTTAATTTCCCCAACGGGAAATTAACACAAAAATAAAAGAAATACAGAAGCCTTCAAACTAGCGATTAGTCATTATGCACGAAGAATTCTCGGTAGAAAACATAAGTTCATTTAGTAGCTTATTGCATTTAACTTCTAGTTTTGTGTTTTTCCACGACATATCCCATTAACATGCATAAAAAATAATGAAATTTAAAAGAGAGAGAAAATTAAAGAGATTGTAAACAATATTTAATAATTACAAAAATGACAAGTATCTAGTCTCCCAAACGAATGTGAACCGAAGTGCTAACATAGAGCACGAATATGACACAACAGTAGTAGCAATGTTTCAGTATCTGATACACGCATCGATTAGCAAAATGTTTATTCACGATCTATGTAAGACGAACGCTGACGGAATTTTACAAACAATGTAATACTGTATTCAAAATTAAGTGGCAAATGATATTTTGTTTTTCACTTTAGAACAAAATTAAACATTGCATTTAGTACAGAAGGAATACCCAACTTTGAAACTGACAACCTACTACTAGAGTGATGTAAAGATCATCACCTCCCGGCTTAGTCTCTTGTACCGATGACCTGCGGCGTTCATCATGGCGTCCCGCATACATCGACCCACCTGTCACTCTGACACGACCCACCACGTCTCATCCTGTCGTACGCTGCAACCTTACACTGTATCAGTTCTATAATACCTTTACCACAACGTAGCTTGTCACTGTCCGGCTTAGTCTCTTGTACTGGTGAACTGCGGCATTCATCATGGTGTCCCGCATACATCGACCCACCTGTCACTCTGACACGACCCACCACGTCTCATCCTGTCGTACGCTGCAACCTTACACTGTATCAGTTCTATAATACCTTTACCACAACGTAGCTTGTCACTGTCCGGCTTAGTCTCTTGTACTGGTGAACTGCGGCATTCATCATGGGGTCCCGCATACATCGATCCACCTGTCACTCTGACACAACTCATCCTGTCGTACGCTGCAACCTTACACTGTATCAGTTCTATAATACCTTTACCACAACGTAGCTTGTCACTGTCCGGCTTAGTATCTTGTACTGGTGACCTGCGGCATTCAACATGGTGTCCCGCATACATCGACCCACCTGTCACTCTGACACAACTCATCCTGTCGTACGCTGCAACCTTACACTGTATCAGTTCTATAATACCTTTACCACAACGTAGCTTGTCACTGTCCGGCTTAGTATCTTGTACTGGTGACCTGCGGCATTCAACATGGTGTCCCGCATACATCGACCCACCTGTCACTCTGACACAACTCATCCTGTCGTACGCTGCAACCTTACACTGTATCAGTTCTATAATATCTTTAACAAAACTTCGGACCTATCTTCGCTAGATTTCAACTATAACATTATTAATTAAAACACTTACCAAATATAAATCATAATTGTATCATATAGTATATTATTTATTATGTAATCAACATAATAACCAAACTTTTTTAATGACTACATAGCGTTTTTTTTTTGTGATACAATTTTACAAAACAACCTCTTGTTTATTCAAATTCTGGTAGTGAAGGCAAACAAATATTGTGCTGTATTAATTTTTAAAACATATAAGTTAGTAAACATTTGTGAAGGATTTATTTTATAAAAAGACTAAATAATTATTACAGTTTCTAAAACTTCGTACTGCGCATATTACAATATCCTCAGCTTATAGAAATATAGTTACTAGTAGAGACGGATCTAGATTTTGTAATCTGTGTCATTTCAACGAACTGAATTAGCAATGTAAAACACTTTCCGAGTTTTGATGACTTGGATCTCAACAAATGAGTCACTTACAATCCACGTACTAACCGAGCAGCTACTCTGCGCCATTAGCAATGCAGATCACCTCCAGGTCTTCAGTTCAGTGTGATCCGATAATATTCACGGGGTTAACCCCTCAGACCTAGTTATAAAGTCTCTAGTCTTCATTTTGTGACCGTTAACTTCAACATTGGTAACATGGCTCAGCAGTTGTTCCCTCTAATTGAGGAACTAAAGAACTTATTGGGAAATTGACCGAAGATTCGTTGTCTTGCTTTGTAAGCAGGTGACATAGTATGTTCTAATCGCCAAGTTCAAAGTTACTCTTTAAGTTGTGTAGCTTTTAAGTATGTAATAGATGTAATGCATTGATATATTATGGCTAAATTTTTTTGTTGCCACTCGTTTATATACATAACTAACGAATGTCGTGTTAACACTCGTTATTTGTTTCATTGTCGTGTACTCGTGTACTGACCACACACACGCGCGCGCGCACGCCACACACACAGTGCTTTCTTGTTTTTGGCAATTTTGGCTATTGATATGTGGTACACATGGTATAAAAGATTTAAAATTAAAATTTTCCCAATATATCCGATATCTTTTACAGGTGAACAAAACTAGCTAGAATTATAAATACTAATATATTTACACTAAAATAACCATTTTGTTTTAAAAATTAAAAGGAATACGTTTTAAAAGCACGTCTTAAAGGACACCACATATTCTGTTGTTAGATTGTGTTAGATTTTTAAAGCTATCCAAATGAATATATAGGATGATCTTTTATCCGTTTTTATATTGTGTTAAGTTTGTCGTTACCAAATTAATTTGCGGTAACTAATTAATCGCAGCAACAATCCTTTTACACATTAAATTACTAGTAAGGCAGAATATTAAAACTATTTACTACGAATAAATATTATTCCGTATTACAATGAGAAATGGAATTTTAATGTACAAATTGGATTACAATAATGGAGTGAAAGGTGTTTTATAATGTTCATAATAAAATGATACTATAAAGTACATGATCTTGTTTGACGGAGTTGTGAGGGCCGAGGTTATGACAAATTAAACATTTAAATAATTTAGTAATATTAAAGTTCAAATTTATTACGTTTACTTGACTGAACCTTTCATATATGGGAAACTAATGTAAAACTCCTGTTTACGGTGCGGTACTAAATCTTTAGATCTTAACTTTGGATGCGATTTAGACACAAATATTTTTATGGTAATACTAGATAGATATATTTTGGCACGTCATTATTATTATTATCTTTTTTCTATTATCTAGTATATTTGGTTTAATATGTACAATAAATAAAACATGAGATGCAATATGCATGTTGCGCATTACTAGGTAAGGTAAGGTCGTAAAACTTGAATAATAATAACAATAAATAAATTAAACCATAACGACAATAAAAATTACATACTATGGCAGGCCTCTATTAAAAAAAAAACACTAAAAACTACGGTTAAAACACTAAAAATACTTCAAATGCAATTGCAGTTAAATTAAAAAAACATGGGAGTTCAAAATTAAAACACTTAAACACTAAGGCCATGTACAGCTCCCTTGCTTTACGGGTCTTACTGCCGCACAGCTGTGACATGCTGGAAGTATAGGTCCCGGCTCCAGCTAATATCTGGCAGTGGAAATGTATTTGCTGGAGAGGGCCACACCATACTGCTCGGAGACACCCAATCGGGCCAGGGTCGCCATTTGGCCTTATCCCACGCGCCCAGAGAGTCGACTACAAAGGAATCCACGGTTACTTGGAGACCGCCGGCTCGGAGAGACTGGGCGAGGGGATCGTATGCGGCATATTTCCTCCCCCGGGCTTCGACAATGGAATGCCATCCGTCCTCAAAGGGCATGGTGACATCAACTAATTTAATAGTATTTCGGTCACGGTCGATGACCACCAAGTCTGAGGCGAACCATGTCATCCGGGACCACACGTCCAGTCAACAGGTGTTCGAGGGGCACCCGCTGGTTCTGGCACACCTAAGGAAACAGCAGCATCGAGGAGGCTAAGGACCGCATCATGACGCTTTGTGACCACAGCCATGGTAGGAAGGCAGTGGCAAAGCACGTGGGCCGTGGTCTCGTCATGACGGCTGCACCGGCGACAGCGACGGTCCTCAGCACCCGCATGCATTGAAGGGAAGAAATTTCCAGTCGGCGAACCTAATGTGGAGACCTTCATATAGGAAGTGGTTTGAAGTGAGGCACGCAGCAGTAACGTGCATCGCCCTGCCTACTGATTTAATAGTATTTCGGTCACGGTCGATGACAACCAAGTCCGGCCGGAGGTCGCTACATATATCTTTAAATGTAGCGACCAGCCACAAACAGACGGTTTAATATCATTGTTTGTTGTTCACAGATTACCAGATTAATATCATGTTACGTTATTGTAATCGTTGAAATAAAGCACTTCTTCTTCTTCTTTTTCTGGTAATACTAGTTACAAAGTGTCAGTTTATTTCTTCTTACAACGTAGCATTTTTCCCAATTATATATGTCTATGAGTCTAACAAGATTTATAATCATTAAAATTAATAATATTACAAATTTTGTTGTAATTTATTCCGTAAAATTTGAATAGAAATTTCCTAATGGTTGTACTACAGCTATTTTCAAAAAGAAGTCGCCGCTACGCAAGAGTCTAACTTTGAGGAAAATCAATGATGAAGTTTGTTTATTAAGTTTAAATTAGAAACAAATTTTCTTCTTTTAGAAGTCGTGTAATTTTCTGTATGTAATAAAGTTACCATTTTATATCCCCCTTTCACTACATAAAAAATTAAAATTATGTATAAAGATTTCTTGAAAAGGCAAAATGTGGAACAGTGATATAAAGGGGATCTAGCAGAGCGTTTGTAAACTCATCATAAACATCCTACACACGACAGTAATATCGTTGGTATTAACAATAATTTTTTAGTTCTGTATACACAACAAAGTTGCTCCGTAAGAAAAGTACTACTGACTTAAACATCCCATTTAAGGTCGTAAAGTTGTGGAAGATTTACAGCTATTTCAAACACATATCAAGAAGCTGTATGTGAGTTTTATATTTATTTTAATATTCAAACAATGAAGTACATAAATGTTTAAATAACCAATAAAAATTTCAAACAATCTAAAATGCGTTTGGATGCATATTGTTTCTGTAAGGTTAATATGTCCGTCTGTATACAGTTGGAAATTAATGTAAGAAAATTGAATTCTTTATTTCAATTGTAAATTCCTCTAGTTCAGAGTTATAAAATGGAGCAATTAAAATATTTATCAAATAGCGATTAATATTATGCTAATATTATTAATATAAATTCAATTACTATTAGTCATAAAACAAATCTAACTGTACCCCGACAAAGATGTGTAAATTTGTGTAAGTCTTAAATACAAAAAATGAAATAATTTTCTCGCAAACTATATCACTAGCTGAAATTTGTACTACATAACTCATTGCGATGATGTGTCAGAACTGGAATTTGATATATCAACTTGAGACAGGAGGATTGAAAGGATGTTTGCGGATGATACAGAGATTATATAACACTGTGTAGATGACTATCTTGAATAAAATATCAGAACGCGCTCTCGTGCAGAGAGAGACTTGAATATTGCAGAGCCACTTGATGTGCAGACAGCTTACTGCTTCTATACGAGCACAGGATGAAGCCGTGGCTCAGTTTGCAATGCATTAACAACTACACAAAGGTCGACATCTACCTTTAAGTTTTATGTCGATGAGTTTAGTCATTGCTAAGTTTTACTTGAGCAGGTTGCCGACAACTCCTCGGGAAGTTCAAATCTAAAATACACAGTGCCAAAAATGTGGGGAAATATATTAGGATATAGTTATAAGGTCAAAATACAGAAAGTTTGCCTGCCTGACAGTACGGTCAAGTTTGGCTCGTTATGTCTGTTTTCATATTTTTTATAAAAAATTATAACTCAGAACTGTTAAGGCGTTGTAATTTGGCTTGATTATATTTAAATTTGACTTTTTTTATACAAATTTGTAAATAGATTAAAAATTTTGGTATTTTTTAAATCCAAAGCCTGTGCTACTGTATTACTGTTAATATAGAAGTCGACAGAAAAAAAGAACAATTTTTATACATAAAAACAGATTGTAAAATGACAAAAATGTTTATACATTATTTGTAATGGACCAATGAAAAATGGCTGAGTAAAAGCGTTTTAATAAAATGTCCGTACTCTATTTTTGACTGAAACATATGGCACGTGAGAGGTAAACTTGCGTTTAAAATGAAAAATATAAGCATCGTTTATAAGCATATGAATGTTTATAAGTATCGGTAGTATGAAAAAAAAAATAAAAGAGTATAATAAACTCCTACTTCAGGCAGTTTTAAAAACAGAATACTCAACAATAGCACACCTGTTTCAAAAAGCTCGAAATTGAAAATTGAATATAATATGTGCTAGGGGAGATAGTACGTAAGTGGTAGAAAGGTATTTATAGAGTAGTATGAGGGTCAACCACTGCTGAAAACTATTATTGTATTATTATAAGTTTGAAGCCATTTTGTATATTTGAAAGGAGTTTTCCAGCATAAAATAAAATTTGCGTCAAAATGGAGTAGTAGGAGTTCAAAAATAGCAGCAGCTAACCTTAAATGAAGGTTTATTCTCTATTTTTTTTTAATATTTAAAAAGGTGCAAGTTAAAAAAGAACGAAGAAATGTATTACAAAGTTATGTAATAAATGGAAAAGTGATCATGGAATGTGACAACTTAGCAGATCAGCGGTAGGAGTAAAAAAAACTACCGACAGGCCTCGGCTCCTCCCTTCACCACAACATTAACTTATAACGTCACTTATGTGGTGGGAATGACTGTACAGGGATTACGAGATGCGTATGCAAATATCTCGGGTCTAATAGTGTTGAAGGCCTGCACAATGGGGAAGGGATTGTCCCAATTACTAAAGCAGTGAGATTTAACTGTTTAAAAGCCATAATAACTTAACCCTAATACGTCGTAGTAAGTGCAAAATTTATAATAGTAAGCGTGTACTTTTTTACCTGCCATTGTGTAATTATTTGTAATCTGGGGAATTTGTTTCCACCTTCATTTTAGTCACTGAATACATCTTTAAGCTAGGTAATATATAGTATCAAAGCAGCCATTTAAAATCAAAAACACTAAAAGAGGACAAATTTAGTTGTTTTACAACACAGAGAAAAATATTAAACCAGTTTCTTTACATTTGTTATATGTAACGTATTACAAAATATTAGATTTCTGGTATTACTTTGAAGTTATATAATAATGTAAGTAATTTTAAGAACTTAGTATATTTTAAGGTTCATTAATCATTTTCAATTCCATATCTATTTAAATGTTCACAATTTCGAAAATGTAAATTCATGTAAATGTTTAGCTATTTAAAAGAAAGTTTCTGGCGTTAGTCCATGAACTCATAATTATTGCAACACTACAAAATTACTAGTAAATGTTATAATGAATTAAATTTAAAATAAATTGTAATGAATAATTTAATATTAAATATGTCTTCAAAGTATTAAGGTATTAAAATTTGTGCTTAATATATCGCTTAACCCAATCAATTGTTAATTAAAATTTTTAATCAATTTAATGAGATGTTGTCACAAAATAAAATATGTGTTGGTTCATTTGAGGGTATTGTACTGCCAATCTAACCTATTATAAAATCCTCTCACAGCAACCCTTGCTCACAATATGTCACAACCTTAATCTTAAACTAAACCAAACTTAAAAACCTTAAATGGTGGAGGCGCCGGGTGACGATGTAAGGGGCAGCCATGCTGATATGAAAAATTGGTACTCTCCAATCATCATATGGACCAGGAAATGCTCTTCAATTTAACCTCAGACATAGATGTACCCGGACAGAGTAGACCATTTGACGAATTACTCTCCAATCAACAAATGGACCAGGAAATGCTCTTCAACTTAACCTCAGACATAGATGTACCCGGACAGAGTAGACCATTTGACGAATTACTCTCCAATCATGAAATGGACCAGGAAATGCTCTTCAATTTAACCTCAGACATAGATGTACCCGGACAGAGTAGACCATTTGACGAATTACTCTCCAATCATCAAATGGACCAGGAAATGTCAAGAAGTTTCAAGGAAAAAATACTAGAAGAATTCTTGGACATGACAAAACTAGCGCGGTTGTTTTTACGGCTCTCAGACACAACCACGAAACCTAACCCTAGCTATTCCAATTACAAAGTTCCTTATACTACACATTAAAAATCACTACCTGCACTATCACGCAACAATACATCCTTATAAAAATCAAAGTTCCCTTAAAACAGTCCACCCTCACACATATAAGGTATTTCAGACCATACCCATCCCTCTCCATTGGCAAGACAAACTATGTTACACATGAAAAATCCATCGTAATACGCACACAAGAATTCACCATAGCCATTCATCCAGAAGACAAGGGTTGTAACCAAAATACACTCCCACTTTGCTTGATTCCCAGGGCAACAGTCAACAGTGATCAGTCCTTAAGATGTCTACACAGCATTCTCAACACATCAACACTACCTACTCTGCGAGCTACCTGCGCATTCACCTGCTTCAACGAAACCCCGATGCCTTTAGTAACACAAGTCTCACCGAACAAATTTCTTGTAACAAACATCCAAACAAACCTGGAAGTAGTATGCTCACATCAGAAGAACCATCACTACATCCAAAAACCGAACAACACAGGAACTCTAGAAATCATCCTACCCTGTGAGTGTTCTCTACATCAAGAAGAATTAACACTTATAAACACAGTAATACCATGTGGTTCCAAAAACCCTGACAACTATCAAATAACACATCTTCTGCCCATTTCTTGGTCAAAATTTCACTCTATAACTATATTACCCCTCGAATCAGAAACAAGACAAGAATTCCAACACCTGCATGAAATCTTAGATGAAAACTGGACCTTATCGACACCCACCTACTTCGTTCACAATCTACAAAGACAACACCACTTCCAGCTAAATCACGACGAAAAAACATAGTAAACAACACGGAACTCATTTTGTACATTTTATTAGCCTGGACTTTTATAATAACACTACTTCTTTTTATAGCCCTCTACTTCATCCACATTAACAACATCAAAATAAAATTTCTGAAGCCTACAGTACATGAACGTGACTACCCAATGGATAACCTTAATTAGACAATAAGTACGATTCGTAGGTAGAATCGTCATTAAGCCAGGGGAATGTAAGACATATGTAATTATTAGTAAAATAAAATTCATAGAATCGATGTACAGATAGTTGCTGGAAAGGAAGTCTTGTATTACAATTCGAGACAAACATCCTCCGGATGTAAGTGGATACGCACATCCGCCCAGACAACGATGGTGAACAAACAGGAAATGCTTGCTTAAGCAGCGGAAATGCTTATATATATATATATATATATATATATATATATATATATAAACCGTGCGACGATGTAAGGGGCAGCCATGCTGATATGAAAAATTGGTACTCACCAATTATGATGGAGAGATTTGGCAGAGGCGTGGCCATGAGCTGGCGGGTGAATAACATCAAAACTGAAGAACAAGGAGGAGAGGAGGAGTCGAGGACGGGAAGTCGAAAAGCGAGGTTTTGAGTGTTAGTGTTTCTGTTCGTGTGCGGAAAAATATCTCTAGGCGTAATAAGTGTGAAGTGAAATAAAATGTAAGTAATTTTAAGAACTTAGTATATTTTAGGGTTCATTAATCATTTTCAATTCCATATCTATTTAAATGTTCACAATTTCGAAAATGTAAATTCATGTAAATGTTTAGCTATTTAAAAGAAAGTTTCTCACGTTAGTCCATGAACTCATAATTATTGCAACACTACAAAATTACTAGTAAATGTTATAATGAATTAAATTTAAAATAAATTGTAATGAATAATTTAATATTAAATATGTCTTCAAAGTATTAAGGTATTAAAATTTGTGCTTAATATATCGGTTGACCCAATCCATTGTTAATTAAAATTTTTAATCAATTTAATGAGATGTTGTCACAAAATAAAATATGTGTTGGTTCATTTGAGGGTATTGTACTGCCAATCTAACCTATTATAAAATCCTCTAACAGCAACCCTTGCTCACAATATGTCACAACCTTAATCTTAAACTAAACCAAACTTAAAAACCTTACAGTACCTGAAGATGAAATCACGGATTTTGAAATGTACATCGTAAGAAAAATAAAAGTTTACAAAAAAGTGTTAAAAGGTTTATTTATATTGTGTTATACATATTTTATAAAACACTTTTCAAGGCTACATCTCTAACAATAACAAATATTCAGGTGTATGTGAATAATTTACTTTTTTAATTTTATTTAAAATATGCATGTAAATATAACTCTTTATTTAATATAAAATCCAACTTGTATTTACATATCTTACTTTATGTGTGTGTGTGTTGTAATATAAGTTTTATTTTACAAAATCACAAGTTTTATAAAACATTAGAGCTCATTAGTATAAATGACACAAAAGCACACCTCGAATATTTTGTAACACCTGTAAGAGAGTAAAGATTGCAAATTTGACAAGCACTCAGCTCAGTGTCAAAACATGGCCTTGTCAACAACTTGTCAGCATCGTGTACACTAATTTTATCGCTTAAAAATTCTTCAGTGAAGCCTTCATGTATGCATGAATCCACACTAGATAACAGAGAAAATCGCTGCTGCCTTATTCAATATTTCAATTTTCAATTTCACCTTCTTATACTCGTTATGATATGTAATAAAGAATTTGATCGGTTTAACAGGTTGAATTAAATCCTGAAAGCTAAACAGAAACGAGCTTTTCAATACTAACAGTGGACGGAGATACTGTGCACAGACTTTACACAGGGTCTATTCAACTTAATGTGCGGCACTCAATTAATTATATGATATATGTCTCATCTGTGCTTCACTATATCTAATTTTACGCATTTTTATTCATAAAGAATTTGATCGGTTTAGCAGGTTGAATTAAATCCTCAAATCTAAACAGAAACGAGCTTTGCAAGACTAACAGTGGACGGAGAGACTGTGCACAGACTTTGCACGGGTCTATTTACCTAAATGTGCGGCACTCAATTAATTACATCATATATGTCTCATATGTGCTTAACTATATCTATTTTTGTTGATCTTGAACCAAAAAAACGCATTTTTATTATTTATTTTCAACATTTAGAATAAACACGATACTAACGTAATTGAAAACAAAATAAAATTAATATTTCAAATCCGATATTAAAAATGAACGTGATTGGAAAGGTGATTTATCCAAATTTGTTTTAAATATTAAGTATTTTAATTATATTTATCCATATACATAATTTATTAAAGTTTTTTGCCACAAATCATTATCAATTTGACATAATACTATTATTTAATAATGCATTAGAGATAATGAATCTTCTTAAGGCATTTTATTTCATAATAATGTTAAAATTTTCAGTTTCCCCTTTTCTAATATAACAAGATAATACTTATACTAAATTTAATCCAAATATAAGTTCAGTTTAAATACTATGAAACTACCTCCTGAAAACCACTCTGTAAATATTAGGTAATCTAGATTCAATATTTAGTTTGTAAACGTTGGGTACAGGTAATATTTATACTGAAATCATACTATTACACGTGTACGTATTCATTGAATAACAACAAACTATTTACCAAATGTTGTAGAATTATTCCCGATACAAACCTGTTTACATACATTTTACGAAAAGACCACAGTACCCTATACATTGATTCATACACTTGATATTATAACCTTTCTCCTCGGGATCTTAACAGTGTAGACGGCCGCTTGAATAAAACATGACACTCGCCTGGGAGCGTGAATACTCAAACCTCCATACACCTCGTAACCACACACGCAAATGTACAAACTTTGACAAGATCCCTCACGTCGTATACCCTGAGTTTAATGCACGAAATTGTGACTTGGATTATATAATCTTTTCCTCAATATCTTAACGTTGTAAACGCTTATTGAATACTTAAGCCTCCATATACATATTACTATGATGCTTCTTAACTCAATACGTATTGTCCTACATCAACGAGTTATTTTTATTAAATCTTGGAACCACGCACAATCATGTACAACATTAACCGCCTTCGCATTTTCTGTATACACCCTTTTGAAAAATTGCGGAGTGTATAAAAAGTTTAACTAGGTTTTATGGTATGAATTACGCTTCTGTCCTTATGTTTCTTCCAGGCTTCATGTTAACTCGTTAATTAAGACGGGAATACACGCATGACGAGTAAGGCTTAAGCACAACTCACGAGTAGACGGACAAAACTCAGTGTACATGTGGCGTACTTAACGCCTCGACACGGCAATCGCCCCAGTGGAATGCACTGATTTAAGGCTGGAGCGAGCGGTGCAATCTCTTGGGAAGGAGTAGGAATAAAGAATAGAACTTATGATCGAAGGCAGTTGTCAATGACAATTACAGAAATCTTAGAAACTATTGAACTATATGAAACAAATCATGTTTATAGTCAATTATAAATAAATATCAATACTTGAGGAACAAGATAACTCTTTAATTTTTAAATAATTCAGGATTGTATTTTAGTTTTACATACTAGAAATTCCCATTGACTATTTATGGTAGTAATAGTGAATACCCAATTGCTCATACCAAAGTTTAGTGACATAAAAAATCGATACCACTACATTTCTAAATATACAATCTTCTTATTCTTGGTATTTTTAATACATAAATCGAAGGATGTGATTATTGTGTTATAATAAAAATAAACAGAAATTAGAATTTTAACTCCCAACACTGTTTGATTCTTCAGCTTTCCTATTTAGTTCATTTTTTAGTTTTAGCAACCAAAGCAGTTTTATAAATACTAACTAATTTAGGTAAAGTGGGTGATTTTAAAGTGGGAAGAAATTCCTTTATCAAGTAAAAGGAAAAGTATGTTGTTTTGTTACGGCATACAAACAGCACTGACCTCCCATTCTAGATGTCTTTATCTTATTAAGTCCTTTAAATTTATACCTCTTGACTTTGGATTATAAATGAGTTTACTGAGTGAGTAACTCCGCCTTTATGTACCCTTCTCCGGGCGTGAACGACAACTGAAACACTTTGATATTCTTTTTGATGGCTTTGATGGCTACGGCATCGTTCCCTTTAGTTTACTAACATTATTGTACTTCTGCCTTGCATCGTGTGCAGAATCTTATGCTGTGTATTAAATGGTGACCAGTGACTGCACCCTCACCCACGGATACCAAAGCCCAGATCGAACCCTGAACTTTCACAAGAAAAACTTTAAAAGGATCTACTTCCAGGCACGAAAGGAGCAATGCGATGATGTCTAAAAACAACCTTTCCCCTAAACATACACACCGCTTCTGTGGAAATGCATCCCATGTTCCCTCCTTTGCTGCTGCTAGGCACATCCTGAGGCACCTGATATCGGCATCATGGGCACGAAAGGAAATCATGGACACCTCCGCTTTGCTATAGACTGTCACTTTTTTCGCTCTCATTTTGTAGATACCAGAAATGTTGAGCTTATGCAGTTATAGAACGAATTCATCGGAAATATCTTACACGTGCTTGTTCAATTGAGCGATTTTAATCTCTAGCTGGTCCTGAAACATTGCACTATTAACAAATTACATATAACAGTTTTTTAGGTGACTGTTTAGGAAGCAATTTGCCTAAAAATCAAATAAAACATACATTATCACATTGTCAAAAAGTGTTTATTGTTATCCATTGTAATTACCTCCGGTCCCTAGTACTTTTTGCGCCAAAACAATTTTTGTTTTCTTTCCCCAAACAAGAATATATACATAGACAGGTCTCAGAAGTCTACTTTTGTCAAAAGACAACTAAAATGGTTCTTTCTTTGAAGTTTATTTTTAGCGATGAAAGGCCTGTGAAGGAAGCAGGATTTTTGCGGTTATTTGCCATCGTGTAATCATACCACAAAATCAGTAATCATAGTGTTGCAGATTTGTTGTATCACTGAAAACGATGGCAAATGTCCGGAAAAATCCTGTTTGCTTCAATTAGACTGATTATAACTGTTTTAAGTATACAGTAAAATTATATAGCAACATTGTCTTTTGATATCTGTATCACAATACTGACCAAACACTGAATACTTAATACTGTAATTTGCTAAAATGTATTCTTAAAAGTATAGACCTGATGTTTAGTAAACACTTTTCTCATCCCTCCAACAGCGGAATAATGATTTAAATAAAATGTGTTTGTTACTATCAAACTTACTTTATGCTTTCAATACTATAAACACAAGAAAAAAATTAAAATAGTGGTGATATAATTCAAACACACCCTGTTTGAATGTTTTTTATGATTGCAGCAGCACCTTGGGAACTAAATTTACTCAAGAATAGATTTTTCTTCGGTGAATCTTTGCTGCCCTTTAGGAAGAAATTATTTTATTTGATCTTTGAGCAACACTAAACTAATCTAGATGCTTAGTCTTAGGCAATATATTTGTTTTTCTGGTCAATCATAGTTGTACTGCCAATTGTTCCTGTTTTTCTTAGTTTATCCCTGTTAATGTTTTCTCTTAGTAAAGCTCTCACCACTGTTGTTGTCTTTGCTGTTGTTTTGTTTGTTATTTATTGTTGTTACTGTTATTTATTATTATTGTATTGTTGAATTATTTAGCCTCTAGTAGAATATTATATGTAGTATAGTGTTTTGCCATCTCTAAAATGTTTCTTTAATTTATATTATTATTGTAAATGTTGTATCCGTTGGAAGAATAAATAAGTAATTGAACATATATTTAAAATGTCATAAAGCAATGTTTACACAGAACAGTTAAATACAGGTACAGTCGTGTACTGCAAGTGTGCCTGAAAACATTCTAGATGTTATTATACTGTTAGTAAACGTGAAGCAATATTACATATTAAAAGATGAAATTTTAAATTCAAATTCATGTCCTAAGTGTCACTGCACTTAGAACATGTTATGTGATGTTGGCTGTGTCCACAAATGTACTTAAAAAAAATTACGCTAAAACGTTTTCCAATCGAATCTGCGCGGTGTGTCTGGGACCAGGTCTGCTTAGTTTACTCTGGGATCTGTGTGACACAAACACTCTTTGCAAATGAAGCATTGTTGGCTAGAAACCTGTGAAAATTAAACTTAGATCTGAAAATAAAAAAAGTGTATTTAACTTGCTTGTAGCAAAGTAATAAGAATGCCTAAGCATACGCCATATTATTAATTTCATCGTTTCATGCGAATGGAATATTTAATATGAGGAATGAAAGTATTAAGCCAATTATTTTAATAAAGTAATTAAAGTATAATTTGAGATTTAACAAAAACCTGCAAATTTTTTATCAACAAAAAAAGATAAACATAAACGTAAATTTTTAATTTTTTCAAACACTAGTTCCATATTAAACTAATAATTAAATTAAACTAAACTGTAATATATGATATGATATTATAACCTTTCTCCTCGGGATCTTAACACTGTAGACGGCCGCTTGAATAAAACATGACACTCGCCTGGGAGCGTGAATACTCAAACCTCCATACACCTCGTAAACCACACACGCAAATGTACAAACTTTGACAAGATCCCTCACGTCGTATACCCTGAGTTTAATGCACGAAATTATTACTTGGATTATATAATCTTTTTCCTCAATATCTTAACGTTGTAAACGCTTATTGAATACTTAAGTCTCCATATTACTATTGAATGCTTCTTAACTCAATACGTATTGTCCTACATCAAACGAGTTATTTTTATTAAATCTTGGAACCACGCACAATCATGTACAACATTAACCGCCTTCGCATTTTTCTGTATACACCCTTTTGAAAAATTGCGGAGTGTATAAAAAGTTGAACTAGGTTTTATGGTAATGAATTACGCTTCTGTCCTTATGTTTCTTCCAGGCTTCATGTTAACTCGTTAATTAAGACGGGAATACACGCATGACGAGTAAGGCTTAAGCACAACTCACGAGTAGACGGACAAAAACTCAGTGTACATGTGGCGTACTTAACGCCTCGACAACGGCAATCGCCCCAGTGGAATGCACTGATTTAAGGCTGGAGCGAGCGGTGCAATCTCTTGGGAAGGAGTAGGAATAAAGAATAGAACTTATGATCGAAGGCAGTTGTCAATGACAATTACAGAAATCTTAGAAACTATTGAACTATATGAAACAAATCATGTTTATAGTCAATTATAAATAAATATCAATACTTGAGGAACAAGATAACTCTTTAATTTTTAAATAATTCAGGATTGTATTTTAGTTTTACATACTAGAAATTCCCATTGACTATTTATGGTAGTAATAGTGAATACCCAATTGCTCATACCAAAGTTTAGTGACATAAAAAATCGATACCACTACATTTCTAAATATACAATCTTCTTATTCTTGGTATTTTTAATACATAAATCGAAGGATGTGATTATTGTGTTATAATAAAAATAAACAGAAATTAGAATTTTAACTCCCAACACTGTTTGATTCTTCAGCTTTCCTATTTAGTTCATTTTTAGTTTTAGCAACCAAAGCAGTTTTATAAATACTAACTAATTTAGGTAAAGTGGGTGATTTTAAAGTGGGAAGAAATTCCTTTATCAAGTAAAAGGAAAAGTATGTTGTTTTGTTACGGCATACAAAACAGCACTGACCTCCCATTCTAGATGTCTTTATCTTATTAAGTCCTTTAAATTTATACCTCTTGACTTTGGATTATAAATGAGTTTACTGAGTGAGTAACTCCGCCTTTATGTACCCTTCTCCGGGCGTGAACGACAACTGAAACACTTTGATATTCTTTTTGATGGCTTTGATGGCTACGGCATCGTTCCCTTTAGTTTACTAACATTATTGTACTTCTGCCTTGCATCGTGTGCAGAATCTTATGCTGTGTATAATGGTGACCAGTGACTGCACCCTCACCACGGATACCAAAGCCCAGATCGAACCCTGAACTTTCACAAGAAAAACTTTAAAAGGATCTACTTCCAGGCACGAAAGGGGCAATGCGATGATGTCTAAAAACAACCTTTCCCTAAACATACACACCGCTTCTGTGGAAATGCATCCCATGTTCCCTCCTTTGCTGCTGCTAGGCACATCCTGAGGCACCTGATATCGGCATCATGGGCACGAAAGGAAATCATGGACACCTCCGCTTTGCTATAGACTGTCACTTTTTTCGCTCTCATTTTGTAGATACCAGAAATGTTGAGCTTATGCAGTATAGAACGAATTCATCGGAAATATCTTACACGTGCTTGTTCAATTGAGCGATTTTAATCTCTAGCTGGTCCTGAAACATTGCACTATTAACAAATTACATATAACAGTTTTTAGGTGACTGTTTAGGAAGTAATTTGCCTAAAAATCAAATAAAACATACATTATCACATTGTCAAAAAGTGTTTATTGTTATCCATTGTAATTACCTCCGGTCCTAGTACTTTTGCGCCAAAACAATTTTGTTTTCTTTCCCCAAACAAGAATATATACATAGACAGGTCTCAGAAGTCTACTTTTGTCAAAAGACAACTAAAATGGTTCTTTCTTTGAAGTTTATTTTTAGCGATGAAAGGCCTGTGAAGGAAGCAGGATTTTTGCGGTTATTTGCCATCGTGTAATCATACCACAAATCAGTATCATAGTGTTGCAGATTTGTTGTATCACTGAACGATGGCAAATGTCCGGAAAAATGCTGTTTGCTTCAATTAGACTGATTATAACTGTTTTAAGTATACAGTAAAAATTATATAGCAACATTGTCTTTGATATCTGTATCACAATACTGACCAAACACTGAATACTTAATACTGTATTTGCTAAAATGTATTCTTAAAAGTATAGCCTATGTTTAGTAACACTTTTCTCATCCCTCAACAGCGGAATAATGATTTAAATAAAATGTGTTGTTACTATCAAACTTACTTTATGCTTTCAATACTATAAACACAAGAAAAAAATTAAAATAGTGGTGATATAATTCAAACACACCCTGTTTGAATGTTTTTATGATTGCAGCACCTTGGGAACTAAATTTACTCAAGAATAGATTTTTTTCGGTGAATCTTTGCTGCCCTTTAGGAAGAAATTATTTTATTTGATCTTTGAGCAACACTAAACTAATCTAGATGCTTAGTCTTAGGCAATATATTTGTTTTTCTGGTCAATCATAGTTGTACTGCCAATTGTTCCTGTTTTTCTTAGTTTATCCCTGTTAATGTTTTCTCTTAGTAAGCTCTCACCACTGTTGTTGTCTTTGCTGTTGTTTTGTTTGTTATTTATTGTTGTTACTGTTATTTATTATTATTGTATTGTTGAATTATTTAGCCTCTAGTAGAATATTATATGTAGTATAGTGTTTGCCATCTCTAAAATGTTTCTTTAATTTATATTATTATTGTAAATGTTGTATCCGTTGGAAGAATAAATAAATAATTGAACATATATTTAAAATGTCATAAAGCAATGTTTACACAGAACAGTTAAATACAGGTACAGTCGTGTACTGCAAGTGTGCCTGAAAACATTCTAGATGTTATTATACTTTTAGTAAACGTGAAGCAATATTACATATTAAAAGATGAAATTTTAAATTCAAATTCATGTTCTAAGTGTCACTGCACTTAGAACATGTTATGTGATGTTGGCTGTGTCCACAAATGTACTTAAAAAAAAAAACAATTACGCTAAAACGTTTTCCAATCGAATCTGCGCGGTGTGTCTGGGACCAGGTCTGCTTAGTTTACTCTGGGATCTGTGTGACACAAACACTCTTTGCAAATGAAGCATTGTTGGCTAGAAACCTGTGAAAATTAAACTAGATCTGAAAATAAAAAAAGTGTATTTAACTTGCTTGTAGCAAAATACTAAGAATGCCTAAGCATACGCCATATTATTAATTTCATCGTTTCATGCGAATGGAATATTAATATGAGGAATGAAAGTATTAAGCCAATTATTTTAATAAAGTAATTAAAGTATAATTTGAGATTTAACAAAAACCTGCAAATTTTTAGCAACAAAAAAGATAAACATAAACGTAAATTTTTAATTTTTTCAAACACTACTTCCATATTAAACTAATAATTAAATTAAACTAAACTGTATATATGATTCCTCTTCTATAGAAACGTTATACTTACAAAAGATACTTAAGTAACTTATTTACTTAAGTTTTATGGTAAGATTATCCTCCATTCTAATATTTAAATAAAAACTCTATTAAACTTGTATTCTTTCCTCAAAGTTTATTTTATAAAGTATGGAATTTGATTCACTAAGATTATGGTTACGACCATTAGGAAATAAAGTATTGCAAGAAAGAGAGACACAACATTTTGAAACTTGATATCCGTTGTCTCTCTCAGAGAAATAATATTGAAATTCAAGCTAAGTGTTATAAAAAAATAGTTAAAAATATTTTAAAAAACTAAATATCCCTGACATGCCAAAAATAAAGAAGAATTAAAAATAGAACTAAAGGCACAAAACATACTTAGATAGACGGAAACACTGTAACACTTGTGTTTGAAATAGATTTTTAACCTTTCAACCATTTTATTTTTCAACCACCGTCATTCCTGACGCCAGCGCCAGTATGCTGCCATTGATTACCATGCGTGACGAACTTGTGTTGAGGTGCGTGTTTATTGACTAAGGGAAACGAAGGTTCTCCCGCCACAAATGTCGGAATGGTTCATATTTTTGCACTAAATTTCTACAATAACGGCCAAACAGATCGAACTACAAGGTTAAAGCTTTGAATAAATATCTCCATGAAGAAAAATAGAGTATATATTAGTGACATACATAAATTGTTAAACGATCTAGTTTTTCCCATTTAAAGTACAATATACATATAAAATCTCTGTAATAAAAGTCTTTTATGTAAATATTGTTAAATCAATGTCTCTTATACACACTATGGAACAATCCTTACCTCTTTGTAAGTTGAGCCTAGTAATCTTGAGTTCCAGCCCTTCGTCGCTACTTGAATTGTTACACAGTTGGTAGGAAGATACGTATTTGTTTTTACTACTTTTATTTTGTAAGTTTTAAATTAAATGTCAAACCACGATTCCAATAACAGGAATTTACTACATCATGGAAATCTAAAATCATAAGTTGGCAGATTTGTAACCAATTAAAACACTGGTAGTTTAAAAAAATAAACTTAATGGATCAAAGAATTAAACTAGTGATAATTGCGATTCTGGCGATCATAAAGGTTTAAGGAGACTAAGAATGACACAAAGAGAGTTTTCCTGTTAAAGATGATAAATATGAAAACATGAAGGAGGTATCTAATAGAATTCAAACACCTCAATCCTTTTTATACACTTGTCTGATTCCTGTAGCTAAAATAAATGTTAGTTTGTTGTTTGTAAATCTATAAACTTTAATAGTGTTTATAAAGAAATATTGCAACAAATATACGCTGGTGTAAATAATCGATTTTACTCTCATCTAGAAACAGTCGATCTAGGAATAATTTACGCCTCTTGAGAAGTTCAGTTTAACACTGAACAGAATATGTTCGGTTGTTTGACAAAATCGCATTGAGATCGTTTCTAGATCTTCGTGATATGAAGATTTATCATTGAAAAAACTAACAAGGGTGGCTGTAATCCTTGTATTTGGTGTTGTAGTTTTTCCTCAGCAGAAATCGTCTTTCATTCAGTACCTGGATAGAGTGTTGCGGACTTCTTTCTTTTCACCTACCATTCTCTTATATGTATTTTTAACGGACAAGGGAGACGCATTATTACAGCTAGTCTTCTATGCGCCAGAGGTCACAGTTTATGCACATCTCTGCTATAAACAGTAGTGTTGTGGCGGTCCGTATATGTGCAGGTCATGTTCTCCCCTTTTACTGCTTAAATTATGTCTCTCACTCTGGCGTCAGGTGCTTTAACTGTTCGTGAAAACAAAGTAAAGGAAGCAAAACCGAAATGTTTAAATTGAATAGTTTATTTCAGAAACCCCCGAACCGACATTTTTTTTTTAATTTGACTTTTTGTTAGAAAACTATAGTATTAGTATAAACACACAGTTTTGGTGTAGAAACCCCTTATCTGTAACTCTCTATAACCAACACTAAAATGCAAGTGAATATTCTGTTTAGTGCAGAAACCCCTCAAGTGACAACACTTGAGGGGTTTCTGAAACAAATAGGGGATAATTTAAATTTTATGAGAAATGACAGTTGGTAACACTGAGCCAGTAGCATTTTCCCACTCATTCAGTTCTGGTCAGCCTGTTGTTTGTTTGTTAATACTGCTTATTTAAACTAACCTAAACCTAAACTTGTCAGAAATCTGAGTTAGTGAATAGTGATCACAGTTTTGTTTATTAACTATACGTGTTTGTCACAATGAGTGAAAGTTCTGATGAGGAGCAACAACCACCAAGGAAGAAAAGAGGAAAACAACACGACCAGAAAGTTATAAACGTTATATCATACGTGATGCCAGAGTAAAGGGGGCAGGTTATGTTTCCTACAAAGGTAAGCAGGTGTCAAGTAAAGTGTTTACCGAGGATATAGTTTGTAAGTGTCCAATCAAATGTCATCGTAAGATAAACAATGAGTCCAAGAAAAACATTTGGAACTTTTTTTTACTCCCTGGAAACAAAAAATGCTCAAGATGTCTACCTTCAAACACTTGTTGAGGCCAAAGAAATTGGGTAGGCGTTCCAAATGTGGACAAAATATTGAATCAATGAGTGAAGAACCAAATGAGCTAATGGAACAGGACACTAGAAGTTTCAAGAGAAATCATACTTATGTTTATCATTTAAAAATTAACGGTTGTCTTATACCTGTTTGCAAAAGTGTGTTTTTAAAAGTCCATGGAATTTCAGCTGATCGTATGAAAAGGAATTTGTCAGCTTTTGCTCCAGGAGAAAAGTCCACGTGGACTTTGAGGGGCAAAACCCGAAGTGGAAACGCCATACCAGGAAATATCTGTATACTTATTGATCAACATATAAAGTCATATGAAATAAAGGAAACTCATTATGGTGGTAAGCCAAAGAAATACTTAGATGCTCGGCTTACTGTCAAGAAAATGCATGAAATGTTTATAGAATAAACATCCTGATCTAGAAAAAGTTGTAAAATACAACTTTTATTACGGCTACTTTAAGGAAAATTTTAATTTCTCATTTGGTCGTCCTCAAGTTGACGTATGCTGTCAGTGCGAAAGTTTTTCCAGTAAATTAAAGGATCCCCTTATGTGTGACAATGCTAAACGTAATGTTGCTGCTGAGCTAATTCTTCACAAAAGGAGAGCAAAAAAATTTTATCATTCCTTACAGTTAGCAAGTGAAGATACAAAATGATGACACTGTTGCTATATGTTTTGATTTTATGCAGAACCTCCCCTGCCCCACATACCCGTACAGGAGGTATTTTACATGAGGCAATTATGGGGTAAACAATTTTTGTATTCATGATATGAAAATCAAATAAGGCCAAGATGTACGTCTATCACGAAGGGGAAGGAAACAAATCTCCCAATGAGGTGTGTTCTTTTATTTTTGACTATATAAAAACGGAGGATCCCAGATTCTGTAAAAACATTTGATCTTATTCAGTGATGGACCTTTCGGCCAAAACAAGAACAACACTGTAATTAGGTTTTTAATGAATTTGTGTGACAACTGCAACCTAGAGACAATCACTTACAACTTCCCAGTACGAGGGCACTCGTACTCTCCTTGTTGATAGGGATTTTGGTTGTATAAAGCGTCTCATAAGAAAGGTAGACAGGATCTACACCCCTGAAGAATATAGAGAACTTATTTTGAGGGCTAGTAATACAGGCCGCTTTTCAGTTCACATGGTTTTTAAAACAGATGAAATCTTGAATTTCAAGGACTGGTGGCCACTTTCTTATAAAAAGTCCACTTCTGCTTCTGATGAAACTTCAGGAAGGAATGTTCCGAAAAAAGACAAGGAGCCCTTCAAACTTTCAACATATAAGCAGTTTTGTTTTCAGCTCAAGAACAAAGGGAAAAAGTAGTAGTGAAAACCGTTTATTGATGGTATGATTTCATCTACATTCACCTTCCTGAAATGTGATAAGCCTCCAGAACTACCAAATCAGCCGGCCTATCCCAAGGAAAGGTAAGCCTAAACTTATTTCTTAAAATTTGTTCCACTAAAATTTAGACTAACTCATGAGAATAATGTAAAGGAATGATAAAATTAGCAAACAAGTTTTTGTTATTTTTATTTCTCATCAGTAAACTGCATTTTTTTATAAAAAGTGGAATGGTTTCAGGTACCCATTAACAAGAAAAAGATACAGGATTTTGAGAAAATTAACTGAGTACACGAGAGGTTATGAACATTTTTATAATGCAATCCTACTGTGGCCTACAACTGACTCTGAAAACCCTGAGGAAGTGGATCAAGGGTGTGAATAAGTTGCACTTCTGTCTTTTTATTTGCAAATAGATGTTTTCTCTGTAATAAATAAATCATTTTTGACACTTGTTCAGTGTGTAATTTATTTTAACTACACCAAAAATACCATAAATAATATAAAGACAATGAAAAGTGTATATGGAACAACCATTTGGTGCAGAAACCCTTCAACTGATTTTTTTTAATAATTTTTTTTCTACAAAAATGTAATATGTAGAGAGATAAAAACACAACTAAGCAATTTCTAAATGTAGGTGGAACCAACGTAAAAAAACCTAAGATAAAGAAAAAAAAATGTGTTTGTAGAGGAGAGTTTTTTATTGTTTTCCTAAAATTTACTTTTGTTAGTTAGGGGGTTTCTGAAATAAACGATTCAATTGAAAACGAAACGAACTATATTTGTCGTATCACCGTAATAAGTGGATCTTTAAAAAGTCACATTACCTTTTTTATTTCAAAATAAATATCTCGATATTTGTTTATCATGGACGAGGGCATTTGGTATTTATTGAATCATTAAAACTCTATACCGGTAAAAAATAAAATTTTTTGAGTGATGTTTACATTACAATGGAAATATTTATATTAATGGAAATGGTGTGGATACTTTCATTTTAACGTTATTTCCGTATTTTTTCCAATAAAATGTTAGAACATTTTATAGCTATGTGTTCTTTATGGTTTCCTAAAACCTAAAGTACAAAATACTTTTGATAAAAAAGACGATTTATTAATTTGGTATTTATACATGCTGCAGCTTCACACGTTGCGGTTTCAACTCTAGGACTAGTTGGAATCTTACCTTTGGCACTGATCTGTTTCCAAACATAGTAAAATTTGTGATGTTCCGTAATAACTCAGTTACCGCACGCCAACTGCTCCTACTACACTAATCTCATGGGTTCAAATATGGATATTATCTACTACCATTACTTTGGCACCGATCTGTTTCCAAACCTAGTAAAATCTGCGATGTTCCGTAATAACTCAGTTATCGCACGCCAACTGCTCCTACTACACTAATCTCATGGGTTCAAATATGGATATTATCTACTACCATTACTTTGGCACCGATCTGTTTCCAAACCTAGTAAAATCTGCGATGTTCCGTAATAACTCAGTTATCGCACGCCAACTGCTCCTACTACACTAATCTCATGGGTTCAAATATGGATATTATCTGCTACCATTACTTTGGCACCGATCTGTTTCCAAACCTAGTAAAATCTGTGATGTTCCGTAATAACTCAGTTATCGCACGCCAACTGCTCCTACTACACTAATCTCATGGGTTCAAATATGGATATTATCTACTACCATTACTTTGGCACCGATGTGTCCAAACATAGTAAAATCTGTGATGTTCCGTAATAACTCAGTTATCGCACGCCAACTGCTCCTACTACACTAATCTCATGGGTTCAAATATGGATATTATCTACTACCATTACTTTGGCACCGATCTGTTTCCAAACATAGTAAAATCTGTGATGTTCCGTAATAACTCAGTTATCGCACGCCAACTGCTCCTACTACACTAATCTCATGGGTTCAAATATGGATATTATCTACTACCATTACTTTGGCACCGATCTGTTTCCAAACATAGTAAAATCTGTGATGTTCCGTAATAACTCAGTTATCGCACGCCAACTGCTCCTACTACACTAATCTCATGGGTTCAAATATGGATATTATCTACTACCATTATTTTGGCACCGATCTGTTTCCAAACATAGTAAAATCTGTGATATTCCGTAATAACTCAGTTATCGCACGCCAACTGCTCCTACTACACTAATCTCATGGGTTCAAATATGGATATTATCTACTACCATTACTTTCTTAATTGTAAGAAAATGCTCAGAATTTTCAATTTATATTTCAAGCCTTGTTGTCCAATATTTGCGAGTGTTGAGTTTAGGTGAATGATATGACAGTTTTACACGAGATCTCGCGATTAGTTATAAAAAGTGCAAAAATTTCTTGAGTATCTATACGCTTATGTGAGACCCAAATGGTAATTTTTATGTTTTTAACAATTGCGAATGTTCTACAAATTGGCATTACAAATATCACACGTAATCATAGTTAGACTGAGATAGATATTTTAAACCCGTGTTTACATTAGGCTAATATGTTAAAGGTTCCATGTAAATCCTTTCAGTACTTTTAGTGATTTTTTGAAGAGTCAGTCAGTGATATCGACTTTTATGGATATGCATTGGTTGATAAATATACACCACGTGTAAAAAAGAAAATGTATATGCTGGTTTTACAATTTTAGCACATTTCTTCAGTATTGTAAATAATGGGGTTGATAACAATCTAGATAATAAATACTAGATGTAGTCAACTGTAAAACTGCAATATTATGTTTCTAACTATGATGTATGTAAACTACCCTACAAACGTAGTTCATTTGGTCGAAACAAAATTTATTCTACAATCTGTAGTTTCATATACAAGAAAATAAAATGATAGGTACATGAGAATTTCTTTCAGGTCGTTTTATAATAGGATAAGTTGTTGATAAGAAAGAACAGCGGGTAGCACAGCTAGTCGACATTAATGTACAATAGACACGCAATGCGCAAAGTTTGGCATTGTTTCATCTTATCAGTCTACGCTATCAGATCTTGCTTAACAACATGAGAACATGATTTTCCCGTTTCATCTGCTTAACTGTGTTAAATACGTTTATCTTGTTTAGTTTGTACAGTAATTTAACTGTTAACAGTATATATAGTATTGAATAATTAAAAGAACAATGACCTTCTTTATATTCAAACAAAACAGTCAGCACTCATAGAACCATATATCTGATTCCTTACTAAAGGTTGGTGAAATAAAAATTAATAAGAAACATAACAATATTCAAATGTCACATATTTATAATACAGTAGTTGAGAGCAACAATCTTACAAATAAAACAATGATATGCTTTAAAATGCGTGATAACCAATACATACGTATTGACTGGTTAAATTATATACCAATTAATACATTTACAATATTTTATTCACACGCATAAGCACATTTAATTTACTTTATATAGCAGTAAATTGGACACAGAATTTAATAAATTTAATTTATTTAGTAAGATCATCTTATTAGATATACTTGTTTTTTGTAGTTTTTTCTCGTTTTTTTAAAATTTACTTATTAGTTATGTACTTATTAAAAATACTTATTAAATAACTTAAATAAACACTGAATAAGGTCTTTTTAATTTTCAATAAGTACATTATGCGATTCAGTTTTTATTGAAAACAGATATGTATTTATTTATTTATGGAGATGAAGATTAAATTTATGCTCTTTTGCTTAATAACATTGGGATGTGGAAGTTAGATGTAGTTAGCAGTAGTTTCAAACTGTTGACGAGTCCATGCATCTGCCGACTGAATACATAATAATAGTATCCATCGAAGTTGGGTGAGCTTAACTGATTAGCCATTGAACTCACTACAACAAAGATGTGTATAGTTTACTGTGGCACCCCTATGATGTGGAAGTTAGATGTAGTTATCAGTTGTTGCAAACTGCTTGTGTGTCACAACAGCAATTGTCGGCCGAATACCAACTGCTATATCTACTAACAGCAAAGATCCTGTACTTTGGAGAGAAATCTGAAACAAGTATATGACAGCAAAATTATTCTGTAAAATTCTCGGTTCATAAGCTCGTGTGTCTGTTGACTGACAATATTACAACAATGCATCTGAAATCCGGTAAGCTCCGATGGAATATTGGATGCCAACTAGATATAACACATTTGAATATATATCATATGTGTAAAATTAGGTTTTGTTAGCAGTGCTGAATGTTTCGTGCATCTATTAGCGGAAAATATACCAATTGAACTATAAAAAATAAGGTAACCAGACCTGATTAACTGTTTGCTATCTACTTAATATTAACCATTTGAGTATATCCTAGCAACAATTTAATATGTAAGTTACTAGAGTTAGCAATTGTTACAAACTGATGACGAGCACTTGTGCCTACCGCCTGAAAACAGCTGTTTTGATTAATTGTGTACTTTATCTAATATACAGCTTATTATGAGAACATTGCAAAGTGAGAGCCGATGATCAGTTGTTACAAACTGTTGATTCTCACTTGTATCTGCCGCCATGTCAGATATTCCGATCAGTCAGTTATCTAATATACAGCTTATTATGAGAACATTGCAAAGTGAGAGCCGATGATCAGTTGTTACAAACTGTTGATTCTCACTTGTATCTGCCGCCATGTCAGATATTCCGATCAGTCAGTTATCTAATATACAGCTTATTATGAGAACATTGCAAAGTGAGAGCCGATGATCAGTTGTTACAAACTGTTGATTCTCACTTGTATCTGCTGCTGCCATGTCAGATATTCCGATCAGTCAGTTATCTAATATACAGCTTATTATGAGAACATTGCAAAGTGAGAGCCGATGATCAGTTGTTACAAACTGTTGATTCTCACTTGTATCTGCCGCCATGTCAGATATTCCGATCAGTCAGTTATCTAATATACAGCTTATTATGAGAACATTGCAAAGTGAGAGCCGATGATCAGTTGTTACAAACTGTTGATTCTCACTTGTATCTGCCGCCATGTCATGTCAGGTATTCCGATCAGTCAGTTATCTAATATACAGCACATTATGAGAACATTGCAACGTGAAAGTTTACTTCCATGATCAGTTGTTACGAACTGTTGATTCTCACTTGTGTCTGCTGCCATGTCAGATATTCCGATCAGTCAGTTCGCCAAGTAAACTAAACATAACTGCATTTATAGTGATACTAAATGCAACGTACAGATGTCATATTAAGTAATTAACTGTTGCAGTTTCATTTAAAACTTTCTGTGTTGTCATTTAGACGTTCTTGTTCCAAGAAAGATCCTGGGCGGTCACCGAGACTGAGGAAAATAACAGTCAGTTAATCAAATTAAGATTTATATTACGTTCTGAATTATAGCAGTGTGTGTTATGATAGTAAAAATGTTTATTTTCTCTTCTGCAGGCTTTAATTTATAAAACATGTTTGGGTTTGTGTCTAAGAATAAGCAAGACTTAGGTTGTTCTTGTAAATAATTTTTTTTGTATTGTTAAATTTGTTTTGTTGATGTGTAATCGCATCTTCTGTCAACTGTCAAGTAACTTATATCACGTTTGGATTGTATAGCAGCATTTCTGATTTAAATTCATTGTGTTTCCAACACCACAACTGGGCTAGCCTCGTTGTGCTTATTATTAAATTACATCAATAGCTTTAAAAAAAACTACTTTGGATAAAAAACTGCTTATTTCCAGCTTTTGGGTTGCTTTGTCTTATTTACTCGATCAACAAAATGTGTATATATATAAATATAGGTGGATGAGTGTGTGCATGCAGATCTAAGAACCCTACTCATGTCATAAAGTGTGGATTTCCACCCTATGACATTTCCATTGTCATATTACAATTCTCTAAAAATATAATATGTAAACACGTAGAACTGAGAAGCCTACTTCGGCCAAAAACTAAAAAGCGTCTATTTTAGGCCGTTTAAATTAATGATCTAATGTATTTATGGAGTGAAATTTGATTCACTTTATTATCACGTCAAAGTAAAAATACATAACTATCTAGATCTCAGAAAACTTTAGACAAAAGGGTCTACTTACGTCTCTTGCAATTTTCTTTTGTTATAAGATATTTCAACAGTGCCATAGTTGAGCTTGTCTTGTCACGATGAAGAAAATATACATATGTCTTAGGACTGACAACAGGAGTTTAGTGTCAGTTAAATTTTTATTATGAAACATAAATATTGCAATTAGAATGGTTTTTAAATTAAATAAACATATTTTCGTGCCGTCGTAATACAACGTTTACACAGAACAGTTGATTACATTTAACAGGCTCTTTCATTTCATATTACACAACTTTAGAGACCAAGATGGGACTTTTTGTTGCTTTAGGGACCAGCGGAGCGAAGTTGGTAGGATTTTCTAAATAAAAATAAGCATATATTCATCCCAGAGACCCTAAGAATATACATGTAAAATTTAACTACAATCGGTTGAATATTTTGTACCGTAGTTGTAATTATTATGCTAAATCGCGGTAGGAAGTAGGCTCTTTTGTTAACTAGACGCTGTGCGTGGACATTGTTTGTTGGTTCGAGACAAGTAAATCAGCTGATCGAGATGTCTACGGTGATACGTGAGCCGGTTGGCTTGAGAAAGGGGGAGCAGTGTTGGAGTGTCGACGACAGGGTGCCGACGTCCAGTTGAGAAGCAGTAGTTCTTCCTCTAATCCTCTAGTTTGGGATATAGAGTAATTCTTTTTATCGGGTGTAATTTAAATCAAGTTATTAATTTTCTTTAGAGCGTATTAGTTTCCTATCAGCCTCCATAGTCTTCAAAGTAGTAAGTCCCGTACCAGCGTTTAGTTAATATCTTTTATTTTTATACTGTTGTGATTAAATTTCTAAAGTTTCCCATATTACAGAGTCTGTGAATTAATGCAATTTCTGAAGTATTGTTAATTAGACTTTGATCGTAAGGTTAATGTCAAGTTTTGTGTTATTTTGATTTTGAATATTTTGAGAAGAGAACTTTTTAGTTTATTTTGTTAATTTAAACCATTTTGAAGAAGTATACATTTTTAGTTTCATTTTAATTTTAATTCATTTTTTTTTTTAACAGACTCTTAATTAGATTTGACCGATTGTGAGAAGTTTTTTGAAGAAAATCAAATCTAAAGTTTGTAAACTTTGTTAAATTTTTGGGTGAACTTTAATTCGGAATAAATCAAGTATTTCCGAAAAGTTGTTTTGATTTATAAAGTATTAGCTCCAAAGTAATATGATATATGTACTATAATAACGGTACAATTTAATGCGTGAAAACACAAACAAAGGCACTTTCACATTTATAATATTATTAGAATGTAAAACTGTATTAATGTGTAACTATTTATAGCGTATACTGTAACGAATGAGATATCATATTATTTATGCATACTTTACATAAATGTTCCAGTTTTGTAAACTTTTTTGTTTTAAATTTATTCTTATCTTAAACTACATACTCGCACTAATAATTCTCGCTTAAACGTGACATCTCGTGACTTTACTACAAAATAGCAACTTTATACTGAATTTACATACCAATGTTAGTTCATTTATAGATAAATGATAAGTACTAACAAACTAACACAAAATAAATTATTTGAAATGAATTTTTATTGTTATTTGTTTGCAAGTTTTGCTACAAAAAAAAATATTTGCTATAAAATATTTTGATAAATAAAAAAAACTTTCGTATGCTTTTACTTTATTGTATAATAAAATTATACTTGACAAGTTACGTTTTCATACCGGGAATACATAAAATTACTTAATTATAATATAGCTTGAACTCGCCACAATTTATTTTAAGATTCAGCGGTTAAAGAGAAACAATTACTCAATGTTTCGAGTTCGATTTAAAAAATGTAACCCTAGGGTAGAAGTAGTCGGCAGCCATTTAGTTGACATTGTTTGTTGCAGACAACTTGTATTGAGTTTCTGTTTGAGTTTTCTGTTTACTTCAACCAAGCTCTAATTCCAACGTTCAGTCTCGGACTTTGAGGTAAATATGGTATTGTATTATTACTCTCACTTAATTCGCCTTGTAAAAAACTAACAGAGATTTTAAATGTTTCATTCTGTTTCAAAATAGTTTGTTGCGAATATTTTAAATACTTAAAAAAACAAATTATATTCAAACATTTTTTGCCAACATTTTTCAGGGATTTGTAATTTTGTTGATTCTGCCAATATTTTTTACACGTGTAAATTGTTAGTGGCACATTGGTTGATAGAAGTAACAATTTTTTTCATTGCATAAAAATATCTCACGCGGCATAAAGGTATGATCCAACTTGACATTTACAAAATAAAACAATCTCTATTATAGTACAAAATTGAAAATAACTAGTTTGTTTATTATTAATCTGTTTCAAATTATTTTAGTCAAATATTACTTTTGCACTTTTAAATTAAACTTTCCTCGAAAGTTAATGGTTCTTCAAAACGAACCCCTCGAAGACATTGAATAAATTGTTTAAGAGAGGTACAAAACAATTTTAAACTTCAATAACATTTACGCCATTATTGTAAATCATGTAACTATAAAGTTTTCTTATTTTAAATACATATTAAATACGCATTCAAACGCTATTTTAGTATTTTTAGTTTATAATATTCTAATATTCTAGCGATATTGTAAGGTCTGATTTTTCGTTATTAGTATGAGTGAAAGATATCGAAAACATTAGATACATATTAATAAAATCTTTAAAATAAGGTATCTCCTATTGTAATGGGACTAAAAAGATGGTCTGTAAAAAGGCTTTAAGAATAGAATCGTTCTTATAAGGTTAAAGTCAATATGGCCGCTAGTACAGCCCGCTCTTAAGGCCAAGTGGTTGATTGAGATCACAAATGGATTTTTCATTACACAGGATAAAGTTTTGGGTTTTAAATACAAAGTTGCAAGCATTTGCAGAAACATGTAAGGAAATAAATTAAGACCCCAAGAATAGATTTTCGAGAGATAATGAATGAGGTAAGAATAGTCATTTTGAATAGTTTAAATAACTCAGAGTTGTAAAATATTACTACGAATAAGATGCATCCGGCACATGTGGTACAATTCATTCAGCAGAGTTCGAGATTCATTACAATTATGTTTCTTTAATCTTAATTATATGAGTATTTAAACTAAGAGATCGTTGCGGGACATTTTAGAGAAAAAACTCCGACCGAGATAATTAGCCTGGATTGGGACAATTAAATTTGCCAATAGTTAAAGTAAAACGATCCTCTAGCGAGTAAGAGGTATTAGAAGATTCTATTGCAACTATGTCAACTACCATGGGACTTCAACCTCTCTCCATTACGTTTTACTTTTATACGACTTTAAATTTGTTTGACTGAAAAGAGCCATTACTTTATAACAAAGCTAATTACTTTATGGGAGCCCTAATATCCGAGAAGAAACTGATAAACGGCAAAGACAATTGTACCACAACTCCTCCTGAAAGAAATCATAAACAGGAAAAATGCTTAAATGTTAAGATTCAAACATATGCCTATGTTACTTGTGATAGCAGGATTTACACATTTTTTACTTCCTGCCATTTACACTTTTTTTTTACAGCCACTTCTCAAAGGTGGTGTAGGCATTATATTCCAGGAGTGGCAAAATAAACTGCCCACTACGCGTTATGGATTTAGTAGATTTTTGGAAATGTCTGTATATCCACAACTCTTTGTAAGTATTTTCATATTTCGTAACAGTCCAAACAATGTTCCTTACAGTTTAGTATAAAAATGTGTGTTTTTATTAGGGCGTTTAATATTGCAGTTATTATTATTGTACATATTAACACGCTTTACGAATCTATCATGAATTTTCAAACACAGTACATAAAACAAAGTTACCAATTAAAGTAACATTGTGAAAAGATAATGGAAGCAGGCTCTGTAGTCTATTAGGCATCCTTACAGTCAGTGTACAAGATGGCTGTCGACTAACCATCCAATGTACAAAGTTATTAATATCCAGACTACCAGTGTACAGGCAATAGGCAGTCTGCCGTACATATAATAATATTCAGATATCAATCTGAATAGATGCTGGCCGCCGAAAAGGCTGCCAAGTACCGTCAAGGTTATTCAGTTATGAAATACGTTACTTCGGCTTTTACAAAAAACGAAATACACCAAACACGTTACAGGCAGTAAAAAACTCCCAAAAAATCGTTGATAGATGTTTTAATTTTTAATATTGACTAAATTTGATAATTATTTCTATTACTAAGAAAACGTAACTGCCTATAAGTGCCAATATAAAGTGGGTATTTTGTCTTTACGTTAACGTAATGTCGCTACCTTGGTTTGACAAGGTTCCAACTGACATTTTTATGAAAATTGAGTTTATTTTGTAATTATTCTATTTAAAACGTCCTCTATTTAACGCATTAACTCTCTCATTGTCGTATGTTTAATAATAATAAAGATACGTAAGTGAAAAAGTTCCAACTACACTATAAACATTGAAAAAAATAGTGACAGAGTTCCAACTGCATGGTCAGCTGTTGGTGTCAGCTCTACTGTCTGTATAAATAATAATGCATCAGCTGATTCATACTGCTTATTGTGTTCTGACGATTTGTTTACATTGAGGTTATGTATACTGATGATAGTCCAGTTGATTTTCATGTGAATATGTCTTACTTTTTTAAATTAAAAAATGGCACAGAGTGATTTAGAAAGTAATTCATCCAGTGATTTATTTGGAGAAGATTCCAGTGACGATTTCATTCCTCCATCTTGTTCAGAGTCAGATGAAGAATACCAACTTGATATTACAACTAGGCCTAGGTAAGCTATCTGTTTTTAGTAAGTAACCATAGTAGAATTAATTTATATTGTATTTACTTTAGCCTAGCTGAATCAAAATATGTACTAACATAATGTTTGAATTGTATTTAGATTCATTTTAATAACATTGCCTTTATGATTATAACAAATACAGGGTGGTGCAGAGGAAACGCATGTTTTTCAACATTGAATTACTGGGACACACAATGGGTTGAAAATAATAAAAACAAGTATTAAATTATATGTTTTTTAATGCAGTTTTTGAAATTACATACCATATTTAGGTTCGGAAAATAATGTATTTGAGATGACGTCCTTCTTGCTGGATACAAATATTGATCCTCTTCTGAAAATTACGGACGGCTCTCTCCAACATTTCATTAGGCACAGCTTCAATTTCCTGACGAATGGAATTCTTAAGGTCATCAAGTGTTCGAGGCTTGTTCATGTACACTTTTGATTTCAAATATCCCCACAAAAAGAAGTCACATATCGACAGTTCGGGTGAGCGAGGGGGCCAGTGAACATCACCAAATCTTGAAATCACATGTCCTGGGAACATTTGTCGAACCACTTCCATGGATGCTCTCGCCGTGTGAGCTGTGGCACCATCCTGCTGAAACCAAATGTCTCTCATGTTCACTTGACGCCTTTCAAGTTCTGGATGAAGGAAGTTGTTTAACATTTCAACGTAGCGAGCTGATATCACAGTAACTGCAATTCCTTCCTCTTCAAAAAAATAGGGTCCAACAATACCCAACTTTGAAATGCAGCACCACACTGTTACCTTTAAACTGTGCAGAGGTCTTTGGTGTAATTCTTGTGGGTTCTCCGATGCCCAATACCGACAGTTTTGAACATTGACGTAACCGTCAAGATGAAAATGTGCTTCATCACTCATGAAGACTGTAGCATCGGGATCTTCCGTAAACATTTCATCCATTATGCGACAAAACTCACTGCACTGTAAAAAATCCCCTTCATTAAGCTGCTGGACGATCATTAATTTGTACGGATGGAACCTGAGGTCATCATGTAAGATGCGGTGAAGCGAACGACGTGACATACCCAACGCTACAGCATGTCGTCTAGGACTAGTAACAACTGCCGTTCTGACTCGTTCAACATTCTCCGGAGTACGAACTGAACGGGGAAGACCAGGTGGTTTCTTTTTCATCACAGAACCAGTACTTCTAAACGCTGCAACCCATCGGAGTACGGTATTTCGATCAGGCACTGCACCTCGACGTCCAACTCTAAAATTTTGACGGAAAAGACGTTGCACTGTGACTACAGAATCACTGTTTCTAAAAAACTGCTCGACAACGAACACACAATGTTGCACGCTCCAATGCTCCATAGCGACTGAAACGGCATTGTATGGGCCGTCTGTCAACAAGGGTTGACCTTCAAGGTCGTTCAAGGTCAATACCCACTCCCGTCGCCGCGTACTAGCGGTTCGAAAAACATGCGTTTCCTCTGCACCACCCTGTATAAGCCAGTTTAAGGCGGTCTTAGTTAGAAATATATATATATAAGTAAGTATAATATCAGCTATGCTAAAAAAATGTTTCAATTAGTCCAGCGTCAGAAATTTAAAATAGGATGAACCGTCCCATGAATTATTGTGTTTTTGCTTGTTTAGACTAGGACTATTTAAAAAATAGCACTGTTTTATTAGGAAATAATAATAAAAATTAAAAGAATATATTATAAAATGTTTTAATGTATTGAAGAATAAAACAAAAATTAGGTTGCAGACCATAGAAGTTATTTTTAACAACAACCTATTTTTATAAGCAGGCCTATGATTACAATTCATATTAATATGTTTAGGCTAATAAGGGAGTTTGTTAACACTGCAAGGAACTGCTTGGCAAAAAAAAAAAACTTAATCTCGATCAGAATCCTTCAACTTCAACTCATGTTTTGAGAACGGAAATTGATGTTGATGAACAACATAACAATAATGAAGCGCAAGAAATAAATGCTTCAGAAATTCATAACAGGTATGAAACTAGTTTTAGAATAATTAAAAAATCATTAAATAATATTTTATGATAGGAATATAGCCTTTGATATAAATTATTTCCTGTAAGATTGATATACCTACCTGTAACATTCCTGCTCCGTTTTGGTGTTGATTATAAAGTTATTCCCAAGAAGTCATCTAATTATACAGTAAAAGCCTTTGCATACTTAATAGTTGAATTAATTTAGAATAATTTATATTCCAGAGAGTGCATGAACAAATATAGGCTACAAAACAAAAGTGAAATTTTGCATGCAATGCTGATAATTTTATTTACTATGTAACCAATTTGGAATAGAGTGTTCTAAATATGTCTCTTCCTTTACAGGACTGATGTTTCTCAAAGACAGAATGAAACTATTCCAGAGGACGTTTCTCAAGGTGACAACACAAGCACACCAAAAAAAGAGAGCAAGAAAAATATTTTCAAGACCTTATACCTGGAAATCTAACATAAGGAAACAAAAACACCAGTCAGGAAAAGAGTATACTAGTAGAAGGGGTAAGATTGTGGCTGCAAAAGAGGTAAGGGATTTGAAGAATTGTTTTGAGTGCAAATTTAAATGTTCTTCAAAAATATAATGCAGTGAGCGAGCTGATATCCACAAATCCTGTTACTCTTTTTCAAGCAATGAGAAAAGACTTTTTTAATCAATACCTCAGAGAGAACTCTTACAGCTCGTCCAGCAAGGGCATCAGAAACTCCAAAAAGAACTCACAGCTATCGTTATTTCTTTACTATAAATGAAGAAAAAATACAAGTATGTAAGAAGTTCTATCTTGGTACCTTAGCCATTTCACAAAAGCCAGTGTTCACTGCTCATCAAAATAAAAGCAATCATACTAATACACCTGAACATGGCAAAAGAAATAAAAGGTCTTCAAATAGACGGAAACCAACTGCCAATACATGTTTTGCTAAAGAACACATAAGTAGTTTCCCTACCATTGAATCCCATTATTGTAGGGCTAATAATAAACTAGAGTATCTAGAATCCAACTTGAGCATTAATAAAATGTTTGAGCTTTATTTGGAAATACGTAAGGAAAAAATGTATACCACCGGTAAAACAGTCCATTTATTACAAGATCTTTGTGTCTGAATTTAATTTGGGATTCCATGTTTCCAAAAGTGACAGGTTCGATATTTGTGAAAAGTACAAAATGGCAGAAAAAAAAACAAAAATTTGACCCAAGACCTTACAAATGAATATAATGTTCATTTGTTAGAAAAGAATGCAATGCGTGAGAAAGCCAGACGAGACAAAGCCAATGATACTCCAGTATTATTTTTTGACTTAGAGAGTGTCATTACATGTCCCCTTTTTCTATACAAGAAAGTTGAATGTGTAAAATATGACAGCTTACTACAGTGTAACAAAGCAAGTATATTGTGCTATATGGAATGAGACAATGGCTGGAAGAAGTGGGAACAAGAATTATGGATGCTGTTGCTGAGGAAAATGATGTAACAAACATAACAACATGGTCTGACTCTTGCGTTCCTCAAAATAGGAATTCACTTGTTTCATATGCAGTCATAGACTTTCTGAAGGAAAGCCCACAGGTAGACACCGTAAAATTGAAATATTCAGTACCGGGTCACTCATGTGTACAGATGGTAGACAATGCTCACAGCGTAATTGAAAAAGCTATTGAAAAGTCAGATTTTTAACTCTCCTTTAGGACTAGTGCGTCGTTTAAAACAAGCAAATCGCAAGAAGCCGTGCTGCATTATTCAAATGAAAGAATCTGACTTCAAAGATTTTGGTGGTTCAAGTAAACATCTGAATTTCAAAGCAATACCTTTTTTGAAAATTTCAACTATTAAGTTTTTTAAGACGCTTCATGAAGCTCAATTCAAGAAGTCACATCAGGCCGAAGAACCTATCACTACAGTCCAGCTTAAGTTTGAAGAGAAATCAACTCGTAGCAGACAGACAGTTCGACCAACAAGTAGACTCAGTGTGTTCCAGAAACCGAAGATAGACAAGAAAAAGGAAGAAGTTAGTGAAGTGAAGAAAAAAGACTTACAAGCCATGTTTCCCCTCATGCCATTGATAGACAGAGAATACTTCAGTGCAATCCTGCATTTAAAGTAAAAATTATATCTCAAATATAAAATTGGAAAAATATTCTTCTGGAAAAAGTTGTTGTGCACAATATTTAAATAAATGAAACACAGTCCTACATGTTTTCTGTTTACTTTACATCCTTCTGTAAATTTCCATCCCAAAAAGTTGAGGAATTATAGTTTTACAAGGTTCCAAGTGCAGTTGGAACCTCGTAACTTTTCTTTTGTTGTCATAGAAAAGTGACAAGGTTCCAACTGCAAAATTGCATATCCAGAAATCATGAAATTACTTAAAATAATTTTATTTTACTAGTGGACAAGTGTAGATATTGACCTCAAGAATAAACCTACTGAAAATTACGCAATAATTACAATTACAATTACAATTAATGTACGTTTAGTACAATATCAAAACTTTGAATGCGATTTTCTCAAAATAAGCAGAAATGCAGTTGGAAACGTGTCAAACCAAGGTAGCGATGTGGGTAAGAATCTCAATCAATAACCATATTCGATTATTGCTAACACTATAGAAATCGCGGTACAAGAAACAATCAGCTTACGCGGGTTATTTTTTCTTAGAAAAATGAACCGATACTGTGTACTATGTCTTAAACTTCATCCTTGACCCGCTATGGGACACTCAACCTTAAATAATAATGAAACTTCAGACTGGCACATTTTCATCTTATTTCAATTTCAGGGAACCGTCTAGATTTACTTATAATACAACTTTTATTCCTGAAACTATAATCAAATACATGAACGTAATTCAAGTGTTACGTATTTTCTGTGGTCTTGGGTAGGGAAGAGTACATATGCTGATACCAGCAATTATGACCCAAGTCGAATATGGTATATTATAAATCCAATGAACCTCCTGTGATTTACAGGACATATACGAGAATAGGCTCGACATGTCTACTGCCAAGTATCTGTCAGTCACATCCCGATTCCGTACAACCCTTAGGTTGTCCAGCGAACCACCTGTGTTATTTATAAGCCAGAGAGGAGAGTATATGGCACCCTAGGGAATACGGTGCCCCGCATCTACCGCTGTTACAGCTTTTCGTAATAATAGGTTTGATTACAATTTTAATCTCAGATATAAATGTTAGTGTCTTATTTATAATAAACTTATATTTATTGCTAATAATATTATACATATTAAAAAATTTGTGTTTATAATTTATATTTATAAACACAATATATATTTATAATAAACTAACACATAATAATATTCTAAAAGTTAAAATTGTATATCTTACTTTTTATGGCAGAAATATTCAGGTTAAATTAATAAAATAATAGAAAATAATCTTTTCCTATTTTTCTACAATTTTATATCAAGTGATTACTTATCACTTAAAATTTTGTCGTTCGATAAGTAAATTGAGAGCTGTCTCTCATTTAATACAACTTACAAATTCACTTTAAACCCTTATCAAGTGACCCCTCATTTTAAAGAGCATGAAAAAACTTAAATAGTGGTGAATATCAGTGACCGCTATCTCTTTTCCAACAACATAGCCAATAAAATAGTAACTAACTCTTCATACCTAAATTTATTTTGTTTGGCTACAGTTTCCGTCTGCGTGGAAACCGGTTTGTTGGTTGTTTGTGTTCTCAATGAGGGAGGCATGCAATGGACGAAGAATCCAATGTTAGAAAGTAAAATGATAAGGAGTTTATTATCAATGAGTGACTGGGCTTTCCCGGTTCGAAGTACAGTTAGTACAAACTAGTCCATTCTTTGTTTCAATCTTGTGAGAACAGGTCATACTTTGACAGTAGTTATTATCTTAGTGTATCATTATTATCCAGTGGTATTGTGTGATTATTGTTCCGTGAAGTATTTTGAGAAGTTTTTATGTGTTTTAGATTTATTAAAATAATTTATTTAGATGCAATTTCGCATAGTAAGTTTTAAATAATATTATCTAATTAATACTGATTACGAGTAAAAATGGCACGTAGTCACGAAGATAAAGTAGAAATGATATTTACTTTCGGGGCTTCGAATGAAAATTATCATGAGGCAGAAAGGCGGTTTAATTTGGCACATCCTGATAGACCTGAGACAAGGAAATAGTAAAGAACTTTAGTAAATAAGTTCCGAGAATTTGGTTCCATCAAAGATGCCCCACGCTCAGGTCGGCCTCCTGTAGGCGGTGACAAACAGTTTCAAATTGTTGCACAATTTGTTCCACAGCAGTCCACCAGATTAGTAGCAAATATCTGTGATGTTTCCCAAATGTATGTGGAAAAAGTTACTGAAAAAAATTTCACGCTTATAAAATTAAGCTTATCCATGAGTTAAACGAAGACGATCCAGACCGTCGTCTACAATTATGTGAAGAAATTGAAGCACTAATTTCTGCTCATCCATTGTTGTTCTAAACGTTGTGTTTAGTGATGAATGCAGTTTTTTCGTCAATGAAGATGTGAACAAACACAACTGCAGGTACTGGGACACAGAAAATTCCCATGTTTTCCGTGAATCTCGCACCCATTACCCAGAAAAAGTGAATGTGTGGGCCGGGATTTTTTGGAATCACATTATATGACAATTTTTTATTAATGGGAATCTCAATGATCAACTGTATTTGGAAATGTTACAAGAATCAATTTTTCCTGCAATAAATACTGTTATTAGGGAGAATCAACATGAATTTGAAGAAGAAATCGTTCATTTCCAGCAAGATGGTGCCCCACCACATTACCATCGTGCTGTACGACATTTCCTGGGAACTCAGCTACGTGGTCAGTGGATTGGTAGGCGTGGTGTAATAGAATGGCCTCAACGGTCTCCGGACCTTACACCCACGGACTTTTTTTATATGGGGTCACATAAAATCCATAATTTACAAAACACCAGTAGCAAACCTTGAAGATTTAAGAAACAGGATTATTGATTCTTGCAACCAAATACCACCTCAGACTTTACAAAACATCAGAAAAGCGTTCACCCTACGCTTGCCTCACTGCCAAATAGTAGGAGGGGGTAGTATTAACTGGCTATTATTTCGGATAGAAATCTCTGGTTTTCACCACTATTGCCCCCAAAATTTCACATTATTGAGGAACACAAAAAATCTTCAATATCATAAAATGAAACTTCCTTTCGATATTGCACCACTACCCAAAGGATATCTCCTTACATTACCTATAGAAAAAAGTAGACGGGGGGGTCCTGACTTTATATTCACCCTGTATATGTAAAATCCAAAGGCTATTGACTGATTGACAGCACATTTTCTCTAAACCTGCACAGCTTAGGACCATGAATTTTCAGACAAACATTTTTTTACTCGCTGGAAATGCATATTAAGAAAGAATTTCAGAAAATTCAGCACGTAAGTATGTTAAATACTAAAAACTAAGCCGATGTGCGTGATGCATACCTCAATTTGGTGAAGGGGCTGAACTAATATTCCTTACGATACCCGCACTACCTAGGAAGCTGAAATTTACCATAAATAATGTTTTAAGGTCATAGTTGCAAAATGATTAGTCTAAAATGAATTATAAATATCCTTATAAAATATAAATATGTAAGATAATATGGCTTTTCTATTTTACGAGATAGAAATGCATTAACTTCGAAAACCCAAGGATCGCCTGGGGTTTATGGGAACAAAAGTGTGTACTACAATTTGATTTCAGTTTACTAATGGTAGAAGTATATTTTTGGATATAAATAATAATAGTATAATCAAACCTAAAGCCTGATTAATTTTTCATAGTAATAATTTAAAAGACTACAATTCCCAGTCAAACTCAGTGTTTCTATGACAGTGAATAAATCTCCAGGGAAATCGTTGAAAATGGCTGGAGTGTTTCTCCCGCGTATGTGGCCTGTTCTCAAACGGGCTGTCACACAATAATAGTTTGCATATAAAAACATCTAAGTGAAACTAGTTTATGTTTTTATCTTATTGTAAAGCACAGACATTCAATTAATTATATTATATTATTTTTATATCTATAATTCAGCTAGCTACTCATAAATATAGATATTCATTTAATTGTTTGTATTTATTTTATATTTCATTTTTTTGTATTAAACTTAATGCATTATAAATTGCATAATAATCCATCACAGATCACTCAGACTTAAAACATGGAAAATGTTTATTGAGATCTAACTGTACTACTAAAGTGAAATTTTAAATGTAGTTTTCTTTAAAAAAAAGTGTTTTTTTTTATATGAACTATGATTGCCTCAATATAACACACGGCGGCATAATTTAGCAATAGCGTACACGAGGCAGATACAAAACTTATTGCCGTATTGCGTTATAGGTAGAGAAATGTTTTATTCAAATTTATTTTATACACATATTTTTACATAAATTACATAGTGTTTAAAAAAATAAACTTGCTATATTAACATATAAACACTTTTAAAAATATCATTTTTTTAAAATTAAAAATAATTAATGAAAAATGAAGATATAATAAAGTGTGAAATAATTACGAATATCCTCTAAGCACAAAGCCCCGTTTGGGATAAACCTTTACACACAAAAAAAGAAAAAAACGCGAAACGGCTACTCGGAACTAAAAGAAAGAGAAAAAGCTGCTCCATAAAATTATTGTAACAATATTTAATAAAAAAATAAATTTATATGTATAGCTGTACATTGATGTTAGATACACTAAATCTGTCTTCAATTAAATCAAAATCAAAGGTTCTTACTTTGAACACAGATATTTATAAACTTTTGATTAAATTATTACGTAACTGAAAATAACTTTTTAGTTGATAGAAAACAATCTCTGATATGCAAAAAAAGCTAACAAATAGTAATAATAATGAAAAAAGTTGGCTTTGTATTAACAAATATACCTTATAATTATTTTATTATTTAAGAATACGTTACGAAACAATACTAAGTGGAAACAAAAATACCCTCATCGTTACTTTAAGTAAATAAAAAGGCTTTAAGCTCTTTTTAAAAACAAACAATTGGAGAGAAATTCACACGTTATAATCCAAATGATTAGATCCAAAGTCAGAACCCAAGTCACGGAAAGAACATAAAGAATGTAAAGGCTTAACAAAAACCTGACGCGAGTGCGTAATTTAGAGATACTCTGAAAGATAAATGAAAATGTGTTTGTAAACTTAGTGTAAGTTTGTCAAAAAGAGTGTGGAAATGTATGAAAACTGTAACTGAATTGTTACGAACTGACACATCGAACTTACGTAATGGACTAGTTACTGACAAAATTATAACAACAAAAAACCTTGTATCAAGGATTCACAACAAACACACGCACACACGCACGCCCGAACGCGTTAACACTCCTAAAACAAAGCACCACTCATATAGTAATATTTCCAGTCACATACTTATGGAACATTAATTATTATTCATAACTTCTAAGTTTCACAAAAATAACTCTTTCTTCCATACTGTTATCCGTACAATTTCTTACATACTAGTCGTAAACTAAATGGTGGAATGGGCATTCATTTCAAGTTTATCACGGCGATTATGAAAACAAAACTTTAATAAATAAAATTGCATAAAACACGGTTAACCGTACGTAAGACTAGGTCAGCGTGAGAAGCTTCGTGTTCGTCTCACAGCGAACAACATACTGTGTCGGAGAGCAACTCTTAATGAACTGATGTTAACCATTTTAAATTCCACAATACAAATAGTTGAGTTTGAAATCAAATTATAACCCTTTAAGTTGATTCATTTTAAAGGCATTATGTATACAGGCGGACACACAAGACGGATAACGTCTTTCGTTATCAACTGGAGGGGAGAATTCCCGGAACGTGGAATAAAATAGGCTCATCCATTACAAGTACTACTTCCTTTCCCCTCCTGAGATTTTAAAAGTAGACCAGCCTGGTGACGCAGCGCGATTCCGCTCCCCTGCCTCTCACACCATTTCCTTAATTTCAAATGTGAGAGAATTCAAATTTCTACAATTAACAACTAACAATTTACTGCTTTGTAACTGCAGCGCCGTATTGAGCAAGAAAACTAAACCACTCTACTCAAACTGTTTGAAAAAATAATATACTCATCTGACCAGAGTATAATACTATTTACTCAACGAAATATAATTAAAAATATCATGAACGTTTTGTTTTAAAGACTAAAATCTGCATAATAATTAAAGAGTGATGTTTCGTTACTTCTTTACTAAAAAATAAAGAATATGTTTTTACTTCCAAGGAATATTACTGCTCATTAAGGTGGTTCGTTCAGTCTGGGCTAGACAAGCTTTCGTTGAACACGAGTCACATATTTTCGAAACTTTACGTAAGGGCAGAAAAATTAAATACATCGGTCATTATTATTCACGATAAATATAGGTAATTAAATAAGAACTTAGTGGTATCTTGTAATAAGTCCCACAGAAAAATAAGTGAGGACAACGATATGATATTTATACAATATTAATATAAAAGGTGACAGAATGGAGTTACGTGTTGTTTTATTTAGAAATATACAATATTCTTTAATCATAGTTTATAAATAATATGTAATATTTCACTTAAACGGGTTGTTTTCTAATCATTTCCCACTTAATACTGTATTAAAATAAGTAATTTATAGCCAGTGTTACTTAATTAAATCGAATTTATAAGAAAAAGTATTCTGTTTTTATTGACTTTATTTACATTATTATTTGGAAATTAAATTCTCTATAAATTTTATTGATAGATTTTCTTTGTTTGTAGGCATTTAACGGAATTATTGTAATCTTAACGCAAAAAAGTTGTTTTCGACCCAAACCTATTTTGCTTAACCCTGATTTTTTCCTATACTATTGGAGGTACAGGTCTAAGAAAATTTTGTTTAGGTTTAGAAAAGTTATTTTAAGAGTTACTAAAAGAAAATATTTTAAAAATCACCCAACCAAAAAATATGATCGCACCACCTTCATAAAAGTCATATACTAGATTCAAACACCGGCTGTAAGACAGACCAACTAGCCTATCTATTCTTTAATGTCTAATATATACAGTCTTCATTCCGTTAAATTTATCTTAACGATCATAAGAACATTTAATTAAACTTTTATGCGTCAAACATTCATAATAATTGACCCCAAGAAATGTCCAATCTATGCCGTGCACCTGATCCGAGAGCGTAGAAGTGACTGAGTAAATTGAGTTATTTAAAATAATAAAGGTTAGTTGAAAATAATATATGGTCAGTATTTATAACGTCTAACCTCCTCATTCATTGCGTGGACGCTACCGAAATAGCTAGTTCTGGTGAGCCATATTTAGACCTGAGCGATTTGATAACAGAAAAATAAAAATAAAAGTATTAACCCACCATATGTGTACCTCTGACCTATTGTACTGTTTATACAAATTTATAGAAAATGATTAACTAAGATTTTATTTGACGAAATGTATTTTAGATTTTATGACTCAGCTGCTGTTTGCTGTTGATACTTTAAACTCTTTCATTTTTGAACATCAGCAGACAGCTTATCTTATAATATACTTTTAGCATGTACCCATAAATTATACCTTTTAGAGATATATAGTATTTTTATTTTTACAAAGTCTCCATACATAATAATACATTTGCAGACTTTAAACAAATAAAGCACACATTTTCTGAAATCTAATTTAGAAATACTAACTAAAAGAGAGTACAATTGTACCAAGGAATAATATTTCGTAAAATTTTATCAGAAAAGTGGTTGTCTAACTAGCTTTTTACTTTTTAATCAAGCATTTTACAGATTTCATGTGCTATATAAACTGAATAGGATTTGGAACTTACTAGTTTCGCAACAATAAGAACTGGGGCTTACAGATTTTTCTTTGCCAATACACGTTTCAGATTATACTTTGCTGATTGTGAGCTACAAAAACTCTAAATCTTATAAGTTTTATTTCAACTTTTAACCAACTCCAACTCCTTCTCTCCAGACCACTTACTTGATTGGTTTATTTCTTCCTCGAAAATCACTTCTAGTTTCAGTCACTCCTTCCTTTTCCAATTGAAATATGACCATCCATTATTCTATATATTTTAACAAACATGGCTTTTATTAGCAGTGCTGTGGTTACATAAATATGTAATTTGTAAAATCTTGGTATTAAGTAAAAAGTTTAATTAAGTATTGTCTCATTTTACCAGACGAAGTTAGGGCTAAGTGCCTTTAACACTTAAAACGCGTCTTTAAAAACCATTTTTATAAAAAGTATTTTTTGTAACAAAATTATAATGTCGGCTATTTGAAAAACAAAGCGTTATCAGACACTTGTGCAATCAAATGGTGTTTCTCATTTAGATGTGATAAATGTCCTAAATTATTGCAGTCATTAGGGAAAGCCCTTTATATGCTTCAAGTGTTTCTTACTACATACAGGCATGTTAAGAACATCAATTGTACTAATTATAACAGGTTTATTTTTAACTTAGATCTGGTTTTAAATATGATTAATGTAATGTGGGGGGTTTTCAAACCATATTTTGAAGAGGATTGATTTTATGGTGGAATTTATGAATTCTGTTTTTCTATTTTCTTATTTGTAATATTTCACACGTACAAATTTGACGATGATCGGTGGCTTATTTACCGATACTCAAGCACCAGATGTTGGATTTTGAGCCACAAACTAGAAAGTTAAAAGAAATACTATATTTTTAGTCACTTTTGGTTGATCAACTATCTCAAAATTCACAAAAATGTGGAGAAAAATGGTGCGCATCCGTTTTTGGGTCTAGTGATCCAAGATAGCAAAACACGGCTCTAATTATGTTTCCACGCGGTTATGGTAATGAAAATTATTTTATATCTGTATAACAAGAAGGGTTATCTAGCACTCAACAATACTATGAATTCAGAAAGATTTGAATAATAATTTTCATCACTTCAAGTGAAATTTCTGGCATTTAAAGTAGGTAATATAGGTCCAAGATGGCTTAAATTTTATTCTTAAAATACCAGTATTTTCGTAGGGAATAATCCCAAAATATTTTTATATTTTTGGATTCAAAGGTTTTTAAAAAAGAGCTATGAATTGAACATCAAACAATATTTTCTAAACCAAACATTAATCATATCGTATCACGTTAGTGAATCTTTATTAGCCTAGTATAAAGATTATGCAAAGTGCCATTTATTATATCTCTTTGATTTACACCAGTTACTTCAAATAATTCTTTTCACATTGAAGACAGTAAACATATTTTAAGTAGGTGAAATCATGCTTTGTAGAGAAAAAAATAATAAAGCAGTACATTTTAATTTTTCTAATTACTTGTTATTTTCTCTACCTATAAATATATGTGTTTTAATATTGACGGGTATAAGAAGAATCTTTATATGAATTTATAATAGTATAAAAATCGTGTATATCAAGTATCTAAAGTATATTAAATACAAAATTGCATTCAGTTCACTCTCACTTCCACCCTCCTCGTACTGATGATTGCTCGTCACTGGTCGATGATGGATAACTTACTATTATTGGTGAATGTAATAATAAGATGCCATTGTTTGTGTTTTATCAAAACAGTCCCAAGAATCATATCTATTTGTAAAGTATTGAAGTTAAATTGTCTACCGTGATGATGTTTATAATAATAAACGAGTTTTGCGCCGCATAAAGTTGTTTCTGTAGGTGTTTTCATTAGAGCTAAACAAGAAACGTGCCATCTACGACAACAATATGTAGCACACAAGAGATGTAAGCAGAGAGCGTCTTGTACCTTATAATACTGACAGGATTTTTAGCCATATGGCCCTACTTGATATATCGTGTAGGAAAGCTAAAGATTTAAACTCATCTGTAAGATCAAATTTACTCGTAAATCGTTATGATAATTACAGTCGTTTATAGAGTGGATTAAATATCGCAGTGTCAGACCACACGCACGGTATGTTGTAGTGCTATTTTAATTATAACGTAATTTGACCCCAAGGATTTAGACAAAATTATTTTTAACTTTAAAATTGTCCCAAATGGCTCAAATTCGAGGAAGGGACAGATTTTGTTTTAATTTTCAATTTAAATATGAGTTTTGTGATACTTTATTTTGAGGAAATGTGTAAAGATACTCGTATCACTACACTAAACGTTCTTGCGAAAAAATGACCTTAAAAATTTATATAAAATATAAATTATATAAAAATAATTTATATAAAATTTTAATGACCTTAAACCGTAATCACAGCGTGTACCAAAACGTTTTTAATAACAGCTTTAACATTAAGTATTGTGTTATAGGTTCCAAATTTATTTCCAAAATTATTAGTGAGGTATTCTTTCAGGAAATTTGCAATAGGCACAATTTTTAATTGGGGAGAAATCCTCAAACTAAAGAGTACTAAAAAGAAAAGTAAAGATTTTAAATAGAATCTTTTGCTGAATTAATTGAACACTCCATGAAAATTTCACTTAAACGAAACATTTGTTAGATTAAAATTTAAAAATATAATGATTCAAAAATGGTTCATAAACAATTTAAAAGTTAATTAAACAGATCCCACTCAACAAATATAAGAGCTTTGTGCTAAAACAAAAAACAATTTTGTATACTCAACATACAAATTAAACTAGTATTAATAATAAAATTATTTAACGCTTTTAAAATGAAAAGTGTTCGTTTTAATCTTGGATTTTATTAACCGATCAGTGGGTTTACACCATTACATGTTTTTATTACCGTATATGTTAAAACACTTTTTATTTCAGGAAAAGGGATGGTAAGTTTGAAATCAATCATAAATGTCGTCAGGATTTAAAATTAAACATTACATTCCAAACCGTTCAAATGTTAAGGGGCAGAAGTAGAACTAATTTGGGATACAATGTGTGTTCGACTACACGTTTTATACCGAATTTAAACAGTAATATTGCCATCCTTTATAAAGTCGAGTCATCGATGTTATACTACAATAGCAAAAGTACGGGGAAAATATTTATTTTATTAATAATTCAGTTAAAGGAATTTACTGGTCCCGTGGTGTGTGGTTTATAAAGAAAAATATTAATATGTAAGGTCCTCTAGATACGTAGTGATGAAACTTGACCACTTCATAAAAAGTGAATAATATTACAGGTATATGTCCAACTTAGTTTCGTGGTGAATTTTCAATAATACACCTGTACAGTTGTGTTCTGGCATTCGGTCTTTAAGAAACATTAAGATTCTCATAAACAATTACATTATTTTATACTGATATTAAAATATCATTATTTGAGGATGCAGTCTTTCTCGTTTAGTCAGAAAACCGAAAGTACAAGTTTTGCGTTACAAAACTGAGTTATCACGTCCAAACACACTTCATTACGACATACAAAAATAAACAGAGGTAAAAAGCCGCAAGTGTCCCCTATCCAATTCCTTTCTGTCCCAGTCCTCATCCTGTAGTCTGTACAGAACACCAGTGACATTCTTGTCCCTGGAAACTTAGCAGTGAGCGAAATAAAACTTGTTGTCAAGCAAAATTATATTTATCTAATAAAAACTAGTACTTATTAGTACAAGTACCGCTTAATCCCCGTCCTTATTTTTTATTTCACCATCACTTTAGTGTATTTAATAGCCGCCTGTTCTAAGCATACTGATCTGTAATATTTCGGTCAGTACGGCAAGTATTATTAAAATTTGTGTTCGCTGATTGTAACAAAATAAAAAATATACATGAAAGACTTGGATTAGAAATTTTCTTGTTGACAACATCGCAAATATTTTGTGCGTGTATCTATTTAAAACTAGATTTGAAAAAAAAAAATTAAAATGTTAACAAATGCTGATGCATACGTGGACATATAATCGGTGAATACATATTTTAATAATAGTTACAGTTTTTCTAGAACCAATTAAAACAGTATAATAAATAAAATTGAAATTTTAGTGTATATTACGTCACCCTAGGTATAAAACATAAATTTTTTATTTGAACCAGATTTTATTTTCTCTGACACGGGCATAACATGGAAATATCGACATTTTAAGCATTTAATATTCACCTTTGAATGAGACTCATCCTTTAATTAAAAGTTCACACAGGAAAATAAATATAAATTCTAAATGCCATGATTGAGAAGGTTGAATCTTTAATCACTCTTATTTTTTTATCAAGAAATCTTGTTGAGTTCCCATAAAATATGAGCACAAAGATTGCTTAAAAAATAACTTCAATTTAAATAGAGATAGGAACTGGACAACAACCAACAAAACATAATCTTGTTAAGAACAGGGCAGAATAGGATGTGCCTTAAGGGGGGTTGATGAGGAATGTGAAGAGGGGTTGTGAACAGAACAATCTCTGTATCTGATCATCTGTCAACACTCGACATGAGAGCTGCTCATGTTCAACAAGTACTCTTCCCTCGTGATTGCACTTTATCATCGGCCGCTTAAACTATTTTTGTATTATATTATTTCATGTAACCCTTCTGATTATCCCTTTAGTAATATAGTTATGTAGAGTTATATCCTTAGCACGTATTATATCTAGTTAACCATTACCGAATTACACAGTGCTTTATCACTAAGAACTGCACTGGAATTATTTGTTTACTTATTTTTGTAATATTACGTTATATAAACACTGATTATCTCTTCACTACCAATTTTATTATGAATGTTGACTGTTTTCTTATACACCTTCATGAGGTTAAACTGTACTTATTGATGTAAATAGTTTCAGCATTTCCGCTCTTATTACTTCTAGGATTTAGTGAAAAATAGTATTTTGAGTAATCTACTTCCGGTCTTAGATGACTCCAGTGCCATTTGTTGAATAAACAGTCTGGTAATGCCACACAAATACTATAACACTTTGGTGGTAAATGTAGACATTGTTTTACAAGAACACACGTTTGAAGATCAAATATAGATGTTAAGGACTACACCAATTCAATGCTTTAAAATAACAGATTATAGTAAATTAATGGTGGCTCATGTCAAATATTTAAATTACCTACACCTTACTTAGGTTTTTAATGTCTCGATATTTAAAAAAAACCAAGTTTAATATTTTTAATTTGTGGTATAATAACGGAAATAACTTTCTATCGTTGCAAGGCAAAAGAGACATTTCATAAAACGTTATTTACTGTATGAAAGTTTGCAAGTCTTAGCACACCTTGTTGCACGAAACGAAGAGAGAGCATTTGTAATGATACTATACAGTCTTTCGTGTTAACATGCCACACAGACCTTGCCCCAATGAGAGGTGAGATCTTTTCAGTCCTTCGAATAATAAAATTTTACCATTAATTATATTGAAATGGTTTCATGCAATAATATTTAGACTAATTTATAATAAAAAAAAATAAAAAAATACTTCGTAAACATTTATCTAATTATTAAATTACAGTTTAAAATTTTACATTAATTATCGAGATAAATTATAAATGTATTAATTTGATGTACGATAGCTCGTAGTATCAAAAACATGGAATGTTAAACATATAGTAAAATTGAGTTCAAACCGATTTAATGTAACAGCCGGTCTCAAAAGAGCGGTTTTGATCAATGGTACAAATTAACTTAATAACAATGTAAAAATTAAAAAAACAAATCAAATAATGCAACTAATTAAATTAACTAATATATTTAGTTTGCTAGAGGCGGTTTACCCGCCCAGCTTACGAAATTATTTATGGAATAAACGTCTTCCACTTTGTATACCATCCTCCTGAAAATATAGTCGAATTGTATTCCATTATATATTTCTAGCTAGGAAAGTTTTAGTAGTAGAGTTTAGTCTCCTACACAGACTAGGATAGCTAGTAGGACGAAACTCTGGGTCTTAACTGTCTGGAACAAAACTGCTGTCTATCTTTGTCAAAAGAGGTTAAACAGCATCCAAACAGCTTCACTAGGCTACATCTACTCTTTTGCTCAACGCAAGGTTTCTCAAGGGAGCCGCAGATGCACATGAATGCGGGTGGTACACATTTAAAAACGGCAGGTGATCCTTATACACTGACCCTACTTCACTCCCTACTGACTCTATTTGGGTTTTATTTTTATTCTGTGAATAATCGAAATTTGCTCATTCCGCAGCTTAATTACAATTTTATTTATTCAGCAATCTTCTCACTACCATTACGATTACTCATAAAACCAGTATATAAAAAGTGGTAACGCTCAGCCAAATACCATGGAATGACATGCAGCATCATTACACTAATTGTATAAAGAAGCCTAACGCAAAATGTGAAGTCTATAGGTCAGTTCGTGTTTGAGATATTGTGCACGTCAGACAGACAAACAGTAATGACATGCAGCATCATTACACTAATTGTTGCTAATATATAAAGAAGCCTATCGCAAAATGTGAAGTCTATAGGTCAGTTCGTGTTTGAGATATCGTACACGTCAGACAGACAAACAGTAATGACATTTTTCCAGCTCCGCGAGTGTTACTCCTTGTTGACGTACAGCCAATAACAAAATTATAATAAAAGTTATTTAGGCCGCAACATATTATTGATAAGGTAGAAGGAAATCACACCAAGTGTCATATAACAGGCTTCACTAAGGTTGCATATAAAACTTAAAGTTATTTAAATTTTCTCGATATATCGTGTCACATGGTACCAATGCCTCGTGCACAAATTGAAGCTTACAGGTAAGTTGTTTTCGAGATACGTGTGGACAGACAGACAGACATAAAAATGTTCAGAATTCTGCATGGTTAAGAACTGGTGGCACAAGACCGTTCTCGTTCATCTAGGCCTACCCCTGAAAAATAATGTTAAAATTGTAAGAAAATCGTATGTGTGGCTTATTTGCACTAGACCACTGGCCGTTTCATGTAAAGTTAAGAAACAGACATAGGCAACTCTGACATCCGCCCAGCTGCACTCGTATTCCCTGAGAACATCTTTACATATAAAAAACATAAATTTTGGTTATTTTAAAGTTTAACATATGTATTAGTAGTTCAAGTCCGTGTGATTTACTAATAAATACTATCTAACCGCCACATAAATCGGACAGTGTATGTATACTTTTAGTACCAATGTTGCAAAACTTAATTAGTATTACCAGTAAGTATAATATTACTGGTTAATAAGTATATTAGCATAAATACAGTTGTATTTTTTGGTTCTAAAATACTTCATTCAGCGTCACGAAAGATTCCGGTAATAATACAATCACAGGACAATGTTCTCTCTTATAACCAAAATTAAAAACAAATACTCTACTGGTAACATACATTTGCGTGGCTTAGGAGTGAACTTTTTTCTTAGTCCACTCATAAAATAATGAACTTAATTTCTGTCCCAAACAACAATGTGGGGTCGATAAAAGACTATTTGATCCTAGACCAAACCACAGGCCAGACTACATATGTAGTCATAACCACGGCCGCCCGGTGCATTATTAGTCCTGGTCGTCTGATGAGCGGCGGCGGGGCGAGCGCTGTGACGTGGTGCCACGGTCCCGGGATGACACACCATAGTACCACCCCCGTTGGCTGTCATCCCTGACACTGGGTTTCTTGACGGTCTGTGTCTATGAAAATGTACTGAAAATATATTTTTGGCTTGTCACAATTTTAACAGGTATAACAGTTATATTCATTTTAGAAACTTAAATGAAGAAACAATAAAAATTGGAAACAAAAGTTAGATGTAGCACGGGTTTTTTTACTATTTACAGACTCTAAATGGATAGCAGAAGTTTTGATAGATTTAACAGAATCTGTTATGTATGGCATGTTATATATAACACTTTTTATACTGAGATTTCCTACTTGCAGCAATATTTGCTAAATGCTGTATGTAGTACATTCGGCGGTAATTTTTTCAACTTTTAGCAAATGTTATTTAACTTACTACAAGTAACATTTAGCGGGTTTTGCTGCATAGTGTAAAGGTGCCTGTGAATACAATGTATATAACATTAATTTATTTAATTGTAGGTATAAACAATTTTAATTTATCAAATCTATATTAGTGTTTGTTCAATGTTTTGTTTTTATTTGCTATTTTTACAAAGACTCATCACTACCTAACAATAATGTAATTGTCATTGACAACTATTTATACAGGATTTGTTGATTTGTAGAATGTTGTATTTTTAGAAATTAGATTTGTATATTTTCTAATATTGAAAATTAATACAAAAGTTAGTGTTCTTTTTATTACGCTACCGCCCGAAATGTGAATGATGCCCACGTTTAGTATTTAAGAATGATAAGCGACAACTAACTGTAGTAACAACAACACTGCCTCCTTACAATATTTATAAATACATTTATATTTGATATAGATATAAATGTAACAAACGTTAAGTAATATTTTTATTTTCTATCGATAATTTTGGAATAATGATGTTACAATAGAGAAAGCGTTTTAATGATAAAAACGTGTTTTTCTCCATATTTTTGTTACCGTACTTTACACTAACAAACAAAATTACTTTCTTTTACTTCAATACATGGCTGAATACTACCCAATAAGTAAAAAATTATTTCCGAATTATTATACAGTAAGTGTATACTTTAATGTGGTAGAAGTTTGAAGTAAGATGTTTAGCGTGTGCGAGAGGCCGTCGGGACCTGGCTCCGTCAGAGATCTTCTTTAGAAAAACAAACTATATAGTAAACAATTTATGGCATGGCTGTCTTCTCCAAGTTTCATAATGCTTCACAAATCCTAAATGTTTCTAAAAAGCGATGCAACAATTCAGTTTTGGTTGCATCAAAGGTGGGGAAAAGCAGTCTTAAACGATATGCTACATGATATGATTTCAATTCATGCTTCAATCTTTTTAAGATCTGCAATTGTTGTAATTTTTAATATGGAAACCTAATATTATAAAAACATTTCAGCTGCAGTCTTTACTCACGTAACTATTATAAAGTCCTTGTGTATATTAATCGAAGCACATTCTTCTTTCATAAAACCAAATTCCAAACAGAATAAACAATAATGAGAATACTTTGAAATTAGAAGTGTGCATCTCACTGTACTTGTTAATTTTTACTCGTGAAACTTGCAACTGGGTGACGATTTTATTTTTTAATTTCAAACACAATATATTTTTGTACACAAAACAACTAAGCGTTAATACTAATTGTAATAAAAAGGTAGCGTAGTGTAATCGATTTATGTAACTGAAACAAGCCAGCGGTGCGTGATATCTCAGCAAAGACGGCAAGTTTAACGTTACAAGAGTCTCTGGAGACAAGAGTCTGTTATTAGCAACTCTGTTATCTTGTTACATTAATGCACACACTTAGAAGAGCCATCACATCACCTATCCTTCAACCCACCTTCTATCTACCTCAATATCATTGTTTAGAGCTTACCTGTCTAGCTGCTCGTCTCTTATAAGTATTACAACAAAACGTATAGGCAAAATGGCATACTAAAATACGACAGAAATTAATTAAAGTAGTAACCAATAAAGGTAAATAATATTTGCTATCAGCGAAAGCCGTCATCACTGATAAGCTTGAGGGCGAGGCGGGTGACAATTTATCTCCGCACAATCCGCTTTGTTTAAGCCTGAATAATGCGTTATCAACGTGATAATACTGACGCACGTTTCATTTCCGAACTGTGAAATATCGTAGATAGTGAAAATCTCACTTTAAATGTTTTTACTTTGAATGGCAAATAAGTGAGCAAATTGTTCGGATATTTATACTAAGCATATAGTTTGCTCGATATTCCTGGTAAAGTTGGATGTACATAAAAATCAAGCATAAGTAAAAAAAGAATTGTCATATAACAATCTTTTCCTTTTTATATATACAATATATATTCAACTATGCGTTAAATTTTAATTTAAAGAGTTTGATTTACACTTTAAATACATAGTGGAAATGATTTCTTACGTTGAAATTGTAACAATTATACCAGTTACGGTACATGTTGAAATGTTTAATCAATCCAAATGTACAAGATAAACAAAATTAAACCATCCCACCAAACCGGGTGTATTAACAAGAATCCATATCAATATGTCTAATATCTATAGTGCTGTAAAAGAATCACTAAAAATGTTTGTTTAATATTTTTTCATATTGCTTTGAAAAATTTGTATAGAATTCAGGGTGGATGACAAAAAAACCTTTGGGTATATAAGAATTTCCACAAAAGTGGAACAATATAGTTTTTATTAAGTATTGCCCATTAATTATACAACTCAAATTTATCTAAGGAGTTGAAGCACATGTTTAAATATTGATAATTTACTAATTGTTCAAATAATATTGTCTATACAATTCAGTTATACTGTATGATGTATATTTTAACTAAGATATACCACTCGACATGTTAAACCTCCCCTCAGAATGGTGAGAGGAAAAATGAAAAGTCGCGTGTTACCGCATCGTTGAACCTCCACAAGTAGGTCAACAGGAAGTTTTAATTAGGCCAAATTAATGGATTAGAGTGGATAATACATGTGGCATAGAGAAAAACCTTGAAAGGGCTCTTTCGCTATACCCATGATATTTTATACCATTTACACTTATAATCTATTTTATCTATATATTTCTTTAGGATCGATAAGTAACTGAGTAATGTTTAAAGTAAATTGTGTCTATACATAAAAATAATGCTCAATGTTTCTTCATTAGGTTATAAAAGCCTGTATCCCGACGTCTGTGAGCGCCAACAAAAACTCTGTGTGGTTTTGTTTTCGCAGGGCTCGAGTCAAAGCCGTATGTGGAAACCTTCATTTGCATGTACACCTATACGGCCGGCTGACTTTGTTAAAGTACTTCTTTAAACTTTTCCATCAACATTGTTTTTTATTCGTTTTACTACTATGTTAATTTATAGTAATTATTTAATTTAATTTTAAAGTATTCATTAGTAACAGGAAACATTGACATAGAGCGAGTAGGATCTTCACCTAAATCAAGTAATGTTCCTGCTCTATTGTACAGCGCTGATCTGAGCTAAGAGTGATTACCGTCATCACCGTTAGAACGCAGTGTAATCAATCTTTCATTAGTACGACAGCCGAGAGGCACTCAAACTTGCTTATGCTCTTTGACAACAACTGAGGAACTGCTCAAATTGTCACTTAGCGAGTTCTGAGAGTGCCAATTTACTAAAGTTTATAAATCTGCTCCTGTGTAGTGATGAAAATAGTAAAAAGTATTAATTAATTAATACTTAATAATTATCCTACAACCCGACTTAATCAATACTTTTGACTATTATTATTTTTTTAATTATTACTATTTATTCATCCGTGGACACTATTGGTGGTAATCTGTTGTTTTATTAAATGTATCAAATTTTACAATAATTTCTCCGCGAGTTATCAATTAAACTATGGAAGTAAAGTTATAAAAATAAGAAGTTAAATTTAACAGAGTTCTATTTTGCAAGGTTGACGTCAATTTCCAAGAGAAACGTTTTACAAACTTGTAAGTATATTTGAACTAAGAATTTAAAATGTAGTTATCAAATAGAAAATTATTCTTGTGTTGAGTAAAGATCCTGATTCTGAGAAAGATAAAACACTACTAATCTTAATATAAAGAGGCGGTAGCTGCTGGAAGGGCCTATCTCGAGATGGGCCCTTTTTGCGGAGATCGCTTATATTTTTTCTCCATATGTTTAGGTATAACCTCCATCTCACTCATTCAAATATTCCTCTTTGTTGTCAAGGTAAACTTATTTAAACGTCTGTGTCGAGAGGCCCTTACAGCATAGACAAATGGTGGCATCAGCTGGCTGTGTGTTTGTGTTTTCTGCTGTACAATATAACCTCACTTCTTGTTGTTTTGTATTGTGATTGTGTAGCTTACAAGTAGTATTTGAGTGTTTTATTTAGATTGGTGTTAGATACTGAAGAAATGAGTGGTGAACTTCTTTTGAAATCTAACTCAAAAGGTGTAAAGAGAAAAGTAGTTAGCACTGAACAGTGGGGCCGTAATGTTCGGAAACAAAAGCGGCAGTCGGGCCTAGGTTATAATTCCACTTCGGGAAAAGATGTTCCTCCGAAAGTTAATAATACAGTTCAATCTTGTTGCAAAAGGGATGAGTGCTACAAAAATTTCTCATTTGATGAACAACTTGACATTTTTAACCAATTTTACGGAAATCCATAGGGTAAAAGTGGTCAAGATTCATACTTGAGTAGTTGCATGACATTACAGGATAAGAAAACTGAGTGTTTGGTTAAAAGTGGGAGTAAGAAAATTGATCGATCTGCTGTTTGGAAGTATCACATTAATTTTAATGGAAAACAGTTACAGGTATGTCGAAATCTTATTTTGTCAATATTTCAAGTATCACAAAAAAGGATTAGAATAATCCAGGCTAAGTTGATGGCAGGGGAGTCCTTTGAAGAGAGAAGAGGAAAACATACTATAGTCGAATAGAAATAACTTCCGAATCGGCGGGGCGGGGCGTTCTGACATTGGAGTGAGAGGGAGAACTGCCTGGTTGGCTACCTGACCAATAGGAGCGAGGAGCGTATGACGCGGTTGCTATAGCAACAGGCACTGTTGCCACATCGGCAAAGGCATATTGGCAAAAGCGGTAGGCTTATTTTACTGCACGCTGGTACATCTGGAGGGTTTGTTCCTAATTATTGCTTGTTATTTGCTTCAAAGCAAACCACAGACTACCATGAAGAAATGAACCATGACACTTTTTCAAAATGGTTCAGAGAATCACTTCTACCTAACCTTTCTGCTCCATCGGTTATTGATATGGACAACGCCCCATACCACTCCAAGGTTTTAGATAAGGCCCCAACGCAACGTAACAAAAAAGCGGAAATTCAGGCGTGGCTTCGCGAGCATAACATACAATTTGCAGAAGATTTTAGAAAAGCCGAGTTGTTAGAAATATGTGAAATGAATAAACCACCGCGCACCGGTCCCCAAGTATATTATAGATGAGATGGCTAAACCTTTATTCAGATGTCTGCGTTTTGTGAACGATTTGACTGAACACCTTTCAGGTAGCTCTATGGTACAAAATTGTCCTGTGTGGTCTGATAGTCCAGTATGTGAAACATCTACAGTCACTTTGTTGGTCTCCAGGTTTGTACAGATAGCGTCTATTGAAGTCACAGAGTTGGCTGTTATGCATGTTGGTGGGAGAGTCATTCTTGTTATGTTGTATGATGCTAGGAGTTCCGTTACCTCTTTTTGTTCTCTTGAGTCTTTCAGGGAGTCAATATTAAAGTCTCCAGCAATAATGATGTTACACTGACAGGCGTCCATTTTGTCCAATACCTCTGTCAAGCTATGATGAAAAGTGTCTAAAGATTTGGCGGTCTGTAAACACCTAGGACACATAAATGTGTTTTCCTACTGAGTTTTATTTTTATTGCAGATATTTCACTCCATTTCTCGGCTGTAATTTTCAACATCCAGGCTATGAGTTTCTTTGGTAAACCCAGAGTGTTTGTATATGGCTACACCTCCTTTAATGTGTTTTTCCCTACTGTAGGCAGTCACAAGTGTGTAGTTCATTAGCTTAGCATTTAAAATTGTGTCCTGTTTAAGGCCATGTTCAGTTAGTACAACTACATCTGGACTGTTGGAGTGTAGTAGGTGATTTTAGCATGTCAATTTTGTTCCCCATTCTATCTATATTTTGATGAAAAATGTTTATTCTCATAGATGTGGACTTTGTATTTTTCCTGGATTTAGTGTTTCTTTTTGGCCTAAAAAAGAATTGGGCTGGTGTACTTCTGCCTGCATAAGGATCTGCATTCCAGGTTCCTGGGGAGATAGTGTGGGTATGGGTGGGTAAGACTTAGATGTTCCCTGGACTGCTTGAAGTATTTCCTGTTCCAACGTTCCCAAAAAAACTTGTGAAAGCTGGGGCAGTGTCTCAGGAGGTGGGGAAATTAGTTAGGCAATGTTTCTAGTGTGATTTTGATTTTTATTTATAATTTGAAGGTAAAATTCAATATTTTTTGTAAAAAACTCATCCACACTTTGATTTTTAGGCTTCAGTTTTGCATACATCGGGGGTATTTTTGAAAGTTGTATTTTTTGTTTGTCTGACTTACACAACATTGATGAGCCAATAGAGAAAGTATGTTCTTTCTTTTTCAACCTTTCTTGATTCTTTGAGACTTGGAGGGAAATACTGAATATGTTCTTTTTCACACCCCGCCTAGAAGAAATATTTTTTGCATTGGAGGAAACTTTGTATTTTTCTTTACTCAGGTCACGATTCAATTTTTTTATAGTAGTATAACTGGCTATCCTAGTCAAATCATGATTCAGTTTTTTTCTAGGAGTTTGGCTGGCTCTCCTGGTCAGGTCATAAAATTCATGTGTGGAAGTCTGGCTTGCTCTTTCTGTCAAATCAAGCATTAGGTTGTCTGGCAGTATGGTTTTTCCTGAATTGTCAATTTCTTTGATAGATGAGCTGACAGTGCTGGAGATGGGTTTACAGGCTTTTAAGGGCAGTCTGACATGAAAAAAATTTTTTTTTGGGGAATTTTGGTTTTTTATTTATTAATATTCTTTAGAATTTTCTCTTTAAAATGGTATATAATATACCTTATTACTATAATATTAACCTTATATAAAAAATATATATATAAAGGCTTGCAACTGTTGTTTGGCGTTGAGCACCCCACACTTATAGTAAACAACAATCTATAAAATAGATATTAATTGGTTTTGTTATGTTGGTACTGTTTTGCTTTTAGTCTGGTTTTAGCTGATATCACACACTGTCAGCAATATGACAGATGTCATCTGTTGTTATTATTTTTATGTTGGAGGTTTATTGTGAAGTTTTGAAATACTGTGTTTTGTGATTTGCAAGTTTCCCTGTTGTTTTTATTTGTAAAGGAGTTTATTGTAATTGAATGTAGATTAAAATGGGTAATAAGAAGAGAGTAGGAACTAAGAAACTATGTTACAAGAAGAAGACTGTTGTTCGTAGCAAGAAAAACAGTAGTAACTTCAGGTAATGAAGAGGATAGGCCTAGAACACCCAAAGTTGTTTCCACATCCAATGAGAAATTGAGCCCTAACCTAGCCTGCTATGATAATTCAACTGATACCTTACAGTATGACATAGTAAACATTGTACAGCTAGAATCAGTTTTGAAAGATGTTGCAGTGTGTAGGGTTTGTCATGGCAACCTATCATTTAGTCGAAAACCATTAGCAGGGGCTCGCAGTACAAATTTCCGTCTCCTGTAGCTGTGGCATGACAAAAGCTTTTGACAACTGTCCCAAAGCAACAGATATTAGGCCTAGGCCTATTGAGGCACCAAGCAAAAGTTCACAATGCTACTATGACTTGAACCTAAGGTTAGTATACGGCTTGCGTTGTAATAGGAAAGGGCTATACTGCTGCCCAAACTCTTTGCGGCATGATGAATTTTACCCGCTCCGCCCAGCAAGTTCAATCAACATGAAACAGTTTTTTGTCCAGCCATGTAGAAAGTGTGTGTGAAAACTCTATGAAGTGAGAGCAGTGACAGAAGCAGTTATTGAAAATGGAAATTCTAATGACTTATGTGTTGCGGTTGACGGAAGCTGGCAAAAGCGAGGCCACACCTCGCTAAAATGGCGTTGTCACAATTACTTCAGCAGATACGGGTAAAGTAATAGATATTTATTCAATGTCAAAATACTGTAACTGCCCTCAGAGAACAAGCAACCAACACTTAGAAATATGCAAGGCAAATATATGTAGGTGCAGTGGAGGTATGGAAGCTGAAGGTGCGACTGCAATGTTCAAAAGATCCGAGACTAAATACGGTGTTCGCTATGTGGAGTACCTTGGAGATGGTGACTCCAATGGCTATGCAGCAGTTGTGGCAGAAGCACCATATGGCCCAGATGTGTCCATTCAGAAGTTGGAATGTGTAGGACACGTCCAGAAGAGGATGGGGACAAGAATAAGGGACTTTATCATGAAAAATAAAGGCTTGAAGCTTTCTGACGGAAAATCTCTTTCTGGGAAAGGTAGGCTAACAGGGAAGGCGATCCAACAAATCCAAATATACTATGGGACTAGCCATCCGTAGAATACACACAGCGTGGAAGCCATGAGGCGAGCAGTTTGGGCGTTGTACTGTCATGTTCAGTCTACTAACGATACGCCTTTACATATTTTATGCCCAGACACCGAAGACCACATGGTGTAAGTATAACAAAGCCGCCAAAGAAAAAAACTAAATATGACCACAGCCAGCATTTTCACCTCTCAACCTGTTCTAATGAAAAGCAATCAAACCTATTTTTAAATCTTTGTGCAGCCTAGAACTACTCAGAAAATGTCTCAAAGGAAAATCTCAAAATCCTAATGAGTCTATGAATAATGTCATTTGGGCTCGGCTCCCTAAACGCACCTTTGTTACACTAGGTGCTCTTAGGCTAGGTGTCTATGAGGCAGTCCTATCATTCAATGATGGGTACAGCTCCAAAGTGAAAGTTTTAGAGCACATTGGGCCTAGAACCAGGACTGAATATGCGGTTAGCTTTAAAACGTCTCGACACCCAGCGGATTCGCAAAGCAGATAAAGCGGCTACTACCGACATTGAAAAAAAAAAATCAGGCAATCAAGGACTTTAGCCAAAAGGAAGCTGGAGGATCTGTATCAAGAAGCAGAGGATCCAGACAACCCTTCCTACAGTGCAGGCCATCATTAAACCAAGGTATGAGTCCAAAAATTATGCTACCTTCTTGCTTTTTCTTGATTTGCCGAAACTTGTTATTTTTTTAACTTTGGGGCCCTATAACTCAAAAACTACTAGGCCTACCCCAGTCAAATTTTTTTATACAGTATTCTACTTACTATTGCCTAGTTCCCCTCATGGGAATTTATAAATATCTCTTGTCAATGAGGCACAGTAAACATTTTTACTTATAAAAAAGTTAGTTAAAAACAATAAATTATAAAAAAAAATTATAACTTTTTTAATTTTTTTTTTCAAATTTAAAAACCCTCATGATAAGACCTAGATTATAAGCTATTTAATAAGTAAAATAAAAAATCAGGACTCTATCTATAACCATTACAGAGATATAGGTTCCCAAGTTAACATTATGTTTCTTATGGAGGTCGGACTGCCCTTAAGAGAGCTTGGAGATGTTCTCTTGCAGTTCGAGCCTGTTCACACAGCTTATCTGTCAGTTGGTCACAGTTTTGTGATATTTTGTTAATCAAACTGTTTTTTTCTCCTAGTTCTTGTTCAAGAGATCTTGTACTTCTTATTAAAATATCATTTTGTTCCTGAAGTAAGTCAGTGCTACATGTTTTAGACCGAACTTGTTCCTCAAGTTTATTGATTTGGTCTTTAAAGGTCGATTTACATGACAGCAGTTCCCTTATCTGCTATAAAAACTGTGTTTTTTCAGATTCAGCCTGATTAGTCATTTCATCTCTAAGCTTCTTTTCGTTGTTAAGTTTCTTGATTAAATTATTTATTTCAGTTTGTAGTTTTTTATTTTCATCTGTGATGTCCTTAATAAGGTCTTCTGCAGCAGCTACTTTGTCTTCTAATTCAAGGTGGTATTCAGATTTTTTATTTTTTTCCTGATGTAGTTTTTCCTTTAATATCTTATTTTCACTTAGTAATGCATTCCCGACTTCTGCAGCTAGGGTTAGAGATGTTTCATGGTCCAGACTATTTCTTTGTGAGAGATTATGTATCTTACTCTCTAGATCTTCAATGTCGGTTTGAGTAGTTTCTAAGTTTGGTTTGCATTTATCACATACCCAAGGCATAGTTTCTTGAGTCGTTAGATTTTTAAATTTTTTGTCAGACCAGTTCAAACATCGTGAATGATGCCACATATTGCAGGGCCCAGAGCAGCGTATAGCTTGGTATTTAACTCCAATATTACAAACACTACAGGGGTGCTTAGACATGATAACAATCTTTGTCAATTAATTGGTAGCCAGATGTGGTAGTCAGATGTGTTTTGTAATATGCTTGCAAAACAAACTGTTGTCAGACTAGAGCTGTAGTAATGCTGACACAAGGTGTGTAGGTCAGCGGCCTGACATCCATATGGCCAAGCAGCTGTGTTAGTCAACTGCTACCAGTTGTATTACAGCTTGGCAGTGAAGTGATATGCTACTCCACACATATGGTTACGTAGTTGTTGTGACGTCAGTGCTTAGTGACGTAGGCTTCAAATTATAGTGCAATTTATTAAGAGTGTTTCAAAATTTCTTTCTTTAAAATGTTTACTGAATGTGTCATATTTCTCTTTAAAAGATAATATATTAATTGTTGGAACAATATTATTACTTAGTTCTTATCATATGCTGCCTAATGGTGTAAATGAGGTCAGCTAGGTGGCAGTATTCTTGTAGTGAAAACTTATATTGTAGTTCCAGTTCCTCTTGTTCTTATTAATAGTAAGTTAGACTTTACAGTTTTAATACGATTTCATTAACTACTGAACTTGCTACTGAACATTTAAAGAAAATTCCACATAGGCCTAGTCATTATACTAAGTCAAATAGGCTGTATTTTGAAGACCCAACTATCACAATCATATGCATTTACAAGTTGTTTTCCGAGTATTACATGGAGAAAACTGGAAATGCTCTGCAAATGAAATATAAAACCTATTTTAAATTTTTATTAATTAAATTATTAATTAATTTAATTAAAAGTAATTAAACTCAGTTACACTGTGGAAATATAAACAAGAAATCTGTTTGTAAAATAAAAAATATAATAAGTGAATAAATTACCAAATAAATGGCTTTTATCCAATAATACACATTTAAATGCAGTTTTCTCAAAACATGGTTTTTTGAGATAGGCCCTTCTAGCAGCTACCGCCTCTATTTAACCTTTATAAACATGTAGATCTATGGTTAGAGTCCTTTCCTTAAAGATTAGAGTATTTTGTCTTATATTTCCATGATGATAGAATAAATATTTCAAAAATTTTGTAATTAAAAGTTTATATATACCTGTATATTAAAATAAGTAATTTAGTGCAACTTTGTAAAAAGAACCATGAAAGATCGACGAAAAATAATTATGCAACTTATTATAATATAGTGAAATATTTTTTAAATGATATATGGCTTTAAAAAGTGGGATTTAATTAAGTGTTTAAGAAAAAACTAAATGTTAAGTATTACTTAAAACATGTCATTTGAAAATCTTTTAATCGCTTCGTTTATTTATATATGTATGAATAATGAATTATCTAATATTATCTTCGGCCGTTTGTGTGAGGGCCCAATAACTGGTCAATTCAAAAAATTAATTTTATTCATCATATTCCTTGTGTGAAAACAATTATTTTCTTTGTTTTGGAGATCCGTGACAAAAACATTTCTCAGGATAGAAAAATGACGCAAATCAGACTCCATCTTAACCATTCTTGGGAATGATCCTTATTCTAGACACCCATAATAATTAGCCTAACATTAAACTAGCCATGAAAAAAGATTACACTAATAAAAAATCTTGGTAAAATATAAAGGCAGAACAAAAAGACACAATTTTGACAGCGCTTCCTACAAGTTAACACTTGTAAGGGCTGTGTTGTTCTTTTCACAATCATCTCTTGTGTTACGCACACAACAAATCGATAGTGTTCGCATTTAAAAGGCGTTGAAACTAATTCTATAAATAATCTATCTATACTTATGTGTTGAAAATGATGGATTAATGGAAGAGGAATGTCTTGTCTCAGTGACGTCACATCGCGACCGAACGCCCAGTGTGATAAGAGCCATAGGGATGCTCTCATGAGGCTGGCAATGTTGGTAATTCTTAATACAGTGAATGTGTTAATAATTATAAATTATAATTGAATGGGTTAGTTGAAAAAGGAAAACATTCCAATAAATGTTAAATTAAACTGAGATAGCCAAAGTTGTCAAATGACAGCAGTGCATATCTGAGTTCAAGAAGGGAAATATTCCACTACTTTAAGCTGGTCAAACATAACCTTAAAAACACAGCTGCAAGTTGGCGCTACTGTCGTCTATTCAGTCAGCTGTTTTTATGATTCATTCTTTAATTTCTCCAAACAAATAAACCAAGCAAGTCACATTGTGGATTCAGTATTGTGATTAAAAACGTGTTTCAGGTTATGTGACTGTTTCTTGACTGTTACTAATAATTAGTTATTGACTGCTGTGTCGTGATGTTTTATGTGAATCTTTATTGTATTTGAAGCACATAACAGCAATATTTAACCATGTCAGATTCAGACAGTGATGACCAACTCGAACCAAGAAGGAAGAAAGGTAAAGTCAACAAGCATCTTCATGTAAGAGAAATGATAAAAATTGCAAGAAGTAAGGGCGAAGAATTTGTAACTGATAAAGGTAAGCTGGTTGAAAAGAAAACATGTGGACCTGATTGTTCTTGTAAGAAATTGTGCATGGCTGAATTTTCTTATGAACATAAACAGTGTATTATTAAAAATCTTTATAAAAGTCAGCAAAAAAATGAGAAGGACATCTACTTAATGGGACTTATTGATAGAGTAGAGGTAGCAAGGCATAGGCCAGTGTCCGGAAGCTCCAAACAAAACACTTCATCTTATAAATACTTTGCAATGAAGGACAATACTCGTGTTCCTGTTTGTCGCAAAGCGTTTATTAATTTGCACGCTATTACAAGTAAGGCCCTATATAGATTGACTCAATTGAAAGAAGCAAATAACACCCCAGAAGATCGAAGGGGAAAACATGACAAAAGAGTGAACGCCAAATCTGCAGAAATAACTGGTATTATTCATAGCCACATAACCTCATTTCCTACCAAGATCTCCCACTACACTACAACTCCACAAACGTACTTAGATGCTCATTTGACAGTTTCAAAAATGCACGACCTTTTTATAAACAAATATCCACATTTGAGTGGTGAGGTTAAGTATGCGTTTCACCTGAAGTGTTTAAGAGACAATTTCTCATACAGATTTGGCAGGCCCCAAATCGATGTATGCTCTACCTGCGAAGACTTGAATACCAAAATAAAATCAACTGTGCTGTGTGATACTGCTAAACGTGCTGCTGTAGGAGAATTAATTGCTCACAAAAGTAGAGGAAAAAAGTTTTACCGCAAACTCGAAGAAATAAAAGAGTTAAGCAAAGTTAGGCCAGATGTGTCCGGTATAGTATTTGATTTTATGCAAAACTTACCCCTTCCTTTCATGCCTGTGCAAGAAATGTTTTATTTGAGAAAGTTATGGTATTTTGTGTTCAACGTTCAAGATCTAAAAACAGAAAAATCAGTTTTCTATGTGTATCCAGAAGGAACGGCTAAAAAGGGCCCTAACGAAGTATGTTCCTTTTTACTTAGTTTTATAGAGAACTACATACGTAAAACTGTGGAACACCTCCATGTTTTCAGTGACTCATGTGGGGGCCAGAATAGGAACCATTCCATGACCAGGTTTCTTTTAGCCCTAACAATGATTGGTCGCTTTAAGACGATTCACCAATACTATCCAGTGAGAGGGCATAGTTTCATGGCATGTGATAGGACTTTCGGTGTAGTAAAACGGGCTGTGCGAAGGTATGACAGAATTTACTCACCTGAAGAGTATATTTCTATCATTTGCAATGCAAAGAAGAAACTCCCCACCTATGAAGTGGTTGCAGTACAGAATGAAGATATCGCGGACTTTAAGACCTGGTGGCCTCTATTTTTCAAAAAAAACACCTGGAAGTGTGCAAAATGTATCTGACAAATTTTCTTTGAGTAAATATAGGTACATTATTTACAATAGCCAGGAGAAAGGTTACGTGCAGACATATGAATATATTCAAGGAATAGTTTCAGCTACGTTCCGACTGGCCAAGACTGGAGAGGTTTCCCTTCCTAGTGCAAAAGCATATGGAGGTCCAGTGCCCATCATGAAGAAAAAACTAGATGACATTTCAAAAGTGACACACTACATTCCCGAACAGTACCGTGGATTCTATAAAGAGCGATTAGCCTGGCCTACAGGCAACAACTCCGACAATGAAGAAGACTAAAAGAAACGTTCATGGACCTAATCCTTTATTTTTAAACATTTTTTATATGTTTAAGTAAATTTTATTTTGTAAGACTACTCATATTATGTGTGTTTTTAAGTTTCCTTAAATTTAATTTAAAAATTAAACGCATTGAAGAGTGTTTTCTGTTTTAAAGTAAAAGGTTAAGTTGAATCACAATATTGTAGTAAAAAAATATAGCCTATTTTACTGCATTATATTTTTTGTGTAGGTACTTTAAAAAATATGTGTACTACTAAATATGAAAATTTATTGAATTTTGATAATAAATTATGTCTATTTAAACACTAATATTGAAATATTTATTATTAAAATCTATATTTTTACTTTGAGTTGAAAAAGGAAAATATTCCAAATGTTTAATTAGCATTTATGTTAAAAAATATATAAAATTCCAAATAAGTGTCCAAATATATAAACGTAAATACAATAAACTTACACAGCTCTACAAAGTATTTGTTGGAAGTTTTCGTCTATTTTAATTAATAAACCTGCCAGAAGATTTAATTTAGTTTTCCGAAAATCACGGTTTTGGAATGTTTTTCTTTTTCAACTCACCCATTCAATTTATATAATAATTTATTATATTATCTATAAGGCTGTTAATAGGAAGAGAAAAGTCTTCTAGAAAACACTCACTAATTATTTGTGGTAGAAGTGGCACAACGATACTTATTTTGTGGCAGTTCATTAACATAGGAAAACTTTTATTTGATACCACTCTCGTCAAAATCCGTTACGGTCGAAACTATATCAGCGTAAGGTCAGATACAAGCATGAAATGGATTGCGCACCATAGGAATTTTTTAGCAACCTCTCAATTTCAGTCCGCCTCTGTTCTCAAGTCACGTTAGAGTGTGGAACAGTCACACAGCGATGTATGTCCTTGGGGATACAACATTCCGTGATCTGATTCTTCTGCACTTCATACATGTTTATAGTTATTTCTGAATATTGTGTCGTGCACATGAAGATATCTAAGTTATAGTCTATCAATGTAGTTGTAAATTAAACAAACAATAATGATAATATTTTTTATTCATAACATAAAATATCTTTAAAAGTAATTTGTTAAAGAACTCTAAAATTGCAGCCATCGTAATATCTAAAATAACTTTTACTATATTTTTAATAATTTTTTTCAAATCCTAAATTTGAAAAACACATAAAATTATAAAACTAAATAGTTTTATGTCTTGGTTTAACATGAAAAGATATTGCGATAGGTACGCCTTGATCATACTTATCAGCAGAACAATCGAACTTTTAATATGTAAATTACTAAATAAATAAATGAAAAGTGAGTCTTTTACATTGATTTTATTAAACTGATCATGTATATTACTGTATAATTCATAATATCTAGTTTATTAGTCCTGCAATAACAGGTGAATGGAAGATCAGGTATTTACAAACTAATATATTGTGCGAGCCTGCAACAGGTTTACTTGTTTTATTTTAATCTTAGATTATATACCAAGGGCATAGTTTCAACTAAGGATGTAAGCAACATGTAATTCAAAATGATAAAAGTTTCCTCTGTACTCTAAAATTATTAAAACCATAAATGGACCTTTTAACGTCTAAAAGTTAGGTAACATTAAGAAGTAACTTGAATATATCGTGTTTTACAGGATAATTCAGCTGGAATGCACCTTCAGTGTTACAATGCATTTTGAAGCAACCTTAAACAGCAAGTCCACCTCCTGGAAGTGTCCTGGACAGGTAAGAGATTTTCTCTTGTGGCTCACTATGATTTTGTCATTAACCCTAGATTACAAATCCTTCGTAATATTTACGACACGGCCTATCGAAAACAATAGAATTTGGGTAGTGTGGCTTCGGAGCGCCACCCCCCTCCCCCTACCTTCCTAAAGATGCCAGTCAAGGTCAGTGTCTGTCTGTCAGTCGCCTGCGGCACGTTGTTCTATGCGTTTCTAGCATTGCGTCGTCATTTTTACGAAGGTTTTGTGAATGCGTGACTTTTTTTTTGCTGAGGCAACTTTTAGTTTTTATGTGAATATTTTACTATAGGAGCTCATATACCAGTGAATTATTACCGGAAGTGTATATAATAGTTATATCTGATACTTAGTGTGTGTGTGAAAGTGTAAATTTTAGCAATTATTATTTTGTGAGAATGAATGACGACGAGGGAGCCAGGATTAGACAATTACTGGACGAGACTTTGTCAGAGGATGATATAGTTCACGAAAATAGTGAGGATGAAGAGGACCAGTTAGAAATAGATGTATTTGAGGATACAGACGATACAGATGCTGACCCAAATTTTGAAGTAGACGAGCAGAGTGATGTTTCGGATGATGATGAAGATGATGACTTTTCTCGTAGGAGGCAACGAAAAAGGCAACGACTTGACTACAATATACTACCATGTACATCAACACCACGAACTGTCACACAACTAGCCTCCACACCACGACCTGCCTCAGCACCAGCCGCCACACCACAAGCTTTCACGCCACCAGCCGCCACACCACGAGCTGTTACACCACAAGGCACCACACCACGAGCTGTTACACCACAGGACACTACATCACAAGCTGTCACGCCACCAGCAGCCACACCACCGGCTAGAGGTACAGATGAACCTGACACTTACCTTTACAAACTTAGAACTAATGTAGTTCGAGCAAAAAATGGCCATGTTTGGAGTACTAAACCAAGACAGGGGAGTATTCGAAATCCAGCAAGAAATATTGTTCTTTCCAGGAGAGGAGTAGTTGGTACAGCACGGGAATGCTATCACTGCTCGCGAATGTTTCGAACTTATTATAAATGAAGCTATTCTAAATAAGATTATTCTTCACACAAATAACCAAATAACTCGTGTAAGAGTAAATTATGCAAATCTGACCGCTACACATTCTCTCTTGACAATTGATGAATTGTGGGCGTTTTTAGGAATTTTAGTAAACTCTGCAGCATGCAAAGATAACCACGTAACAACAAGAGAACTTTTTGATAATGAATGGAGTGGTTGTCGATACAAGTGTGTGATGAACAGTGAACGTTTTGAGTTCATTTTGAACTGCCTTCGTTTCGACGATAGAGAAACGCGTTTGGAGCGTCAACGAGGTGATCCGTTTGCGCCCATACGAGAGTTATGGGATGATTTTGTTCTAAACTGTAAGACAAAATATAGACCAGGCTCGTACGTAACTGTTGACGAACAGTTATTGGGATTCAGGGGAAAATGTCCCTTTAGAATGTACATCCCAAACAAACCTTCCAAGTATGGAATAAAAATAGTTATGGCGTGTGATACAACCACTAAATACATGATCAATGGAATTCCCTATGTTGGTAAAAAAACTCAAACCGGAGGGCAACCACTTGCAGAATTCTTTGTAAAAGAAATTACGAGACCAATTCATGGTACAAACAGAAGTGTCACTATGGACAATTGGTTCACTAGTGTCAGCCTGGCCAAAGATTTGCTAAGAGACCCATACAACTTGACCTTAGTCGGTACCATACGTGCAAACAGAAAAGGTGTCCCTTCTGAACTGATGAACAAAAAGGAAAGACCTGTGAACACTTCGTTATTTTTGTTTGATAGGGAAAAAACACTTGTGTCGTACAAACCAAAAAAGAACAAAGTCGTTCTCCTCCTCTCAACCATGCATGAAGGTAACCATATCAACGAAGAAACACATAAGCCAGATATAATTCATACTTACAATGAAACGAAAGGAGGAGTCGATGCCATGGACCAATTGTGTAACAACATGTCATGCAGTAGGAAGACCCAACGCTGGCCATTAGCTGTGTTCTTTGGCATTATGAACATTAGCTTTGTAAATTCATATGTGATATATTGCACAAACAATCTTGAAAAAGGAAATCAACCTGCCAATAGAAGAACCTTCATGAAAGAACTATTTATGGACCTTAGTAGACCTCACATGCAGAACCGCCTCCAGATACCGAGCCTTAGACGAGGACTGCGCACGATGATTTGTGGCGTTCTAGGAATCCCTGACAATCCCGGCGCTGCCCCACCTCCAGGTACAAGGAAAGTGTGTTTCTATTGTCCCTCTAACCTAAGGCGAATGACAACAACGTATTGTAAGCATTGCCGCCACCCTATCTGTGCCCAACACAAAGCTACAACTTGTATTTCATGTGATGAAGGACAATGAACGATTGTACGGCCTCGTAAAGTACAGTAACTTTGTGGTTCTACCTAATGATGATTTTTTTACCCAATATTGATTGTATTATCTTTTTTTATAAGTATGTATAGTAAACTTTTGTATTTACGTAATTTTTTGAACAAATACAATAGTTATCTCACATTTTTAATTTTTTTTCAAAACCCTCATTTTTCTTGTTCAAATTTAACACATATTCAAAATATGTGAATAGGAATACTATATAAGATTTATTAAGCACAAATATTAATCAATTCGTCTCATATAATACACAGAGAATGTAATAAGTACCTTTAAAACTACTTAATTAGTGTAACAGTATGAGAAAAAAAATAACAAAGCTAGTCGTAAATTTTACGAAGGTTTTGTGAACATGTGACTCCAAAACAGGTTATGTAATCTAGAGTTAATAGTCAAACCGAGCAAAACACATACGGCATAATTATTTCCAAACTCCACTAGGTCTATAAATTAAACTTATCGAATACGCAAACTTGGTTATCTTTCAATATATTATTATTTATTACAATATTTATCCTGTACTTCACGTACTACATGTAATGGTGTTACAACTTGTAATATCTAATGTAATGTAATAATTACTAGTATTGGTAATAATTTAAAATATAGGTTGTTTTGGTTTTATAAGTGAAATTACCAATGTATCTGTTCTATTTGAAAAAATACATATGTAATGTTTGTAATAACATGGCCTAATAAGTGGATTACATTTGAAGAAAAGTAAAAATACAAGATACAGTTGAGTTTGAAAAATTAAATGTAAAAAAAAAGACAAGAGTATTTGTCTGAAAAGGAACTTAAATAGAGTTTAGAATGAAGTTATATATTACTGTAAATATCTTATGCATAAATGTTTGAGTAAAAATTATTATAGTATAAAAATGATAGAACTTGAGTCAGCTACGGTATACTTTACACATTCACAGCCCACATTGAGTCGCCCATTTCCAAAACTCGTTATGTCCACCAAATATGAAAATTGAGATTTTGGTGCCAACTTATAGAGGACAAGGTTAGCCACCATTTTGCTGTTTTAAACAGATAATAACATAACATAATTCGTCTTTTCCCCTTTAAAATAATCTGTAAAGATCTGCAGCAGTTCCAAAACTCGTCAAAGTCCACAACAGCTCAGTTCCAAAATACGTTATATCCATCAGTGAGTACAACAGCAAAGGCCGCTATGTCCAGTACTGTTAGAAATGACTGCTGCAAGGTACAGTTCCAAAATCCGTTATGTCCATAAGTAGATTTACATATTATTTTATAAATTTTATTAGATTAAAAATCAGATGATTATAAATCATACGGTGTGATAATAGCAGTAAAGATACGTTTTCATGTTTTGGTAGACCTGACATGTTAACATGAACAGCTGAAAGTAAACAAATTCTAGCTGGAGATTTTGTAGGTGGTTACAAAGTGTATGCGTGTTATTTCAATCAGATGTTTTTATTTAATTATTGATTTACAAGGATTTTGTAGAACATGCAATAATGGAAAATGAAGACGGAATTGTTGAAGGTGAATTGATAACATCAGCACCACCTGGAAAAGGAAGAAAAAAGAGAAGATACCAGGAATCATGGAAGAAGTCAGTTGCCAAAAGAATGAGGTTAGTATAATATTACACTATATATCCCTATCTATTTCAGACAACTAAAAAATTGTTACACTTTAAAATTCCAGTTTTAACCTGCACTTGCTAGTTTTGTTTACAAACTTAGGTATAAAATAATGTTAATTAGTTTAAGACTAATAATTTCCTTCTTTTTCAGATATAGCTGCAAGAAGTTGCAAACAATGCCTTCCTGCAACCACAATGGAGGTTCATTCAGATGTGGTGAGCTTGGCATGCAGGACATAAGTAAAATGAACCAAAAGTATTATTCCAAGCTTGCGCGCCAAGTGCAGAACGAATTTATTTCAAATTTTGTAACTGTCGAAACTCCAAAGCGTAAGAGACTGTTCAGGGAAAAGTAGACTACAATTTTAATATTGGACAGCCCAGGACTATTTGTAAAAAAGAAAAATCGTGGCGGGAAACTAATCCTGAAGTCATTTAACCCTAGAACTGTTAATCGACATAATTATGTCGGTTAATGCCGCTTTTGTGGTGTTAACCGTCAAAATTTTGTCGATCAAACATTCCTTCCTATAATTACTTTTTATAATATACTCCGGTAACGTATCGATATAATTCATGCACCATTGGATTCGGGAAGAAAAATGCTAAGGAACAGATGAGTTTTATTCCTCTTTGTATTATGGTTATGACGTAGCAAGCTTGTTATTTTGAACGTAAAAGAAAACGCGACGCCGTTTGTTGTGACCGCCATATTGCCGCTGCCGTTCTGTATCACTTTCGTGCCGAGCTGTGGATATTTGTAAGTTTTAATAGTTTTACGCGAGTTTTAGTGTCGTATTTAATGTGTAGTGTGTTGTTTGATGTCGTAGTAGTGTAAACATATATATTTTAGAATAAATCAATTTCTATTTACTGAAATATGTTTGAGAAATTACCGGCTTTGTGTAGGCTATGGCAAAATGACTTGGCTAAAATTCATTTCACATAGTTTGTTATTGTTTTCACTTACTAAACGTTATTTATAGCACTCTTTTAGCTCTGAAGTAACTATTTATTTTTGGTAAATAGATAGTTTTCACAATAAAATATATATTTCCTGTAATTTCTTTGGTTATATATAATAACTGTTTGGGTTATTCTCTATTTTTTTAATATCTTTAGTTATATTTATAGTTTTCTAACTACATAATATTTCCTATTACTTATAAACCATAATTTTATAAATTTTGATATAGTACAAGCTTTAGAAACTATTTTATATTTTGCTGAATGAAAATTTTTCGCCAAATTTTTGAATAATGGCAAAATTTAACTTTTTTTACTTTTCAAAAAATAATTTATGGTAATTATTTCATTACTACTGTATATTCTATTTTATTCTAAGTAATAAAATATGCAAAATAACATGTATTCATAGATAAATGTATTTGAAAAACTTGTTTTATCAAAGTCGTACGTGTACACCCGATTTTCAGAATTTATACGCATCGCTGCTTTTTGTTCTATAGCTTTATGATGCTTTCATAAATGTGTATAATGTTTATGTTTTTCTGAAACTAGATAAAATTTGACACAGAATGGCTATCTCACTTATAAATATTTCTCACTATAACTTCATTTGCTAGGTATGGCCCCCCCCAAATTTAAGAAATATTTTTCGTAAATTTTATATTTGATTAGAAAAAGTGTTTATTAGAAAATTTTTAATGGTTAATTTTACAATATAGTGCACTTCTACGTTTAATTCTGAACACAAAAATATATACTCTTATTTATATTGCTTTTATTTTATATTTTTAATAATTTTTTTAAAAAAACCTTGCGCGAAGCTCCAAAACAGCCCGACACTACAGGATGAAATGACCGCCAGTTCTAGGGTTAAAAAGGCGTTAAACTAAAAAGCGCTAAACTAAAGGACATCAAATCTCTTCTGACCTCCCATTTTGGTTCACAGTGGAATATGATTGAGAACTTACAGTTCTATCAATCTCTGATCCAGACTCAAGAAACAATCAATGACATATCCGAAGCTGAAGATGACAATGATGAAATCCCTGTTGATGATGACCTTCACGTGTAAATTTAATTTTTAATATTAATTTACTAAAATATTTCATGTGAAATTTTAGACTTTGTTTTCTTTGAAGGTAATGTAAAGTTTTCATATAATAAACAAAAATGTACAAATGTTGTTTTCATCATTCAAAAATCCCTGCTGTTCTATTAAATGTACTACGAGGACAGTTCCAAAACTCATTAAATTCCAACGACAGTTCCAACACTCACTATGTCCAACTTAATGTGATTATTATTTAAAAAAAATGAAATCAGAATGCTAAGTCACATGTTCACAAAATAAATCATAATTGTATCTCTTTTAGGAAGATAAATACAAGTTTTTAGGTATCCTGCAAAATTTACTCCAGCGGACATAACGAGTTTTGGAAATGGGCTTTTATTTATGATAGCTTAGTCCAAATATAACCATGGTCGTACTTGAGCTATGGCACTCTTTACACATTGACAGCCCACATATGATAGCTTAGTCCAAACATAAGAATGATCGAACTTGAGTCAGCTACGGTACACTTTACACATTGACAGCCCATATATAATAGCTTAGTCCAAACATAAGAATGATCGTACTTGAGTCAGCTATGGCAAACTTTACACCGTGACAGTCCCAAATATGACTGTTTAGTCCACACATTGGAGGGGAAGGGGACATACCTCACGACATGGACATAAGAATGATCGAACTTGAGTCAGCTATGGCACACTTTACACCGTGACAGTCCCACATATGACTGTTTAGTTCACACACAGGAGGGGACGGGGACATACATCACGACCTGGACATAAGAATGATCGAACTTGAGTCAGCTATGGCACACTTTACACCGTGACAGTCCCACATATGACTGTTTAGTTCACACACAGAAGGGGACGGGAACATACATAACGACCTGGACATTACTCTACTTGTCAGGCCAGCTCAGCAATACATCCTGGTACGATGGTTATGAGGTTCCACATTTGTTACGTTGTAACCTTTAACGGTAAACACATTAGTATTATTGTCAACCTGAAATATGTACAGGCAAATTGCTTTTCTCGTTATACGTCACAGTACATTATTATTCTACGATAGTTACGAGATTCCACATTTGTTACGTTGTAACCTTTAACGGTAAACGCATTAGAATTATTGTCAACCTCAAATATGTACAGGCAAATTTCTTTTCTCGTTATACGTCACAGCACATTATTATTCTGTGTTTAACTATCTTTCATGTCGAAACATTGGTTTTACGTATATGCCATGCAGTGACAGTTTAACGACTTTGTCTAAATGACAACATTAACTCTTTTGTAACATTTTTTATATTAATAGAGTCTAATGAAAAAGTAATAATATTAGATGCTTAAATGTTGTATTTATAAATTGAAACAATAGATTAACATGATTTTTCAAAACATTGACTAATAATGCAAACTTAAATACACTGAATAGCAAACATAATAATCGTCTGATATTTGCAGTCCAGAAACTGAGAGCCAATTTTCATTTTATAAGCACACAAACCTAGTTATCCTTGAAATCGGTGGAGAAATTTCTCACGAAAGGTATCTACGGTCAGCGAAGAAAGTTTTGGTGTAGATTGAACAGAAGTTGAACCCAAAGAAAACAACTTGTTATTTTCTAGTATCATTATTTACGTGAACAACCTTCTTATTTACAGACTTACACTGTACTCTTTAGCTATGACTTTACTAACAGTACATAGTTAATGTACAGTTTGTAATCCAAGGAGGTTTATTGTTTTGTGATATTTTGTTTTGTTTACACTAAGAACGTAAAAACTACTGTATGTATGATGTAACCTGTCTCCTGGACCCTACACTACCAGGGACTGGTCCTGGCCATCACCTGGGACTCTCAGGTGCCCACAGCCGTTTTCTTAATGACTCATCTCCAAGCTTTTCCACTAGACAAACTAACTTTTTACCCCAATAATAGTTTGCGAAATTTTATCAAATATTTAGAAAGTATCTGAAAAATAAGATAAACGATACTTAACCCTGGAACTGGCGGTCATATTTCTCTCAGTGGCGGAGTGTTTTTAGTACTACGTACATTGCCTTATATTTATTTTATTATTACATGTTTACTATAAAGTACCTATGTCATATTATATGTTTTTTTATTTAGCATTGTTCAAGGAACATTTTTCACATAAAATAGTAAAAAATAAAAAAAATTATCCTTACACTACCTCTTCATGAAAAAAAATTTATAAAAAAGAAAAGTTAGTTCAAAGTTTTTGACTTGTAAAATTGCTCTTGTTTGTGATATCCAAAATCCAAAATATAGAAAAGAAAGAGCATTTAATTCTGAGTAAAAACAAAACAAAACCTAGTTTATAAGGTATACTATTTTTACATGTGGTAAACGATACAAAAATCATACACTGACATTCAAAAGTGCTACTTACCAAAAAAAGTAAGAATTTCAAATCTCACTTGGAATTGTACAATCTTGTAACTTTTAGTTCATATTAATTTTATCTTACAATATTGGATAACAAGCTAACTTTACTGAAGCACAAAAAAACTATTTACAAAAAATTATTTACACAAGTATCATAATTTATGAAGTACAAAAACTCTTCAGCCGTTATCTTCATCATGGGTCTTCCTTTTAGCACCTCGCTTGTCTGGCCTCCAGAAGTGCTCTAATTTGTGGTAACAGTTCTGATGGATGCCACTGTTGCAGCCTGGGCACCAATAAGTCGATTTCTTCCTTATATTTGCTTCCAAGCACACTACACATAGTCTGTTGTTTTCATTGGGTAGCTTAGCAAGGGAGTGAGCAGAATCACCAGCAGGACCTGGAGTGAGGTCTGTTAGAGGCAATGTGTTTTGTTCTTCTATCAAGCTTTTTACAATACTACACATAAGGTTTCGCCTACTCATGGGCTTGTAAGTGTTATTTTGATACAAAACATATGCGTCAAACAAAGCCATGTCAGTTAGATTGTAAAAAATCTTTTTCCAAAATTTTTTTGTTGGACGGTCACAAGTTGCGTGATAAATACACTTATCTTTGTTGTCTACGCCCCCCATGTACCGATTATATTTATCAATAAGAACTGGTTTAAGACCTTCCTTACCACTACGGCTTCGTACAATTTTGTCTTCTGCATGGCAACCGGTAGTTAGACAGTACACGGGTTTTCTTCTCACAGAATCCAACAAGAAGCATCTCACCATTTCGAACATAGATGCTTTCTCTGGGCTGTAACTTTTTTGTGGTCAAAGTTGGTGGTAAACCCTTAGATTTTTTATTTATAGTTCCAGTCTCCTTCTCTAATAATTTTTGGGCCAAAGGTATTTTAGTGTACCAATTGTCGGTGAACAGATGGTATCCCTTGTCCAGAAGCTGAGATTTGTTTAGTAATTCTAAAATAACTTTCTGAGTGAAAGGAGAGTCACCATCTGACAAAAAATCTTTGCCATCGTACAACTCAACATGAAGAACATAAGATGTCTTGCTATCGCAAACTTCAAACTTCTTTATTCCAAAACGGGAATGTCTCTTATTTGGCATATATTGGATAAATGTGCAACGATTTTTCATCCCTATCATTGATTCATCTATGCATATTTGTTGGTCCGGAATAAAATGCTTGTGGAAGGCTACATTCATTGCATCATAAAATGGCCGCACTTTGTGCCAAGGGTCATAGCCTGGAGTGTTTTTTTCAGCAGCTGGTCCTGAATTTAGGTGGAACATTGACCAAATGAGCTGGAATTTTCTGAGAGACATCATGTCAGAGTAAAATCTAGTGTGCTGGTATGGGTCTGTGTCCCAATAATCAACAATGTTGTTTCGAAAGCTCAAACCCATATTTATAATCATAGCTATCACTTTTTTTATTTCAGATACACTTACGTCAAGCCAGTTCTGTAACCTACTGTATCTCCTCCAACGACCAGATCTTTGTTTTTTGTTAATTTGTTCATGAGCATAAATGTTTGTGTGCCTGACAATCATTTCCCACACAGATCTGGTAAAAAACAAATAAAAATAGTGCAAAAGAGAATCATTTCTGGGTGGACAGTTTTTTATTCCAAGTGTAGAAGCTCTCACTTTAAATTCAATATTTTTTTCATTTTCAGGTGGAGTAATTATATTCCAATTAAGGTTATTAGATTGTTGATTTCTAGCAGTAAGCCTAGGTCTTGGTACAGATGTACTAGGACCAGCAACATTGTCTGCTGTAGGTAGGCCTAACAGGTCAGATTGTTCATTTTGGTTTACCACTTCATCTGTGTCAGAGTCGGAATTCTCGGCAATTTCTTGTAGATCAGGAACATACTCTTCATCACTTTCTGAAGAGAAGTCAAACAGTGAAGAATCGTCATTACTATGTTCTAATTGAATGTCTAAATTTGAATCCTCATCGTTGCTTATTTCATGTTCAACTAGTTCTCGAATGTCACTTGAACGATCGCGGAAATTACGATCCATTACGTAAACACGCACAAAAAACTTACTATTACTGAGTCATATACACAACCATCATTACAACAAACTCAAGCAAATAATAATCCATACAGAACACCACGTAGCTGACGACATAACAATAGCCGAATGAACCAGTTGACTCATCGCTGCGCGTGCAGCTGGCCCAGTACGCGGTAGAATGTAAACAAACAGTTCAGAGATTATAAAACGCATGGACGTGTAACGAAACGATAAAATTATTTATTAGTGTATTATTTACATAAATTGAACCTTCCTCTTTCGATTGGTATCAATACCGATACTCTTTGATCGTGTTTTAAGTACGTAATATCGAGAAATAAAAGACATGTTAAAACGCCCGATATCGGGCGCTGCCAACTAGGATGTGACTAAAACGCCCGATATCGGGCGTTTGCCAGTTCCAGGGTTAACAAGCGCAAATATCATCAAAAACAAACAAACGAGAGCTAGCCTTTTTAAAGGCTGTAGCAATAAATTTGGTATTGTATAAAAATAAGACAATTAAATTGCATTATAAATGTATATCAACATTCGAAAATTAATATTTAGTGTAGTTTATTAGTGACATGATTTTCATGTACCGACGGTCACAAGGTCAACTTGTATTTTGTGTTATAACGGTACCGTCACTTGGAACAAAAAACTTCCAAAGGAAGCAGACGGTTACATCACATAAGTGTATTCTGTATACAGCTAGATTAGAATAAAGGCAGAAACTTCGGACAACCATCTTATTAACGTTGCCAGTCTTCTCTGTAATAATGTATGTATACTAACCCAACAGTACTTTTTGTATTATTTCCTTTTGACAATCTAAATAATGTCAAAAAGTATGCTCAAATAGACGTAAAACTATTTTAGTTCCCTCAGAAGAAGAAAGAGGGTATACACACTTAGGTCATGTAACATTTAAAAGTCAGATACACATAAAATATAAGCCTCCAATAAGTTCCAATACAAGTAGTTGCGGTGGATTGGCCAAGACCATCTGGCTCGTGAACAAGCGAGCAATCAAGGAAATTGGCAGCAGGATAAAACTGAGAGTTAGGTTTCAGTTGCCAAGTTCGAGTTGTGTTCTCCATCCCTCTGATACTCTTACTTGGCCTGGCCCTTCATGGGATTATTTACTGTTTTATATCATTCGCCTAGCAGTAAAATAAAATGATTATACAGTCCCAACGTACATTTGTGATATTTTCATACATATACAAGCGCAAGGGCTGTCTGAACTGACTGTTAGAGTTATTTTTTATCCTTGATTGGGTGTTATTGTTTAGATTGGGTGTCATTGTTCATATTTAATGCTCATTACATAAACTCTATTTTAATACCCAAATTCTAGTGGAAGTTATTTATTTCGTTGTCACTGTTCTTTTATTTCTGGAATGGTCAAGTGTTCAAACACAGGTGTACCAATTATTGTTTTGCAATTATTTATATTTCTCCGATAAATTTAGCCTTCTAATCTTCTTGAACAGGTAAGATAAGAATATCATATTAAAATTAATTCTCCTACTTGCAGCTTTCGAGATATCAACAAAGATTAGCATAATATGTTGATGAGTACTTTACTTTTTTTAACATTGTTGATTTTAGTCCATTCGAAGACGTCATGTGAAAACATCTGGATTTTCACAGCACACGCTACCGTTGGACACCAAAGGGTTAAAAGGATTATTATGTCTGAGGTATTTAGAAATGGCACGAACTGATATGGATGTCTTTATTTATGAGATGAAAACAACTAACAAGCCCTCTCGGTTGTTTGATCTCGAAACACGTAAAATCCTTGAAATGGAATTTTATTAAATAAGAAAAATCAAGATATTCCCGTTTAGATTTACTGCTGAAAGGCTAACAATTTTAAATGTTTTTAGCTGAAATTAATAGCAATATCTTGATAACAGTGAATAAGGCTAAAAAGTGTTACGGCTAACGAATCATATCTATTCTCTTTCTAAAACACATCAATCAATCCTGACATACATAACATTGTCTAAAGTACGGAAAACATAAAAATCTCGAAATGGAAAAATTTCTTTTAAAAAATATGTAAAGCAATGAGATTCCAATATAAATTTAGTTTTAAAAGGTTAAAATTAAACACATGATACAGATAAGCTGAAAGGAAAACATCTTATAACTGTGAATATATCTGAGACTAGTTAACTAGGGCATTGCTTATAGAAATTCACCCTGAATATTAACGTTTCAACTACATATAAATCAAACGCGAGAATGATAATAATTTGAGAATATATAACGGATGATGACCTGTAGTACCGGTCACTCTGTATATTTGCTAAGAGGGAGGGCAGAATGAAACTAAACGGTATTTCAGTATAAAAAAATATTGTTTTTGTATATTCTTGAACGATGACAAATTCATAAGTCAGTTATAGGTCAATCTGTATGAAGGACGTTTGCTTGATCACGTTTAAATATTTGTATTACTTTAAATGTGTGAATGTTATCTATTACGATTTATGCATGGGGCCATTTTTGTTCACGAGAATCCGGCGATTTTCGGCTTTGTAGACATTAGTATTACATTTATTGTCTCTGGATTGGATTATGTAAGAGCTTTGAAACCAACCCCATTCGTTTAAAAAACCTGCAATATACTATACTGCAATAACTTCTTTATAGGTTTAAATGCAAAGTTTTACTCCCAACATAGACTCCAAAACTTCGGTGTTTAAAATTGAGAAATCTAAGTTTTGGGTAGCTTGTAAAACAAAGAGGGCGGATTGATTATAGCTCAAACTTTTTGTTCACTTAGTTGGTATAGCTTACTAACATAAAATAAAATTTTAAACTTAAAACATATTTCTTTAATTTTTTTAAATCAGATTTTCAAATTGTTCATGTTTGTAGCCCTATATTTCTGGTGGGATATGGTACAATAGTCTGATTTTTAGACAGATTATGTGTGTGTGTGTGTACAGGGTTAATAAAAAGTCTGGAGACCCCCGACTAATATTGTAACGGCTCACACGAGAAAAACTAAACTCGCCACACATTTATGTTATATTATGAGGTACTTTTTGGGCATAATTACTGCTTCATTCACAAACCCAAAATGGGGGATTTTGGGGGCAGCTCAAAAATTTTAAATGTAAAGCCCCATCAAGTGACCTGTCATTTTCAAGCCCCTGATAAAAGAAAACAAACAACGCAAACTAGAGGTCTCTATCTTAACCCAGTAAAAAATGACTGCCAATTGAAAATTGTATAAGCCAGAATAAACTACTTACAGCATAGGAATAAGTAACTTTTGGGGCAGCTAAAAACTGTCACTTTTAAGCACCACTCAGTTAATCTCTCATTTCAGTATAATTAATTTATATAAATACATTAGGAAATTAAACGTCTTGGCCTCACACAAATTCAACGTTCTTTTAACGATTTAACATGAAACAACTGTCCTGATTGTTGGCACTTGGGAAATATCTTAAAAATACAGTGACGTCAAAAAATGCTCTCACGCTTATTCAATTTGTGTTGTCTCTCAGCATTTCCGTGAGCATAGCCAGACTTGTCAGGTTTTATCCGTGTCAAGTGATAAGCTTTTAGTTTACAATTTAAAATTATACATAGTTTTCAATTCCATGACATCTCAAGGCGGCAAACATTAAATAGAGTTTTGCTGCCATAAGTGCTATAAGTCACTATGTTAATGATTAACTTACCATCTTACATAGAGTACGAAAGTGACGCAAACAAACTAAAGTTACCTCTCTGATCGGTTCTCCATCATAAGTATTAATCCTTGAATCCCGAAGGTTTATGCATTCTCTCTCATGTGCTTGTAGGCTGGTAGATGAGAGGTATGTAAGGTTGGATTCCAGTTATTAGTTATACTAAATCAAATATTGAGTACTCGTATATTTTAAAGGGTTTTTTAAACTGCTACCATTGCTACATTTGAATATAAGCTAATAAAGTAATGACTATTTGTTTGCAAAATTAAGTCATGCTGAGATAAAATAAACTATTGTAAAATAAATTAAGAAATGGTATTGTACGATTTGAAACCGAATTTGGTTAAATGCACCACACGTGAGAAACGTATTGCCGCGGGCGAAAGTTTAACACCGCCGTCTGCCACAGAAGATTAGAAAAGTTTGCAATTTACACATAGCAATAAGAATTGAACATCTGGGTCTTGGAACATTTGTATGTTTAAACTGATGTCTAGAAGTATTTGTTCGTAGATAAATGTTACCTGCAAATATATTTTAACTTTAAATCTTTTACAACGCTAGATAAATTACAACCTTAATTATGTTGTATTCGTTACTACCTTAGTGCGGCATTCGTTAACCAGTTTTGGGATAATAAAAGTTCTATCTATATTACTGTCTAAAAGAACCATATATAGGTTATAGGGAAAGTTTCATATGAATACAAAAAATTTTACTACTCAAATACAATAATACCAATACAATGAGTAATTTAGACATACAAGTAAACGAACACGTTTTAAATAGAATTAACGAAGAATATAATAGTTTCACCACATTAAATTTGACTCAAAAGTTAAATCTGTATGTTGACTGTTCTAAGATTTAGAGGTTTTACAGAAACAAAACAGAGATGCCATAAAGAAACTGGTCGCTCGATATCTTTTGGTATTGCTGAAAATAAATTGGGAAAAAAACATAAAAATTATATTAAACTGTGTTTGTATAAAAATTCAACTTGCCTTGATTTACAGGAAATGATTCTGTTACCACAATCCAATCACGGACATGATTTTTAATAGTTATTACGTTCAATGTAGCTAATAAGTAAGAAGAACATAGAAGAATGGCAGTCTCATTTTAGTTAACATTGGATTTTAAATTGTCCAATTCATCTACGGAACCTTCACTTAATATTTTCTTTACCTTCACCTTTTCCACTACAGCATAGCGAATAACAGTTCCAATGTTACCTTACGCTAATTACAATAGCTTGTTTTCTTTACTACTTTAAAACAGTATTAAAGAAACATGCCTGTTCTCTGAAGAACTTAGATCACATCTCTTATACCCAATTATATTTTTGTATTTGTGCTCCATATCAGAAGGTTTTGGAATTTATTAATACAAAAAAATTAAAGAGTAAAATACTAGAAGTTCACTATTATATCGTTTACTAAACTTAACTTAAAATATTATTTTATTTCACATATTTATTTGAAACGATTCAATTTTACAGATCCAACTGGCAAGGCCGGCTATGTTTGTAATCCTGGCCAAAGCTCGGCGTGATTAAATGACTTGTTTTGACATTTATTTTGGTTCGACTCGGTATCATGGATTGCATTCGCTCTCAGAATCACCTCCATCACCAGTAATCCTTGTATCATTGTATCGTAGATTTTGTAGCTGTTGAATTGAATGTTTTACCACATTTACCTAAATATAATTTGACGATTATTATGCTTTTGTTGAAATGTTTAAACTTTTTTTACAAGTAGTTTAAAGTTATAAACAGTTCAATCATTCTTGCTTTGTAGTTTGTAATAAGTATAAAAAGCAATGGTAATGTGACGTAATCACATTTTATAGTTCTACAATATAATCTCGTTATCGAGTCAACTTCTCCCACGGGAAATTAAGTCCAAATTATTAAATAAAAATACAGGAGGCTTAAAACTAGCTCTTAGTCATAATGCACGAAAATATCTCAGTATAAAACATAAGTTAACAATTTATTGTAGTAAATTGTATAAACTTCTAGTTTTGTGTTTTTCAACAAAATAACCCATAACAGGTATAAAAAAGAATGAAAAGTTAATAAAAAAAACATTGTAACACAGTATTTAAAAAGTACGAAATTATAATATTTTTTCTTATAAACGCGTGCGAACCAAAGCGGGAGCACTAATATGACACAACTGTAGCAGCGGGCTTTCAGTATGTGATACACGCATCGATTAGCAAAATGTTTATTTACGATCTATGTAGGACGTACCTTGACGGAATTGTGCAAATAATAGAATACTGTATTCGAGGTGAAGTGGTGAAGGTTATGTTATCTTTCGTTATAGAGAGAAAACTAAACATTGGCGATTAGTAATTTTAAAAGACACACCCAACTTTGAAACTGACAACCCATTACTAGAGTGGTATATAACTCGTCACTGCCCGGCTTAGTCTCTTGTACTGATGACCTGCGGCGTTCATCATGGTGTCCCGCATACATCGACCCACCTGTCACTTCTGACAGGACCCACCACGTCTCATCCTGTCGTACGCTGCAACCTTACACTGTATCAGTTATATAATACTTTTACCACAACGTAATGGATTTATTTTCAATAGATTTCATTTAATTACTAATTAATACATTTAGGAAATCTTAATCTTAATCATTACTATATGATATAAAGCATAATTTATTATGACATCAACATTAATTTTTTCAAGGGCTACATAGCGTTTTTTGATATAACATTTTTTCTACAACCACTTGTTACTCAATCTCTTGTAGTGAAGAGACGTATTGAGGTTTATAGTTTTTTTAACATATAAATTAGTACACATTTGTGAAGAATTTATTTCATGAAAAGTCTAAAAAATTAATACATTTTCTAAAACTGTACAATGTGCAAATTACAATAACACAGGCTAAAGAAATATGCTTACTGGTAGAGACAGATCCAGGTTTTGTAATTTGTATCATTTCAACGAACTGAATTAGCAATGTAAAACACTTTTCGATTTCTGATGACTGGATCTCAACAAATGAGTCACTTACAATCCACGTTCTAACCGAGCAACTACTCTGCGCCATTACCAATGCAGATCATCTCCAGTTCAGTGTGCTCCGATAATATTCACGTGGTTAACCCCTCAGACCTAGTTATAAAGTTTCAAATCCTCAGTTTGTGACTGTTAAGTTCACACGCACTAACCGAGCAGATACTCTGCGCCATTAGGAATGGAGATAATCTCCAGGTGTTCATGTTAGTGTAATCTGATAATATTCACGTGGGTAATCCCTCAGACCTAGTTATAAAGCCTCAAGTACTCACTTTGTGATTGTTAGCAATGCAAATAATCTTCAGGTCAGTGTGCTTCGATAATATTCACGTGGTTAACCTCTCAGACCTAGTTATACAGCTTCTAGTCTTCACTTTGTGACTGTTAACTTCACTATTGTTAACATGTTGTGTTTTAGCCTCGCCTACCGTTAGAATAACCTAAATGTTGGATACTCTTCAGAATGTTTCAGGCGTTCTCTCTAGTTGAGGAACTGAAGGCGCTTATGTCACATTTGCCGAAGGCATATTACCTTTCAGCTAGATGTTTCAACAATATGTTGAGGCGATAAGAATACTCACGATATCGAATGCACTGTGGACAGAAAGATTTTATTCAGAATACAACTATTCGATATTGTGATTTGAGACAAAGAAATAGCTCACTGTGATCACGAAGGACCCACTATCTACTGGATGACCATCAACGAAAATCTAAAAACTTCAAGGAACGAGATACATTTTTGTGTGCAGATGTCACTTTGTTCCTCAAAGGCTTAACTTTTTCCTCTCTGAAAGCAGGTGTCATATGATGCTCTAATTTCCAAATTCGTGTATCATCGGATTTAATGGAGTTACCCATGTTTTTAGATAATTTGACACGCTAGCATCTCGATTATCCTTTCAAATTCTAAAACATTAAAAAGACATTCAAATTTACTCCTACCATCGGTTGAGGCATTTTTAACAATTATTTTGAACAACGGTATTATCATTTTAGTTGCTAAGATTTTCGACTTTTTCTACTCGGTTGAAACTAACTGAATTTTCTAGTCGATTTCCCATTATAAATATTTGTCTTGTTTTCCTATAAATAATTTTTAGTATAACTGGGTTAGCAAGTTTAGCTTTGAATAAAAAACTGCTCTTTTAAGTTTGATATCTTTTACGTAGGTAACACATGCAATACATTTATATATTGTTGCTAAAAAAGTGTGTCACCACTCGTTTATGCATGAGTAACGGATGTCGTGTTAACAATGTGTTTCACCATGGCGTGCTCATGTAGTGATTCATTATTCTTCTGGAGATCAAACTCTTTTCAAGTGAAACACTGTAACAACTCATATTAATAAGGAATAGTGTTTTTTGGCATGTAGTTTGACTATGGCTTTGAAGCTATGTGTAGTTTTTTTTCTGGGACATACTGAAACTTCGCAGATGTTATAGTCTTGCTCCAACAGCTGATTTTTCTTTTCTGTTGAAAACAGTAACATGTCAAAATATCACTGTATTGTCCATGTGCTTTCTTTGGTTATGTTAGATGTTTGTTGTAATAGTGTGACCATCAAAGTTTAATAATTATTCAAACAATGGATGATTTTATTAAGAAATTAAATGACGGCAGAGGGAAAAGAATGTAGGAATCAATTGAAGGAAATCAGATTATAGAGTGTAAACAGGTAAGTGGATTGTGTGTACTAGTAATTAATTATCTTCTTAGTTACAGGATAACCAAAAATATCTGGATAGGCTTAGGCCGCGTTTACACTGGAAACAAAACATGTTTATAAACATTGTTTCTGGAACTTTTGTTCCAGGAACAATGTTCCTGGAACTTTGTTCATATTTTGCTACTATCATGAACTATTTTGCACACAATTTTCCTAAACATTTTAGGACAGCAACTCTTGAAGATGTCGTCTGACGAGGATGATGTTCTTCTTCTAGCTGCCGCTACATGTGTTTTTTTATGTGACAGAGAACCCAGGAGGTTCTGGGTAAGGCCTGCACTTGCGTCACGAGGTGTTTATAGTGGAAGTGACCTATTGAAAGACCTTAAAAAAAGACGACGTGGATCTGGGTGGGGAAATAAGATGTGATGGAAGCTTTAAATATTTTTGTCGAGTAAAAATAATAGTCGCTCTGACGAGTGAAATAAATATCCTGGTTTCTAATAACCCCGGAATTGATTTTGAAGGATTATCTCTCCATATTTCAAACTTGCTCCTCTTAATGGACCATTTAAATTCGGAATTTAAGAGCAAGGAGGAGGAACTTTAAACACTAGGAGCTGAAATTAAAATCTTGGAGTCACGACTTGATTTGTAAAAAGATATTCGACAGGAGGAGATGGATACGTCGTTCAAAGTCCAGGACCAATCAAACGTCTGAGATTCTCTCTCTCAACAAACGCATCGAGTCTCTGCAAGCGGCACTGAGGCAACGGGACCTTCACTTTGCGTCGGTCACTGCTGAAAAAGACTCTTATAAAAGTAAGCTTGATGATATGTATAATAACATTAAGAATCTTAACCTTGACATTGAAAACAAAAAGAAATTAATAGAGACTATTAGTGTTAAGTTTGACTTAGCTAAAAAAGAAATTATTAATCTAAAAAAAAAATGTCAACAGATAAATGGTTGGAGGACGATATCATCGATGACTACTTTCAGTCAATGCAAAATATTGCTAATGATTTGGGTCAATGTTTATTTCTTAGTCCCGCTGTCTCTCATGCTATTAAATCTGGCAACAAAGTAATTATATCTGATGTGCTAAATTCCCCAGCTTATCAAGCATGTAAATATGTGTTTGTTGCTGTCAGTAACGGCACTAATGTAACTTGCGAAGGGAAGGACTCTCATTGTTCACTTTTATTTATTGATAAGTCTAGTCTTACGGCATATCATCTGGATTCTGTATCAAAACTAAACGCTGTTCCTGCTGAGTGTACAGCAACCAATTTGAATATTTCCTCTGAAAATTGCTTCTCTGTAAACTGCCCTCAGCAAAAGAACGGGTATGAGTGCGGTATAAACGTAATTGTGCATGCTAAGTTAATATTTAATTATTTTTGTCTGCCACAGGTTAAAACATCGTTTATTGATTGGTTTTATAACAGCCCCAGTCCTGACCGTGAGCATGCTGGCTCAATAATTAGTACTTTAGCTACTAAGTGCATTGTAAATAGGGAGTCTGCATGTGATGGAGTTGAATGCTTTAGAGACACTTCTTCTACTTGTACTCAAGTAGTAAGTCCTCTCATGATAAAAAATCCTCGAATGAAAAATGGAGCTTGGTTAAATTAAATAAAAGGAAAAAAGGAGATAAATCAAAGTTAGTTCTAAAGCAGTCAACTCATATTGAATGTAGCAATAGATTCTCTGGTTTATGTTCAGAGCCTCAGGATTCGCAGGTTTCCTATATGAGAAATGTGTCTGGGTTGTGGAAACAAAGAAATCAGTATGTTAGTACAGGTAAACAAAGTGTCTCTATAGCTGAAAATGTAAAATTCAAGTGTAAGGACAAAACTCGAAGTGTGTCTGAGAAAAATGGTTCAATTGCTCTTGATGAAACTGTTGACTTACCTTGTAATAATTGTTATCAAACTGGCAGTTCTGACAGTGACACTATAAATAGTGAAAGTGGTTGTACTAATTTAAACAATATGTTATTGATAGGTGACTCTATGATCCGATATGCTAGTATTTCAAGTTGTAAGAGAGGGGCTATGGTGGAATGTTGCCCTGGTGGCAAAATAAAAGATATAAAGGAGAAACTATTGAAGTATACCAACTATAATCTTCAGTAATATATTTCCATGTTGGAACGAATAATCTCAAAATGTGGTACAGGGGACGGGCGGGTTACAACGGCGGCCATGGTAAGAGGGAGGTTCTCCACGACCTGGCTGACCTGTTGTTCACCACAAAAACTCATTTCCCCAATACCATGGTTTTTGTTAACAGCGTATTAATAAGATCTGATTTAACATACAGAGCTCTCTTTGACTTTAATGAACAAGTGAAACTGATGTGCAATAATTTTGATGTTGTGTGTGTTGAGGCTAATTGTTGGGTGAAGAGACATCATCTTGCAAAGGATGGAAGATATCTTAAAAAAAAACAGGAAACTACCAGCTGGGGAAGTTGTTTTTGAGTGTTTTTACTGCAATTGGTGACCGGATTCAGGGGTTTCTCACTGTTGATGCAAACTTGGACATTAATGAAAGTATTTTGGTAAGTGATAAAACTATTTTATCTAAGACGCCCCAATCTAAACCCTATGTTGTGCCTTCCACTGCCAATAGTTCTTTTTTAGAGGCAATGTCTCGGGGAACTGTGTAGATAATAATCGATCAACTCGCAATCTCAAGTTAATTCATCACAACGTGCAGGGTCTCTCTGGAAAAATAGACAGTTTTCAAATATTTATTGATTCCGAAGATCCAGATATTGTTTGTTTATCTGAACACCATTTAAGAGATTATCAGTTTGAAGTAACATCTTTGCAGGGTTTTAATGGCATCACAGTTTTCTGTCGTAAATCTCTTCAAAAAGGATGGGTTTGTATATTTAGTAAACCTTCTATAAAATCTGAGGCCATAGATGTCTCACGTTACTGTCTAGAGGGTAAGTGTGAACTTGCTGCAGCAAGGTTTCAGTTTGGTAACAATCAAACACTCCTTATTGTCGCTGCTTATAAACCACAGCCATTTTCTTCCTCAATACAGGAGCACGACATTTTTTATGCACGTCTATCGGATTGTCTTGCAAAAGTGATGAGTTCAGAGGGTAAAACAATTGTTGTAGGTGATTTTAATGTCGATTTATCTGTTTCTGATATTAAAGCTGACAACTTGTTGTACATGATGACCTCTCATGGGTTGGGAAATAAAATCACATCATACACTAGAGAATTTAAAAACTCAGTCTTTGATAGACCATGCCTACACTGATCTTCCTGATTCCACTCGTAATGCCTCTGTTTTAATCACGGCCATTGTCTAATCACCATGCTCAGGTGGTAATTGTTCAGTTATCACTTCCTGGGAACGCTAACCACCCCAGGTTTTTACTTAGGCGATCATTTTCGGAGGATAATATCCGTATTTTCAGGTATTTACTCATGAGTGAAACTTGGTCCACGGTCTATGAGGCAGATAAAATGGACGATGAAATGCGTATTTTTGGATCATCCATATCGTATTATTTTGATCAAGTATTTCCTGAGAAGAAAATTAGAATTCGTAAGAATGTCTCTAAAGGTAAAGTGTCTCTAAGTGTTGATCTACTGAAACTTCGTGATAAGGTCATCCAGTGGTATCACTTGACTAAAGATTTGGATTCTTCTGATGTGAGAAGACAGCATTATTTATCATTAAAACGGCAGTACGTCTAAAATTAGAATTGCAAAATCAGCCAAAGTGCTTGAGGAGATCCAGAACTCTTCAAATAAAGCAAAAACTGTATGGGATATAGTGAACGAAAATAGGGGAAAGAAAAAGCACCAATGCTTCGTTCCTCAAACCATTAAGGATGAAGAGGGCGTTGATGTGAGTGATCCAAAGCTGGTCTCAAATATTATTAATAACTTCTTTATAAATGTTTCCCATAATGGTTTCACTTCTACTGGGGGAGTTTTTTCAGATTATCTTCCCTGCTATAACACATATTCTTTATTTTTTACTCCTGTTTGTAGGAAGGAAATGTCAGACATTATAAAATCTTTAAAAGCAAAGACATCCTCAGGCTATGACAACATATCATCTAAACTGCTTAAGTCATGTTGGGAATCCTTTGCTGAACCACTTGTGCATCTCGTTAACTGTTCTTTTGAAAGTGGAATCTTTCCAGATGTGTTAAAACTAGCTATCGTAAAGCCTTTGCACAAAAGAGGAAATTAGTTTAGAATATTTTAGTAACTTGACGAAGTCCATTGCACTATTGAATGTGTTTAAAGACCAATAAAGATCTTGAATCTTGAGATGCAATACGCATTGTATCTTTGTCTTGCAGAAGAAGGCAATGCGAATTGTTTCTGGCATTCGTCAAAGAGAGTCTTGTAAATCTGTTTTTAAAAAGCTTGAAGTTCTGACATTTCCTTGTGTTTACATTTTTTACACTTTGATGTTTTTTAAGCAGAACCATGGTATTTTTCAATCTCTTGTCCCTCAATCTGGATATATCCTGCGAAACAAAACAAAAACTGAATATTCCTTACCATACCACTTCCTTCTTTAAGCATCACACCTATTACAGTACCATATCATTGTTTAACGCTCTCCCTGATCACCTTAAATCTAACTTGGATCTAAACTATTTTAAAAGAAAGCTCAAGTCATTTCTAATTGAAAATTGTTTTTATTCTATAGAAGAGTATATTAAAGGTAGATAGAGTACCATACATAGATTGCTAGTAGTTTTTAGTTATATTTACTTTGACGCAAACCTATGCATGTACTTATGTTATTATGGCAATAAAGAAATTTTGACTTTTTGAGTGACAAGTGTAGATTTTGAGTTTCTCATAATTAGTGTTGGCCACAAAATAGGAAGGAAAAACAGTAATTTTAGGAAACCAATACCCGTCCAAGAAAGACTTGCTATTACCTTGAGGTTTTTGGCTACAGGCGATTCCTATGCTAGTTTTCAGTACTTGTTTAAAGTTTCTAAAAGTACAATTTCAATAATAGTTCCTGAAGTGTGTGACGCTTTAATAGAGTGCTTGAAAGAAAACATTAAGGTAAGTAAGTGCTGGATAAATTAAGCTGGACAAATCAATTTGAGTTTAGTATAATTTTTATTAATGACCAATTAGAACAGGTTAATCGATACGCTAAGAAAAGTTATAAAAAACATTTTCTTCTTCATGATTTTCATTTTGAGGTGGCATTACATCAAGAGAGTTGGAATTATCCTCGTTTGAGACAGATTTTGTAGTACAACCACTTTGGTTAGAAATTGCTGAAGTCGACCGTGGCGGTGGGTAATGGAAATCAAAACGCACATCCATAAGCGTACTCTCCCATTTCAGCTTTAAACAAAATATTATTTATATCATGTTTTACTATGGCCTGTTCTCTTTTAGTTTATAACTGTCGTAGCACTGATGCTACGTGTTCTCCCCCCACCCCCCCCCCCCCCCACCCCCCCCCCCCCCCACCCCCCCCCCCCCCCACCCCCCCCCCCCCCCACCCCCCCCCCCCCCCACCCCCCCCCCCCAGTTCCTGTAAAGATTCTTTTTAAAGAGTTAAATATATAGAAAGGTTTATCGGTTTGAATTTGATATATGTGTTTTATAAGACCAACTCTTACGGAGATGTATGTAAACATTTTTTTTAAAGGGACCTTTGACTCGCCTCCCCCTCACCTACGCCACTCTGAGGTTAGATGACTTTTAGTATGTTACATTACCATGTACTCCGAAGAATGCCCCAGAGTTGGTTTTGCCGCATATTGTATTCTGACGCTAAAATCATTCTTTAACACGTTTTGATACAAGTAAGATACACGTTTTGGACAAGGATTTGAATTCTCGATCTATTAACCCAGATATTACTAAAACTTTGCGTCTAAGAGCCGAGAGCCAATTTGCAGTGTTGGCTCTTAAACGAAAAACATCCCTTCTGTTGATATGCACTCCCGCTTTGTCGTTTGCTGCTCTACTTTCGTACATCCGAGTCACCTGGCATCGGTAATCATGATCAGCAAACATCTATCTATTAACAACATCTAACGTGACATACATGAAAAGATTTTAAAAGAGACTAAAATTCTCATAAATGTTCATGCCATATTTTTATACTATATTGGAACATATATGCATACTCAGTAATTTTATGAAGGAGTGCAATATGCAGTTGAAAAACTATTGTGAATAAATAATAACTTCTATTTAGATAACCGTAAAACAAACAATACGATTTTGCTAGTCATAAACGAAGCCAGTCTGCATGTATATATTATTCATGAAGATGAAATTGGTATGACAAGCGTAATAGAGACCTCCTTAAACTTTTATGCTGATTTCACATTTACCGTTTCTCATCGCGTGACTAAAGCAATTCAGGATCAAATAACATGTCGTGACATAATAGAACGATACTTCCACAGTCGACCAGGGAGTGACACGGCACGTCCTAATAATTACGACATAATATCCTGAACACGGCAAGGTCTGTTCGTGAATGGTCTATCATTTCTGGAATCAACACCCACCTCGAACTTTATTCCAATGTTCAAGTAGAAATCGTGATGGTCTGACCAGAATGAAAGTAACAAAGTAAAGAATGCAGGAAATAGCTAATGTGGATTTCGATTTGATAAAACGGTAGTGCACGATTACTACATTAAGCTAATCACCGCACCGGCCATATACATTCCGACCTAACTTTTTTAATGAGCAAATTAGTTAACAAAAATAGACAGTTAAAATGTATATCGATCTATACTCCTGCAGCCTCTACTCTCTACAAAATTGTATTCGATCAGCAGTTTTAGACCACCTTTTATTCATATGGAGATAGGATGCTGAAATGTTATAAGGAAAGAGTGCCTATTGTAGGAATTGGATACGTTCTCCGCCGAATCTAAAATTATATGTTTTAGTATTTCAAAGCTGTTGTCATATAGTTGAATTAAAACACATTTTATGATTTTAATAACGATTTGAATTTACATTTCAGGAGCATACGTAGCATAAACATACATAATTAAAGTAATATTTTAGTTCATAAAGTATCGGTTTGGGATTCAGACACAATACACGATAAAAATATTTCAATTTTTCGTTTCATACACCCTGAATACAAAGAACAGGCGCGAGTTGTCAATACGTTGTATTACACGGTCATGTTTCTCTATTTTATACAAAGTTATAAAAGCTGATATGTCATAATATAAACATCCTACTTGCGGGGAGTGCCACTTTAGATTTGAATATGGCACATAACTCTATCAGTAGCCGTGAACACGATAGCCAGCTGTACCGACCTTTAGGTCATACCTTAAAAAATGGGAGCCTCCTACTATCTGTAATTCTCCTGGACAGGTTCTGGTAGGATTATTCTTGCCTAGGATAGCAAGCGGAGAGCGGTGGTTGTTTCGGAGTCGTTGTGCGGAAATCTCTGAACCATATGTAAATTATAAGATTATTATTTCCTTATCAAAGCTAGTAGGTTTGGATACGGTAAATATAGTGGCGGATCTACGGGAGATAATTAGTCCTCTGATAAGATGCCCTATCCAGGTTACGACGACACGAGGTGGCAGAACTGTTTAAAATTGTTACATAATTTTTTTTATTTAAGCATGTAAATATGCTGCCTAATATAACCTAGAGTTGAAATTCCGCTGAGCATAAGTAAATATATTGCCTACTATTACACATAATTTTTAATTTGTATGATTACTTGAGTTATTACTAATATTATAACTGCAGTATGCTTCTAAAGTCAGTGCTATGTTTGTAAATAAAGTTTTCCATGTCAAAAATGAGATTTTAACTAAAAACCTAGACAGATATAACATACATATTTTCAGATTTCAAATAGTTAATTTTAGAACAAAAGCTTAAACTTTTTATATTTCCATCTCTTGATCGAGGATAACAATTGTGTTAGCAATGTTTTTACGTAGTATAGTGTGAACCAGAAAACTCAGAAGATGCTGACACTTATATTCATTTATATTAGGCTTGGCTATTATTCTCTTTTTCTTACAAAGAATAGTGACTTTACATGAATACTTAAATTTTAAGTCTGTTAATTTAACTTAAATCTTTTGAGCAAACGCAACAATCACGTGTCACAAAGTACAAAACATTTAATCATTCATAATTCCTAAGCAATTTTAACGAATTTATTAGTAGATAATTAAAAAAACAAAAATAAAATAATTTCACAACTTTTACTATTTTTTTAGTACGCGGAAAGTTTTATCTTTAAAACCTCTACAACGTTCATTAAAATTCGAGTTAACGAGAACAGAAGAAAGTTTTATTTTCAGTGATGTTGCTCGCTTTAAAGCGTCAGGAAATCACCGGTCGAGGTCAGCCTGAGCGCGTAGAGACATCAAAGACGTGTAACGTGTTCAATATCAGTGAAGTATTCTCTATATAGACCGTGCCCTGACAAAGGCTGGAAACATAGCTTGTGAAAACACGCTCTTTGTATGAGTACCGGTAACGAAGTTCGTAATTAATACCCAACTCGCATTTTTACCAGGCAGCTACGCGTTTTTTTTTGTTCAGAACTGTTATATCATTAAAATAGGAACAAAATTAAACAGGATATTTGAATTATCTTGGATATTTATCTTGGAACCACTATTTTTGAATCAAATAAAATGGTTTAACTTGTAGTATATAAATTAATACATAAATTCAATGTATTACTTTACACTGAACGTGGATGCCACTATCGTCTTATAATATCTTTATTTGTTTTTGAGATATTGAGGTACTGTTATCATTATTTATGACATTCAGTTATTCACAGTTTTCGATAAGCACAGAATAAAGCTTGACAGAAATATTTTCTAAAAAAGGAAGAAGTTTTATTTTACTTGAAAAAAGTTTATTTCATTACTTTCGGTAGTACATTAGCGGTACATTTCGCCCCATAAGCAAAATTTTAAACTTCAAACCCTTGTAAGACTTTATTTTTAGTCACATAGTGATGGGAGATGTCTTATTTTTAGGATTTTATTAAACATTTAAATTGTTTATTATTTTAGATATATTTCACTGCAAGTAATAAAAAAAAACTCAAACTTTGCTATACTCATTGCTTGAATATTAAAATATTATAAACTAGAAAAAACTAAAATAGCGTTTGTATGCATATTAAACTATGTCTTAAAGGTAAGACATCGCTTATAATTATATGACGTACAATAAGGGCATACATGTGTTTAAAGTTAAACATTGTTTTTTATGACAAAGATGTTTTATGGCAAAGATCGAGGTCGTCTTATACAGCCCTCTAAACAATTTATATAATGTCTTCTAGGAATACATTTTGAAGAACCATTAACTTCCAAGGAAAGCTTACTTTCAAAGTAAAAAAGTAATATTTTGTGGAATAATTTGAAACAGTTCTTAATTATATAAAAACAGGTTATTTTCAATTTTGTGCTTTTTTACTATGACAAAAATTGTTTTATTTTGTTAAATGTTAAGTTAGCGTGAGATATTTTGATGTAACGAAAACGTCTCTTACTTTATTACCCAATGTGCCACTAAGCACTTAACCATGTATAAAGTATTGCCATATTTAACCACATTACAAATCCCACAAAAATTTTGGCAATAAACTTTTTTAGTATACGCTATGTTTCCTCTAAGTATTTACAATATTTACAACAAATATATTAAAATATAATGAAATATTTCAAATCGCTGTTAGTTTGCTCTAAGGCGAATTAATGCCGACTAGCTGTGATACCAGCTGTGCTATTGCTTCTTAACAACAACTTATCCTATTATAAAACGACCTGAAATAAATCTTCTTGTACCTATCATTGCATTTTCTTGTGTACACAACTACACGTTTTTAGGAATAAACGTTCTTTCGACCAACTCAACTGAATTTGTAATAGTTAGTTCACATACACTGCAGTTAGAAACATAATGTTGCAGTTTAACTTGTTGATTACATCTACTATCATATATTTATTATCCAGATTGTTTCTCAACCTCGTTCTGTACAATGCTAAGGATTTGTGCTGAACTTGGAAAAAAAAACTTAATACTTTTTAAATTTTACACGTGACGTATATTTAACAACTAATATACATGCATAAAAGTCCATAATATCACTGACTGGATGATAACAAATCTCTAAAAACTACTAAACGGATTTACATGGACAATTTTTTATATGTTCGCCTTAAGTAGAATCGGGTTTGTATAAGTTTCAGCCTAGCCGTGGATATTTGTATGAAAACTACCAATGTGTATAATTGTAAATACATCAAAAATACCATTAACGCTCCACCTGAAGTTGTAGATACAATCGCAATATTTATTTTCCTTTTTTATAACCAGTCACTAGAATTTCTGTCTAACTGTTATATTACTCACATAAAATCAACACTCTTCGTAAACATTAAACATTCCTGAAATATAAAATTGTAAAATATACCTCACAAATGAAAGCGTCTTATTATTTTTCTACTTTACACCTATATGAAACATCTAAGTTAACGCACCCAATAATACTAAAAATATACATACTGGTGTTATTTATATTGCACAAAAGGTCCCTAAGTAAGACTGTGCCATCCTCAACATTTCTATTAATATTATATTGCATTGTAAATTAAACATTATCCCTACATGGTATTGTTAATAACCAATACGGAATGTTTACGATTCATTGGTCCAACATATGACAAACATCGAAACATTTATGTTAAACTTTAAATAATTTAATGTGACTTATTTAAAAATCCATTTATTAATGTGCAACGATAAATATTTTTCCGTCTTTTGTTTTCTTTACTTTGTTTTCAAGAACGGTAAAAGCCGCCACAACACTACTGTTTATAGCAGAGATGTGCATAAACTGTGACCTCTGGCGCATAGAATAATAATAGCTGTAATAATGCATCTCACTTGTAGGTTACAAATTAAAAGAAGGAGATTTTACGTATGGTGGAAAGAGACATTTCTAATACGGAAAATACTTTAGAAAAGTTGTTTAGGAAAATTATACGAATTTTCAAATTTTAAGGGATAAAATTTGAGTATATGTAATAAAATTCCTAATAGTAAAAAAAATTTTAAACACCAGTTAATTTAAGAACCGAGTTGATACTTATTTTATTGGCTGAGCATTAGCATTAGGTTTCGCTAAACCTATCAATTTTAGAAATGAAAACTTCACTTCTGCCTAGCACTCCATGTCGAGAGCGAACTGAACTGACTTGGAATTTTGCGTCAAGATTAATTCTGTATACAACAACGATTTCAATGATGGTGTATGTCACCCCATGGGATGTGGCTGAACCAATAGCTAACATTTTTACATAGGTCCTATAAGTAACAATGATGGGAAAAAGAAAATTGCTCCATAAACTTACAAACAGCAATTGAAATCTTACATCAGTAACAGATGATCTTAACGAAACGATAATCTTGAAATTTTGCATAGAACCTCAGTGAAGCCTGTTGCGCGATATGTGGTGTGACGTACTACATCTTCAGGAACTTCTGTTCAGGAACATAAGTGGAAATTAAATAAATCTAGGAGCCTATAACTTGATTTTGTAAAAGAAATACATTAGATGCTAATATCGCTGTCCACTGCCTAGGACCTAATACCAAATGGAAATGAAAGAGGAATCTTGTTGGCCAAAAACTCGTTCAGGTTATCGTGTACTAGGCCTCAAGACCGGCAGCCTAGCTTGGAAAGTTATGTCTTTGGCCAATAAATGGATTCTAATACTCCGCCATACAGTTTCAGGATTTTTTTTTATGTTAAAACACTATTATTAGGACTAACACTAAATATTAGAGTCCCTTGCAGTACTAAACGTAACTTCTCCACACTGAACCCTAGATCGACCGTTCCGTTCTAATATTTCAGAGCGCACATTTCTGGATGAGCATCTATTTACACCAGCTGATATTTGTAGAATTCTTTATTTCTCAACATTGAGTTTTATTCAATTATAAAACGAACAAAATTCATTTTAAACGACAGAAATCAGGCATGAGTGAATATTTTGGAGATAAGCATATGATTGAGTGGCCCGAATTCTATTACAGTCCGACACCTTTTAGGTTTTTATATTAATCGACTTTAACAAAACACCCATATTAGTCTAAAAAAACTTTAAGAACCGTCAGAACCGTAATTATCGCAACTTTTTTCTTGAATCAATTAAGTATAATTAAAAATTAACAGAGTTTTTATTTAGTCCCAAACACTACAACACATAATTTTAGATTTATATTATGTACGCTAATTACAAACCAATTGGCAGAATTATTGTCTGACATTTAATTTAAAACTAACTAAATAAAATTAGTAAACAAAGAAATGTCTGCCTGCCAACTGTTTCACAATCCAAGTAGCAATAGGGCTGGAAAAATAGGAGCCCAGGATACTGGACTTACAAAATAGTACGGATTGTTCCATAATATATATAAAAGACGTTGGTTCAATAATATTTTGTGTAAAAGGTTTATATATATACTTAGGTATATATATATATATATATATATATATATATATATATATATATATATATATATACTTTATATATATATATATATACTTTTAGAGATATACTTGTTTAAGGCTTGAACCTTGCAGCTCGATCTGTTTGGGCCGTTACCGTGAAAATACGGGGACAAAATATCAACCATTCCAATATTCGTGGCTGGAGAACCTAGTTTCCCATAGTCAATAAACACGCACCTCAAAGCAAGGCTGTCTCGCATGGTAATCAATGGCAGCAGACTAGAGTCAGGAATGGCGGTCGGTTGTTGAAAAATAAGATTGTTGGACGGTTTGCGACAAAAGTGTAAAATCTGTTTGAAACACAAATGTTACATTACTCGCGTTTATTTGAGTGTTATCCGTCCTTAAAGTTTCTTTTAGAGAGAATAAAATTTTATTGAAAATATCACTAAAGCTCTTTCTAATCCTGAAATAAGGAAGGATTAGAAATATAATTTAAAGGAATAAAACATACAAGTTTAATTGATATTGTGTTAAAACCATTATTATGAATGGTGTTCTTGCGGTTACCATGAAACTCAAAGTAAGAGTTTTTCTTTCTTGGTACTGTCTTTTGTACATATTACGTTTTTATAGAAGAGGAATAAAATATGCAGTTTTGTTAAATTTTTGTGTTAGTTTAAGATGGAATTTGTCTTTCAAACAGTTGAAATTTACACCTATGTGTAGGTTATTTATAGGTTAAAAATGTGTATTTTCTCCTGAATCACTAATGACACTTTCATTAATTTGTTTAAGTAATAACGAATTATTTAAGTAATAATAAATCTGCAGTTCAATGTTAGCACGTAAAGCGTTACCTCGTAAATGTCATCATCGAATCCAGTTTAAACGAAAAAAAACAACACAACACATTTTTAGCAGTGGTTTATCAAAAAATGTGCGAATCCAAATTTCTTGAGTAATGTGATTTTACGGATGAGGCCAAATTGTAAGACAAATTATTTTAAATTTTTACAACCCACACATTTAGTCCATTGATAACCCACATGCAAATACACAGGATCGTCACCAATATCGGTTTTCTTTAAATGTTTGGATTGACATAATTTGTGGTTTTTTTTTCCTGATATTCGTAACGGCAAACAAATTTACAGTTTTTGACATGACCTTCCAACTAATGTTGAGGATTTGCCACAGAACACCCGCAATAATATGTGGTTTATGCAAAACGGATCTCCAGCCCATTTTTGTTTAATTGTTAGAAAGTATTTGTGTGGAGCATAAAGCATAAAGTGGATCGGTGGTGGAAACCCAGTTCCTTAGCCTGCTAGGTCCCCAAAACTCAATCCCTGAGACATGTTCCTATGGGGCCACCTACAGTCACTGGTTTATGTCACTCCCGCAGGTAAAGTCGAAGATTTACGAGCAAAGATAATAAATGGTATTGGTATAATCTAGCAATAACCTGGCATTTGTGAAAGAGTTTTACAGTCAATAAGGAGGCGCTTGGCTGCCTGCACTTTAAATTGAATCCACCACTTTGAAGAAACAAAAAGTTTTCCTCGATATTTTTGGTAAAATTAGTCAACTTTGAGTTTTTTTGGTTGGAATAATTTAAATGTCCTCAGTTTTGAAACGGATAAAAGATTCTGTTAATATTTTATTTTGAAAAGTGTCTACCATAGGTTAATACAATTCTCAAGTTTCAAATTTTATCTTAACTCTTACAATACAACTATATTTTTTTTTAATATAAAAAGCACACAAAGAAAGATAGATGGAAAACTAAATGTTTTAGGAAATACCTTCATATGAACCTGTTTGCTCATTTTTGAGTAGAACAAAATGCCAAAGTATTGGAATACATTTCTTAACTGATCACTCTGTATAATTTTGCTATATGTGCGCTAAACTTAACTGTAATTTATTCATGTACACTTTTAATAAGCTTATACAAGGCGTAGAAAGCTAAAAGAGGCTATTGATTGTGGTCAAACTTAAAACAATTAAAATGATAAATGGTTATAATAGGATGCTCCCACGTGAAAATAAAATAGACGAAATAAATATTTATTTTACCTAAATAGGATCAACGATGAGAAAGAGTGTGTGGACATTACTATCGAATATCCTATTAACCTAGGGTTTACATCATATTATTTTCTTTAAATTATTATTTGGTCTTTATTACACTTGTAGTTTTAATAAGTAGGCTAAACTAAGAAACAACTTCAATATAAAGGTATTATTTACTGTAATATTCATAGTTAAAAATAGCATTTTGTACCCAGTAAAATCATAAATAATTATTTTCAAAAAAAAAGAGAAACAATAAAATTCAAGTATGCTGATAGTTTTGACACTAAATCAATAGCTAATTATCTGCGCCGACATCGGGGACGTCTTTTACGTCGCACGTCCAGTGAGTTATAATTCATACAGATTAAGCAATACCATATAAAAGTATTTTTCAGGTGCATTTGAATATTTTAAATTCTTCGTTGGCTTGAAATACCGGTGTTATGTTTACTAATTCCACCTTCATGGCTGAACAAAGTATTTGATTGAACTTTAAAGTAGCAAAATACTGGCGTTTTCGTCTGAGTCAAGTATGGGACAATACCAGAGAGTATAGTAGAGAGTACTCGTCCTGCTGTAGAGGAAAATGATTGATATTCCAGGCGTTAAACCATCTTGATTTATGCTTTGAAATAGCTGCATCAAATATGTTTCAACTATAATTGACGCAGTGTATTTGAACAAGAGCTCTAGTATCCCACTTAGCGAGAAAACCAGCAATAAGCCTCTGTGAAATAGTGCACCAAGCGAGTATGGATGTAAAACCTACTGGACACGCCCTCATTTTCCCTTTAGATTATGGCAGGACGTTTCATTTGGTGAACATAGAACAATGTTCAACGTGTTCTTGGATGATTTATAATTTTAAAAATGTTCAATTCGTAACTGATCCTAGTTCATTTCGTTCCACTTGTTATTAATGTAACTTTTAAGTTGTAGGCTTTCCAAATACTCGAATCATCCTAATTTTCTTTATAAGGGGACGAAGTAAATTTTCTTACTACATCGTTAAGTGTATCGTGCTTTTAAGCGTAATTTTAAGTTTTATGTTTACTTCAACGGATAAATGTTCGTTGGAAAAGTATTTTTATGTGATTGATGAGTTTAGATTCAGTTCACCTTCCACATCAATAAGAACTGCAATCACCGTGTAGAATTTGATGCTGTCAGATACTCCAGAAATCTGGAGTCATGTGAGTCTGAATAGATAAAAAAGTCGGCAACGAGGAAGCTCAAAATGAACTATTTACATCGTGTAAACATCAGAGACAACTACACCATAAGCGTTTATTGTCATACAGAAGACAAGAGATATCCCCATTATCTCATTATGTGTACAAATGTATATTTTTACTCGGTACGAAATGACTACATTAAGCGGTTTGAATATTGAGTTTGACTGTTGTTCGCCTTCCGCTTAGGGAACCGTCTACAGATCTGATGATATTACCAACTTTACTCCTACAATCTTTTTTTCTAAGGGTTTTTCTAGTAGCTGCACTAAAAAGAACGTAAATTGGAGCTAAACTTAAGTTAAATCAACCTCAACCACCACAGCTACGTTATGAGTATTATTATATTATCACCCATTTTTATAAGAAAGTACAGTTGTATTATGCATTATTATGTTTTAAGCAACTTGATTTTTGATGCTCATTTTAAAAAATTTCTTCTTCATTTGTTATCTTTTGTAAAACATTTTGCTTTCCTACTGTAATATAACTAAAATTACATTAACTTGATGGATAAACTTATGCAGAAAGTAATACATCTCATATAGTGTAATGAAATACATGCCTAATCAATATTATTAGATTATGACGCTTTTCTTTGAAAGTGAAATGTGTAAGAATTAAGTGCTTTCTAGTAATTTATACGAGAGTGACTAATCTGTTTATCGACGTATTCAATGTGAGTCTACCGTAGATTACTGTAGGTTACATACTCGTAGATCAGTTATTTAGAATGTAATGATGGGAATCCAGAATAGAGCCTGTTTTGAATAGACTTGTTGCTTAAGGCGTTTAAATTTTGCATTATTTAATTAACACTAAATTTTATTCTAACAAAATGTATAAATAATAGCTTAAAAATTGTGGTATTTTTAAAAAGCTAACCGAAAATTGCATGGAAGCCAATAGAAAAGTAAGAATATTTTCAACAAATAAAAACAGCTTGCAATAATACAAAACGGCTAATACCTCATTTGGTATTAAGGAATAAAAATAACTGAATTAAAAGCACGCGTAGATCACGCGTTTTGACGAAAATGGCCATGCTCTATATTTTACTCAATTTGGTTAAATTGGTTTTATAAGTGTCGGTAGCATCCGAAAAAACTAAAAGAGTATAATAAAATTGTAGTTAGTTGTACATACATAATCCTAAAAAACAGCACATAAAATTATTCAAAATACTTCAAATTTGAAAAGTATAAAATATGTGATAAAGGAGATATGTAAATGGTACAAAGGTAGTATGAGGGTTAAACACAACTGAAATTACTCGAGTTTGAAAGCCATTTATTATATTAGGAAGATGGTTTAAAGGATAAAATAAAAATTGAGTAATATTTTAATAGCAGTGCAAACATAGCAGCAGCTAACCTCCCGTTAAGGTTTGGTTTATACTGTGAGTTTATATATATATGTAATGGTTAATCTCCGTAGTGATTGACCATTAATCCAACCAGGAGTAGGAGTATACAAACTAACGACAGGCCTCGGCTCCTCCCTTCATGACAGGATTAACTTGAAACATCTTAAGAGAATGTGGTAGGAATGACTGTACAGGGATTATAAGATGTGTTTGGGTCTACTGTGTTCAAGACACGCACAATGGGGAAGGGATAGTCCTAATTACCCAAGCAGTGAGATGTCACTGTAACTGTAATAGCCATACTAACTGAACTCTATTATGGTGTAGTAGGTACACAATATATTGTAGTAAGCGTGTACTTTTGTGCCTGCCATTAGTGCATTATTTATAACCTGGGCAATTTAGTAGCAATTTGATTTCCATATTAATTTTATCCGATGAATACATCTTTGAGGTAGGTAATATATGATATTAAAGCACCCATTAAAAAAAAACTAAAAGAGAAAACATTTCCTACCTTACTACGTTTATACTAGTCTAACTTTACCTTCTTTCAACTCAATTGTGATTCAATCTTCATTTAATTAAATAAACTATAAAATATGTTCATACTTTTTTTTTAGTTGATTTTTCATTTGGAAAAATATGAAAGTAATTTTAAGAAGCTTTTAAGGATATAACGGCCGTTTAAGAGGTAACTTTAGTACGAACTAATAATTTGATACATAGGGATTTAAAACTTTTCATAGATTCATACAATATTTCATTATAAACGTCAGTAAAATTCCAAAACCTTCTTTTAAATTAATTAAGTTTTCTTTATTTTACCGTATTTTGAGCAACTTGCTAACACAATTTCGATGTTTCAACCTCTATGGTTCCTAGGCATACTATTCAATCGTTACCCATTTCTTATTCGTTACCTAATAATAATTTCAAATTATTACATAGAATATTCATATCTTTATAAAAAGATATGAATATTCTAATTAATATAATTAGATAATAAGATATTAATTAATTTAACATTATATAAATAATGTTAAATTAGTTATAAGGCTTCCATTGTAGTGTAAAAGTTTGTTTTTGGGCCTGAGCAGTATAATCTTGGCTACATCAGCACTGTGGAGCTGCTGTTGATTGAAATAAGTTCCATCCCACTCAATAAACCAATAGACTTGCACTTATTTGCGGGGTTAGAGCCCCCTCAGGTAAATAAATATATATATTTAATAAATATAGTGCACCCATAGTATTGTTATGGAGAAAATGGTTTTGAAAGTTATCCGTCCCCTCCTTCTTCCCAATATTCAAGTCACGGTTAATGTTTGTTTCGTAAAACTTTCATATGTTCCGATTCTGGTACCTAATAATAAAATCTAAGTTAAATTGAGGGGGAACATGTTTCTACCTCTAAACTTGTATTGGTGCTAAACTACTCAGTGCATGTAAATGTGCATTAAAAAACCGGCATAGTTTATAGTCAACCGTTTAGCATATGCTGAGTTAAAAGTAAATAAAAGACTTTCATTGTGCATATCGCTGTATGTTTCTATTCAGACTTATTGAAAGTATGAAAACGCTGAAAACGCTCTTATCACTGTTATATCTTCTTTCTCGTGTACACTTTAATAAATATCTATATAAAATGAATCATGTCAAAATTTGAAATGTTAGATTTACAATTTGGAATATTCAAATGAAGGATATAAAAAAAGTGTTTTCTTTGTATTAAAACTCAATAAGAAATCTCAATAGTTTGAGCCCTCCTATCTCCCTTATTGAGGAAATTATATCAATAAAATTTTGAGAGTAAAAAAAAGTAATAAAATTAATAAAAATAAATTCCTGGGTTGATCACCATACTGGAAAATGTGCACAGGGTGAAATGTGGGCAAATAAATATTTTTTGATATGGTTTATTAAACGAAAATAATGTCTCTTACAGTATTCCGTTTCGTTTAGAGTATACTTGTGTTTTCAATAAAGAAATTATAACTCAGAAAAGGTTAATTTGTGGATTTGGTCTTTCATCTATTTATCATTAAGGCTGTTACTGTCTGCTGGAACAAAATTGGAAGAAAGCTATGGAAGAAACTGAATAGTTGGAGAAAGATGACATGTAAAACTGTAAAGCAACGGTTGTTGGACAGTAAAGAGCAAATTATTACTCTTGGTATGTTGAGGTAACTCTGGATAAATTTGGAAAAAATTTCAACATTTGAATAAATTGAGCTCCAGTAGTGAAGTGATATGTAGTGAACTTATATTTATTACTACAGTGATGTAACCACAAAACCATATCATGTACATTATGTGTTCCAATGGTGTAAACTTCTATGAGAGTATTATAACTGAGAAGTAGTATAAGGGCGAAGCGTAATTGGAATCCTTTGATTAATGGGTTAAATTTAATCCAAAGCTGCAGTTCAGCATTACATTAAATGGCTATTTGAGTCAAGTTGAATAGTTCCGTGACTCTTCTAATTAAATCCAGTAGTACTCTAAGAAAATTGTAACAGAAATATTTTCACCATACTGGTACCAACCACCTTGAATTCTTTATGCTACTATATCAAAAACGATTCGTAGGCAGTTTTTTAAATCTAGATGGATCCACCATATAGAGGGAGTACTGTAAAACTTCGCCTAACGTCCGGATATTTATTCAGGATGTTTGCAAAATGTGAGCAAAAAATTCCAGTAAACGATTAAATGAGTTAAAGCAAATAAAAAGGTTCCTTTGGCAATGCGTTCTATCCACTTCGTTTATTTTTCTGTGTTTTTCTTGGGAAAAAAATAATTTGAAAATTGCTGTGTTAGAACACTAGAGTCTAGCACTTTGCTCATTGAATAATTAGAAATATAAAGAAGCATTAGTTGCGTAAATAGTCATTGATTTATAATTTTTCAAATTTTGCGATTGTTTATGGCAAATTACAATTTTATTAAGGACCAGAAAAAAAAGTATTTTTACTGTGTGGTAAAAACCCGTTGAACTTCTTACCTTTGTTTAACCTAAAATACGTTGTACGAAGCTTCTGGAATTACTGTATACTTAGGATGGAAGATATGGTTGGCAGATTAGTGCTGCTAGTGCCGAAATCACGTGGTTTCGTCGCCAAGATTTCTTGTAAGATCTTAAGATTAAGATGGTGTAAACGTGAAATTAGGGGTTCAGAAATAAAATAGGTTGGTTTTTATAAAAAAGTAATTTTCAATACGTGTCCATATTCTCCTGTTAAAGGCTCAAAGACTACAGCGCTCAATACTCAAGTCATTTATGTCATTAAATTAAAAACATCAAGAAATGTTTGCAAACGTATGCAATAGTTTTGTACTCCAAATTAAGACCAGAAACTTAATACTTTGTAATACGTTACAAATAACAGGTGTAAAGAAACTGGTTTAATATTTTTATCTGTGTTGTAAAATTAAATTTGTACTCTTTTAGTGTTTTTGATTTCAAATGGCTGCTTTGATACTATATATTACCTACCTTAAAGATGTATTCAGCGACTAAAATGAATGTGGAAACAAATTGCCCAGGTTATAAATAATGCACTAATGGCAGGCACAAAAGTACACGTTTACTACAATATATTGTGTACCTACTACACCATAATAGAGTTCAGTTAGTATGGCTATTACAGTTACAGCGACATCTCACTGCTTGGGTAATTAGGGCTATCCCTTCCCCATTGTGCGTGTCTTCATCACAGTAGACCCAAACACATCTCGTAATCCCTGTACGGTCATTCCCACCACATAAGTGATGTTAGAAGTTAATGTTGTGGTGAAGGGAGGAGCCGAGGCCTGTCTGTACTTACAGTACTCCTACTGCTGATATGCCCAGCTGATTGACACTTATTATATACATTTTTAATACATTTCTTCGTTCTTTTTTTACTAGTAGTTTTTTATATCGCACAATATTAAAAAAATAGAGAATAAACCTTCATTTAAGATTAGTCGTTGCTATTTTTGAACTCCTACTACTCCATTATGACACAATTTTTATTTTATGCTGGAAAACTCCTTTCAAATATACAAAATGGCATCAAACTTGGTTTGAAAATAATGGTTTTCAGCAGTGGTTGACCCTCATACTACTCTTATTAATACCTTTCTACCACTCTCTTATCTCCCCTTACCAAATATTATATTCAATTTTTCAATTTCGAGCTTATTTATTCTGCCATTTTTTATTCGATCATAACAAATAATGTATGAACATTTTTGTCATAATACAATCTGTTTTTATGTATGAAGAATGTTCTTTTTCTGTCGACTTCTATATTATTGTGCTTTTGATTTTAAAAATACCCAAATTTTTAAGCTATTACTTAATAAATAAATAAGGACTTTATTTTTTGGAGCGGTTTGCAACAATAATTGCTGGTTTACAAAACGACTCATGTCTTATTATAGTTCTTAAAAAATTAAAAGCTTATTTTATAGTTATTAATAAATAAAACATAATATTAGACATACAGTTATATATGGCTATATCACCTTGTATTGTACATTAAATACTTGTATATATTTTCTTTGTATGTCGTTTCAGATAAACCCTGGCCTGTTACGCTGGAGGACAGTTTCATTATATAATTTGGGAGCAAAGTACGCAAATCGCTTTCTTTCAAATTCACGGCGAACGCGAGGCATCTCCAACACTTGATCCTGTCTAGTACTGCGAGATGGGACTTGAGACCTGCTTTTTAGTTTTTCTCTCAGATATCCCGGCCTGCCAGTGGTCAGGATTCTGTAAACCAGGCATGAGGAGCGCAGGGTACAAGTATCAGCTACAGTCAACAAACCCAGCGATCGTCGAGCCTCCGAAACATGGTCAAACCTTCTTAAACCACATACATACCTTACACACATATTTTGGACCCTCTGTAATGTTTCTAAATCTCCTTTAGACACAATGCTGCCATAGACAGGGAGGCAATAATCGATCACAGAGAGCACAAGAGCCCGGACAAGGCGAAGCCTGGTCTCTCTAGGAAACATGTGCCTATGCTTGTATAGCATTCTCAGGCGACCAAGTGTTCGCCGACAAACAGCACTTACATGACCAGATAGTGTGAGGCCACTATCAAGCATGAGGCCCAAGAGCCTTGAGAATTCACACTCCTTCAGTCTGACACTGCCAAGCAACACCTCACCCACTGTCTCCGAACCCACATTGGAAGGAATCGACAACACACTACACTTTTCCTTGTTCAGTTTAATCCCATGCCTCTCAGACCAATCATGGACAATGCTTAAGTCAGCATTCAAAATGGAAACTGCTGAGTCAGCTCTTCCGGCTTCATATGAAACACACAGTTGAGCATCATCGGCGTATACAGACATAATAAATGTCTATACGAAAGTTAAATTTTAATATAATAAAGCCAAATTACAACGCCTTAACTTAAACAGTTCTGAGTTATAATGTTTTATAAAAAACATGAAAACAGACATAACGAGCCAAACTTGACCATAGTGTTAGGCAGACAACCTTTCTGTATATTTTCACCTTATAACTATATCCTAAAATATTTACCCAAATTTTTGGCCACTGTGTATTTTAAATTTGAACTTCCCTAGGAGTTGTCGGCAACCTGCTTAAGTAAAACTTAGTAATGACTACAGTCATCGATAAAAAACTTAAAGCTAGATGTCAACCTTTGTGTAGTTGTTAATGCATTGCAAACTGAGCCACTGCTTCATCTTGTGATCGTATAGAAGCAGTAAGCTGTCTGCACATCAAGTGGCTCTGCAATATTCAAGTCTCTCTCTGCACGAGAGCGCGTTCCGATATTTTATTCAAGATAGTCATCTACACAGTGTTATATAATCTCTGTATCAATCCTTTAAATCCTTCTGTCTCAAGTTGATATGTTAAATTCCAGTTCTGACACTTCATCGCAATGCGTTATGTCGTACAAATCTCAGCTAGTATTATAGTTTGCGAGAAAATAATATCATCTTTTGTATTTAACGACTGACACAATTTTACACATTTTTGTCGGGGTACAGTTAGATTTGTTTTATGACTAAGAGTCATTGAATTTATAATAATAATATTAGCATAATAATGATGGCTATTTGATAAATATTTTAGTGTTCCTTTTTAGAAATCTTGACCAGAGGAACGTAAAATAAACATTAATCGCCAAATGTATACTGGTGGACTTATTAACCCCATAAGAACAATATGCATCCAAACTCATTTTAGATTGTGTGAAATTTAAATTAGTTGTTTAAAACATTTAAACATTTATGTACTTCATTGTTTGAATACTAAAATAAACATAAAACTCACATAAAGCTTCTGGATGTATTTATGAAATAGCTGTAAATCTTCAACACCTTTACAACCTTAAATAGGGTGTTTAAGGTTTAGTACTTTTCTTATGGACCAACTTTGTTTTGTATACAGAACTAAAGAATCATTATTGATACCTACGATATTACCGATATTACTGTCGTGTGTAGGATTTTTATGATGACTTTACAAAGGCTCTGCCAAATCCCCTTTATATCATTGTTCGAAATTTTGCCTTTTCAAAGCATTCTTTATTCATTATTTTAAATTTTAGGTAGTTTAAGTGGTATACAAAATGGTAACTTTATTACATACAGAAAGTTACACGACCAATAAAAGAAAAGAATTTGTTTCTAATTTAACCTTAATAAACTAAGTTCATCAGTTTTTCCTGAAAGTTGGACTCTTATGTAGCGGCGACTTCTTTGTGAAAATAGCTGTAATGCAATAATTAAAAGCTTTCTACTCACATTTTACCGAATAAATTACAACAAAATTTGTAATATTATTAAGTTTAATGATTATAAACCTTGTTAGACTCATAGACATTGATGATTAGGAAAAATACTACGGTGTAAGAAGAAATAAACTGACACTTTTTAACTAGTATTACCAGAAAAAGAATAAGGAGTCCTTTATTTCAACGATTACAATAACGTAACATGATATTGATCTGGTTCATTTTTCATCGTAATACGGAAAAATATTTATTCTTTGTATCTTCCGCTTTACCTGGAAATTAATCAGTAAAAAAATTGTACCTGCCTTTTTTAGTATCAAATATATTTAAATTTAAAATCAAGTCGTTTCGATACAAAAGCGTTTATTGCAAATTTTTAATTTAAAGTGCAGCATAACCAAATGTATACTTTAAATTCGTTTATTACGCTCCCAAATTAATTTGTAACGACAGATTTAACACAATATCATCGATCACCATTTTAAAATGGATAAAAGATGATCCTGTATTTCCATGTGGAAAACTTTACAATTCTAACACACAACAGAATCTCTGATGTAGTTTAAGATTTTACAAGTTGAACAAAAGACCTGTTTTTTTAAAACGTATTCAATTTAATTTAGAAAACAAAACGGTGGGGTTATTTGAGTGAAAAAATATTTGTATCTAAAATTGTACTTAAATTTGCTCACCTGTAATAGATATCAGATATTTTTTAATTTGAAATGTGGTATACCATGTGTGCTACATATCAATAGCTGAAATTGACAAAACAGTAAAGAACTGTGTGTGTGTGTGTGTGTGTGTGTGTGTGTGTGTGTGTGTGTGTGTGTGTGTGTGTGTGCGCGCGCGCGCGTGCGCGCGCGCGCCAACCTGCTTACATAGGAAAACAATAAATCTTCGGTCAATTTGATAATAAGGTCTTTAGTTCCACAACTAGAGGAAACAATTGGCGAGGCTTGTTGTTACTCCATGTTACCAATGTTGAAGTTAACAGTCACAAAATGAAGACTAGAGACTTTGTAACTAGGTCTGAGGGGTTAACCACGTGAATATCATCGGATCACACTGAACTGAAGACCTGCAGGTGATCTGCATTGCTAATGGCGCAGAGTAGCTGCTCGGTTAGTACGTGGATTGTAAATGACTCATTCGTTGAGTTCCAAGTCATCAGAACTCAGAAAGTGTTTTACATTGCTAATTCAGTTCGTTGAAATGGCAAATATTACAAAATATAGATCCGTCTCTATCCCGAGCCATATTTCTGTAGCCTAAACATATTGTAATATGCGCATTGTAACGTTTTAGAAACTATAATAATTATTCAGTCTCTTTATAAAATAAATCCTTCACAAATGTTTACTAACTTATATATTTTAAAAATTAATACGCAACAATACTTGTCTTCACTGGCAACATTTTAATAAACATGTGGTTGTATAAAATATTGTAACAACAAAACTCTATGCAGTCCTCAAAAAAGTTTAATGTTGATTACACAATAAATAATCCACTACATAATATAGTTATCATTTAGTTTTGTTAAGTTTTTTAATTATAAAGTTTTAATAGAAATCTAGTGAAAATAACTCCGTCAAGTTGCGGTAAGCCAGACAGCTACAAGCTACCTTGTGGCAAAGATATTATAGAACTGATGCAGTGTACGGCTGCAGCGTACGACAGGATGAGACGTGATGGGACGTGTCAGAAGTGACACGTGGGTCGATGTATGCGGGCACACCATGATGAGCGCCGTAGGTCACCAGTACAAGAGACTAAGCCGGGACAGTAACAAGCTATGTTGTGATAAAGGTATTATAGAATTGATACAGTGTAAGGCTGCAGCGTACGACAGGATGAGACGTGATGGGTCGTGTCAGAAGTGACAGGTGGGTCGATGTATGCGGGACACCATGATGATCGCCGCAGGTCACCAGTACAAGAGACTAAGCCGGACAGTGACAAGCTATGTTGTGATAATGGTATTATAGAACTGATACAGTGTAAGGCTGCAGCGTACGACAGGATGATACGTGACGGGTCGTGTCAGAAGTGACAGGTGGGTCGATGTATGCTGGACACCATGATGAACGCCGCAGGTCACCAGTACAAGAGACTAAGCCGGGCAGTGACGAGGTATACATCGCTCTAGTAATGGGTTGTAGGTTTCAAAGTTGGATATGGCTTTTAAAATTACTAAAGCCAAAGTTTTGTTTTCTTGCTGTAGTGAAAGATAACAGAACCTTTTCCTCGAATACAGTACTCCATAATTTATAAAATTCCGTCAGGGTACGTCGTACATAGATCGTAAATAAACATTTTGCTAATCCATGCGTGTATCACATACCGGAAACACGCTGCTACAGTTTGGTTATATCAGTGTTCTGTGTTCGAACTTCGGTTCTCATGCGTTTGGAAGATTAGATATTGTAATTTCGTAATTTTTAAATACTGCGTGAAAAACACAAAACTAGAAATTAATAAAATTTACTAGAATAAACTTTGAACTTATGTTTTCTACTGAGACTTTTACGCGCGGTATGACTAAGAGCTAGTGTGAAGGCTTCTTTATTTTTTTTATATGGGTTTAATTTCGTCTGGCGGAGTTGACTCGATAACGGGATCATATTGCAGAATTATAAAACGTGCTTACCTCACATTACCATTGCCTTTTATACTTATTACAAACTACAAAGCAAGAATTACTCTACTGTTTATAACTTTAAACTACTTGTAAAAAAGTTTATAGATTTCACCAAAAGCATAAAAATTGTCAAATTATATTTAGGGAAATGTGGTAAAACATGCAATTCGACGGCCACAGAATCTGCGATACAATGATACAAGGATTAATGGTGATGGAGGTGACTCTGATAGCGAATGTAATCCATGATACCGAGTCGAACCAAAATAAATGTCAAAACAAGTCATTTAATCACGCCGAGCTTTGCCCAGGATTACAAACATACCCAGCCTTGCCAGTCGGATCTGGAAAATTGAATCGTTTCAAATAAATATTCGAACTAAAATAACATTCAAATTAAGTGGAGTAATCGATAAAAGAGTAAATGTGTAGCATTTTGCTCGTTAATTTGTTCTAATAATAAATTCGAAAACCTTCTAATATGGAGTACAAATAAAAAAACTCATCAACGTGAGATGGGAGATGTGATCTGGTTTCTTCAGAGAACAGGCATGTATTTTAATACTGTCTTTGAAGTAGTAAAGACAACAAGATATTTCGTTTGATCTGCTCTTTATATTATAAAACTGTTATGCCTAAAGTTATTGAAACTGTTATTCGCACATTTGAAAGTTAAAATCTATGTTCAGGTATTATTTATCAAACGAATAATTACACGACGTTCTCGGCATCATTTTAAACATATAAATATTCCAAGGCCCAGATGTTGAATACTTATTGCTATGTGTAATTTGCAAATTTTGTGGCAGACGGCGGTGTTAAACTTTCGCCCGCGGCAATACGTTTCTCGAGTGTGGGTGCATTTAACTTAATGCGGTTTTTAAATCGACCCATAGCAGTTCTCAATTTATTTAACAATGGTTTATTTTATTTCAGCATGTTTTTTTAAGTATGCAATCAAGTACGTCATCCATTTATCATATGATATTCATATGTAGCAATCATAAATTACAGAACTCTTATAACATAATAACTGGACTTGCATACATCTCGTCTACCAGCCGACAAGCACACAAAAAAGAATGAATAAACCGTCGGGATTCTGGTATTAATTCTTTATGATGGAGAATAGATCTGAGAGGTAAGTTTAGTTTGTTTGCTTTGTTGTCTGTTTCGTACACTTTTTAAGATCGCACTTCAAACACAAACAATTAGTGAATATACTTCAGAAGTAACTTACTTAACAATTTATGTTTATCAATTACGAATAGAAAGAATTAACCTTAATTTGTTCTATAGTTTTTCATGCTTTATGTATATAGTGTACACTTATTATGTAGTAAAATTATATGCACGTATATTATTTTTTCTACACCAAAAGTTTACTTATGTAAACTAGGTAACAATTCTTGTGCATTCCATATTGAATAAATATAAATATCAACATTTATAAGCTATATATTAAATTTATTGCTGAGGAAACAGCCTAACTGTAGACAACAAACTATTACAGCTCTTCTTAGTATAAAACATTTGTGCCTAAGAAAAGTAACATAATAACTGTTATTCGCAATGCTGTAGATAATAAAGGTGAAGTTAAAAGAATATATTAAGTGAAGGTTTCTTATAAGAATTACGAAATTTTAAATTTACTTTGACAAAAAATAAGATCGCAGTTTTCTATGTTCTTTTTATTCCTTAGTTACATTTAGGGTATTTACCCTAAGGGTAGTACATTAGGGTAGTTACATTCAAAAGTATTAAGAAAAATCTGTCCATGATTGGGTTTTGGTAACAGACTTATTTACTGCAAATCAAGACAGGTAGAATCTTCATATAAAAATTGTGTAATTTTATGTTATTTTGCCAATTTACTTTGAAAAAAAAACCAAATGATAACGAGTGACCCGTGACTTTGTGTCATCTCCGTTGCTGTAAGCATTGCATGACCAACGGTTCTTAGAAGAGTTAACATAGAGATAACCTTCAAACAAAGAATAGAGATTTACTTTTTGAGCCAACCTGAATTTTATGCAATCGACTTTTGGTTGGAAAAACATTCATATACCTTTAAGGAAACTTTCCTGGAGACAGAAAAAGTCAAAACATTTAGTCATGAAATTTAGGCATTGCTGTAATTAGACGTAGATAAAAAACTGTTGAAGACAAAAAAATGTAATATTTACAGTATGTAGATACAAGTTGTACCTTCAGATAGTGGCAAATTGTTTATTAATTTACAACTGGAAATTGTATTATTAAATGTTATAAAAATCGCATTTTTAATAATTTTTCGTAATGAGTTTATTTCTTCCAAAATAAAAGATAGGTAACACCCTTCAATCATCTGTAATGTTGATGTTGAAAGTGACGAGTCCGTCATCATGAACATTTTTTAAATCTTGAGAACATCCCTTATCTCATGAATCTAATGTGAAATACGGGCGTGATTTATTTTAGAAACCTTTGTTTTTTCATTTTATTTTCTATTGTTATTAAAGAGGATGGGTTCCTTTACAACTCCCTTCATTACATTTTAAGCGATGTTTTTTGGTTATATTGTTATAGTTTTTCGTTATAAAATTGTCATATTTTATATAGCGGGCCCCTTTTACAGCCTCTTACCTTATTGCTCTTTACTTTTATCTAGTAAAAAAATGTTTTTGTTTTGATATTGGTGAAATTTGATAACTTCATGAAGCTCACTCCTTGTATTGCCAACTTGACACCATGTTCAAGAATGTAGGTGATCAACCAATGGAGAGTGCTTATTAACTCCTTGTTTCACCTCATAAATAAAGACATCTATAAATCAATTAATTCTAGACATTTACTTATGTATTCGTACTATTTCAAAATTAATAATATTCCTTTTATAACTTTCATGACCACCGATAATAAGTCCTTGTAAAAATACAAAATGTGAATTATCACCTGGCTTTGTTGAAGTTTTAAGCTAAAATTATTAAGATTAAAAGAGTAAAAATACTAATCTATATTTTATACTAATCTTTGTTGACGTCTTACATGTCGCGCTCGTAGGCAGAATTAAGTTTAAGATTGTATTCTTATCCTACATGTCAAGAAGATTACAAAGCAAAATTTATCAGACCAATATAAATAAATGTTGTCCTTACAATGTGTCTAATAATGATAAAAATTAAATAATGATGTCAACAACACAACAAAGAATTGAAACACAACGATAGTGAAAGCAGGTAATGTGCATGAGCATTTGGGTATTGTAATAGAATCTATACGATAAGCATTATATAACAGTAATACCCAAAGAAGGATCAAAACTAACTTTAATTATAAGTTAAGTCAGGCTTTTTCACTTTTATAGGTATAAAACTATCACAAATTTACGTTTACATTTAATATACATACGTATAATTTCATTCTAATGTTTTCGTTGTTAATAGAACTAGTTTTTAAAATTCAGGAACATTTTGAGGCGAATGATATAGAAGAGAAAATACTTCCATGAATGACCAGACCAAGTAAGAGTATCAGAGTGATGGTGATCACAACTCGAACTTGGCAACTGAAACCTAACTCTCAGTTTTATCCTGCTGCCAATTTCCTTTATTGCTGGCTTGTGCTCGAGCCAATCCACCGCAACTACTTGTATAGGAACAGAACTCCACTACATGACGCTTATATTTAACGTGTGTTTTAAGTTTTTTAATGGACTCTTGAATTTTACTTTAACTAAGTACAACACTCTAATTCGTCTCCTGAGGGAAATAATTGTTTGGCGTGTAATTGAGCAATTTAATAACTTTTTTTATTGTCAAGTTTGATCATTTTTATGTTCAAATCGTGATTTATGTCTCCATCCCCTCCAGTGTGTGTGTGAACTGAACTGCTATATGTGGGACAGCCAGTTTTTAAAGGGTACTATATATGGCTCAAGTTAAAAAGATGCCATCCTTTAAGTCTTAATTCATATAGATATTCCATAAAAAAGTCGGATCAAAATTTTAGTCGGTTACTTTGTGTCTGACAAAATTGCACTAAAGTATTTCTTTGATTATCTCTATAAACCTTGTGAGTACAAAATGTTCGAAATATTTATTCTCTCGTCATGGAAATCATAAAACAAATGACTCTAATATTACGCAATTGAATCCAAGCACCTCAAGGAAACATAGCGGTAGGCGTTGTATTTTGTTGTTTTGAGGGCATGACTGGGATAACCCTTTAAGGGAATGATTCTATCGATATAGATATATGTACGAGTATAACAATGGTAAATATGTCAAGATTAGTAGTGTTTAGTGTTATATCTTTCCTCGAATCAGGATCTCTACTCAATACGAAAATAAGTTTTTATTTGATAACTACGTTTTACCTTTTTAATTAAAATATACTTAAAAGTTTCTTAAACGTTTCTCTTGGAAATTGACCTCAAGCTTGCAAAATACAACACTGTTAAATTTAAAATCTTATTTCCAGAACTTTACAATCATAAATTTCTTCACTGGTAACTCTTCCTTTTAACTTTACGTTTTTTTATTTTATCAGTTACGTTGGGATATAATAATGTAATTTATAAAACAATGTAATGTAAATTATTGTACAAATATTATACGTTTAATAAAGCAACAGCTTACCACCAAAAGTGTCCACGGATGAAAAAATTGTAACTACCCAACAATCCAACAGTTTATTATTTTCATATTTCAATTAAGTTTTACTTTTTTAATCACTACGCAGGAGCAGATTTATAAACTTTGGTATATTGACACGATCTAAACTCGGTAAGTGACAATTTGAGCAGTTCCTCAGTTGTTGTCAAAGAGCATAAGCAAGTTTGAGTGCCTCTCGGCTGCCGTACTAATGAAAGATTGATTACACTGCGCTCTAACGGTGATGACGGTAATCACTCTTAGCTCAGATAGAGCACAATAGAGCAGGAACACTACTTGATTTAGGTGAGGATCCTACTCGCTCTATGTCAATATTTCCTGTTACTACTGAATCTCTGACACTACATAGCAAATCCGAACGTTTTGTTTACAATGAAGTTATATAAATACGCTACAACTATAAATTTAACATGTTTTCGGACAATACGAAGAACAATGTGGGAGAAAAAGTTGGACAACAGTATTTTAATGAAGTCATCCGTCCGTAAAGGTGTAAATGCAAATGAAGGCTTCCTCATACGGCTTTGACTAGAGCCCTGCGAGAACAAAACCACCAGAGTTTTTGTTGCCGCTCACAGAAGTCGGGATACAGGCTTTTATAATCTAAGCAAGAATGCATTATTTAAATCATTTTTAAGACTAAAACCATTTTACTTTAAGGTTTACTCAGTTATCAAAAGATCCTAAACAAATATTCAGATCAAATAGCTTGTAAGTCGAACCAGTATAGAATTTAATGGATATAGCCAAAGTGCCGTTAGTTCCAAAGTGTTATTTTCTCTGCCACATGTATGATCCACTCATTATTTTTACCTAATTAAGTATTCCGGTTGACCTACTTGTGTAGGTTCAACGACGTAACACGTAACTTCACAACTACCCTTTTACCCATGTCCATTGACGAGAGAGGTTCAGGTGGAGACTATAAAGTGGTACATCATAGCAAAAACATACATCACACAGCATAATTCAATGTTATAGACAATATTAATTGAGCAATTAGTATATTATAAATATAAAAATGTACCGTTTTATTAGCACATGAGGTTAGCTTTGAAATTTAAGTTATGTAAAGGTTCAAGAAGGAAACAAAAATCTTCTGAAATAAGGATGTAGCGCTCACAGAAGTCGGGATACAGGCTTTTATAATCTAAGCAAGAATGCATTATTTAAATCATTTTTAAGACTAAAACCATTTTACTTTAAGCTTTACTCAGTTATCAAATGACCCTAAACAAATATTCAGATCAAATAGCTTGTAAGTCGAACCAGTATAGAATTTAATGGATATAGCCAAAGTGCCGTTAGTTCCAAAGTGTTATTTTCTCTGCCACATGTATGATCCACTCATTATTTTTACCTATTTAAGTATTCCGGTTTTGACCTAACTTGTGTAGGTTCAACGACGTAACACGTAACTTCACAACTACCCTTTTACCATGTCCATTGACGAGAGAGGTTCAGGTGGAGACTATAAAGTGGTACATCATAGCAAAAACATACATCACACAGACATAATTCAATGTTATAGACAATATTAATTGAGCAATTAGTATATTATAAATATAAAAAATGTACCGTTTTATTAGCACATGAGGTTAGCTTTGAAATTTAAGTTATGTAAAGGTTCAAGAAGGAAACAAAAAATCTTCTGAAATAAGGATGTAGCGCTCACAGAAGTCGGGATACAGGCTTTTATAATCTAAGCAAGAATGCATTATTTAAATCATTTTTAAGACTAATAAACCATTTTACTTTAAGCTTTACTCAGTTATCAAATGACCCTAAACAATATTCAGATCAAATAGCTTGTAAGTCGAACAGTATAGAATTTAATGGATATAGCCAAAGTGCCGTTAGATCTCCAAAGTGTTATTTTCTCTGCCACATGTATGATCCACTCATTATTTTTACCTAATTAAGTATTTCCGGTTGACCTACTGTGTAGGTTCAACGACGTAACACGTAACTTCACAACTACCCTTTTACCCATGTCCATTGACGAGAGAGGTTCAGGTGGAGACTATTAAAGTGGTACATCATAGCAAAAACATACATCACACAGCATAATTCAATGTTATAGACAATATTAATTGAGCAATTAGTATATTATAAATATAAAAATGTACCGTTTTATTAGCACATGAGGTTAGCTTTGAAATTTAAGTTATGTAAAGGTTCAATTAAGGAAACAAAAATCTTCTGAAATAAGGATGTAGCGCTCACAGAAGTCGGGATACAGGCTTTTATAATCTAAGCAAGAATGCATTATTTAAATCATTTTTAAGACTAAAACCATTTTACTTTAAGCTTTACTCAGTTATCAAATGACCCTAAACAAATATTCAGATCAAATAGCTTGTAAGTCGAACCAGTATAGAATTTAATGGATATAGCCAAAGTGCCGTTTAGTTCCAAAGTGTTATTTTCTCTGCCACATGTATGATTCCACTCATTATTTTTACCTAATTAAGTATTCCGGTTGACCTACTTGTGTAGGTTCAACGACGTAACACGTAACTTCAACAACTACCCTTTTTACCCATGTCCATTGACGAGAGAGGTTCAGGTGGAGACTATAAAGTGGTACATCATAGCAAAAACATACAATCACACAGCATAATTCAATGTTATAGACAATATTAATTGAGCAATTAGTATATTATAAATATAAAAATGTACCGTTTTATTAGCACATGAGGTTAGCTTTGAAATTTAAGTTATGTAAAGGTTCAAGAAGGAAACAAAAAATCTTCTGAAATAAGGATGTAGCGCTCACAGAAGTCGGGATACAGGCTTTTATAATCTAAGCAAGAATGCATTATTTAAATCATTTTTAAGACTAAAACCATTTTACTTTAAGCTTTTACTCAGTTATCAAATGACCCTAAACAAATATTCAGATCAAATAGCTTGTAAGTCGAACCAGTATAGAATTTAATGGATATAGCCAAAGTGCCGTTAGTTCCAAAGTGTTATTTTCTCTGCCACATGTATGATCCACTTCATTATTTTTACCTAATTAAGTATTCCGGTTGACCTACTTGTGTAGGTTCAAACGACGTAACACGTAACTTCACAACTACCCTTTTACCCATGTCCATTGACGAGAGAGGTTCAGGTGGAGACTATAAAGTGGTACATCATAGCAAAAACATACATCACACAGCATAATTCAATGTTATAGACAATATTAATTGAGCAATTTAGTATATTATAAATATAAAAATGTACCGTTTTATTAGCACATGAGGTTAGCTTTGAAATTTAAGTTATGTAAAAGGTTCAATAAGGAAACAAAAATCTTCTGAAATAAGGATGTAGCGCTCACAGAAGTCGGGATACAGGCTTTTATAATCTAAGCAAGAATGCATTATTTAAATCATTTTTAAGACTAAAACCATTTTACTTTAAGGTTTACTCAGTTATCAAAAGATCCTAAACAAATATTCAGATCAAATAGCTTGTAAGTCGAACCAGTATTAGAATTTAATGGATATAGCCAAAGTGCCGTTAGTTCCAAAGTGTTATTTTCTCTGCCACATGTATGATCCCACTCATTATTTTTACCTAATTAAGTATTCCGGTTGACCTACTTGTGTAGGTTCAACGACGTAACACGTAACTTCACAACTACCCTTTTTACCCATGTCCATTGACGAGAGAGGTTCAGGTGGAGACTATAAAGTGGTACATCATAGCAAAAAACATACATCACACCAGCATAATTCAATGTTATAGACAATATTAATTGAGCAATTAGTATATTATAAATATAAAAATGTACCGTTTTATTAGCACATGAGGTTAGCTTTGAAATTTTAAGTTATGTAAAGGTTCAAGAAGGAAACAAAAATCTTCTGAAATAAGGATGTAGCGCTCACAGAAGTCGGGGATACAGGCTTTTATAATCTAAGCAAGAATGCATTATTTAAATCATTTTTTAAGACTAAAACCATTTTACTTTAAGTTTTACTCAGTTATCAAATGACCCTAAACAAATATTCAGATCAAATAGCTTGTAAGTCGAACCAGTATAGAATTTAATGGATATAGCCAAAGTGCCGTTAGTTCCAAAAGTGTTATTTTCTCTGCCACATGTATGATCCACTCATTATTTTTACCTAATTAAGTATTCCGGTTGACCTACTTGTGTAGGTTCAACGACGTAACACGTAACTTCACAACTACCCTTTTACCATGTCCATTGACGAGAGAGGTTCAGGTGGAGACTATAAAGTGGTACATCATAGCAAAAACATACATCACACAGCATAATTTCAATGTTATAGACAATATTAATTGAGCAATTAGTATATTATAAATATAAAAATGTACCGTTTTATTAGCACATGAGGTTAGCTTTGAAATTTAAGTTATGTAAAGGTTCAATAAGGAAACAAAAATTCTTCTGAAATAAGGATGTAGCGCTCACAGAAGTCGGGATACAGGCTTTTATAATCTAAGCAAGAATGCATTATTTAAATCATTTTTAAGACTAAAACCATTTTACTTTAAGGTTTACTCAGTTATCAAAAGATCCTAAACAAATATTCAGATCAAATAGCTTGTAAGTCGAACCAGTATAGAATTTAATGGATATAGCCAAAGTGCCGTTAGTTCCAAAGTGTTATTTTCTCTGCCACATGTATGATCCACTCATTATTTTTACCTAATTAAGTATTCCGGTTGACCTACTTGTGTAGGTTCAACGACGTAACACGTAACTTCACAACTACTACCCTTTTACCATGTCCATTGACGAGAGAGGTTCAGGTGGAGACTATAAAGTGGTACATCATAGCAAAAACATACATCACACAGCATAATTCAATGTTATAGACAATATTAATTGAGCAATTAGTATATTATAAATATAAAAATGTACCGTTTTATTAGCACATGAGGTTAGCTTTGAAATTTAAGTTATGTAAAGGTTCAAGAAGGAAACAAAAATCTTCTGAAATAAGGATGTAGCGCTCACAGAAGTCGGGATACAGGCTTTTATAATCTAAGCAAGAATGCATTATTTAAATCATTTTTAAGACTAAAACCATTTTACTTTAAGCTTTACTCAGTTATCAAATGACCCTAAACAAATATTCAGATCAAATAGCTTGTAAGTCGAACCAGTATAGAATTTAATGGATATAGCCAAAGTGCCGTTAGTTCCAAAGTGTTATTTTCTCTGCCACATGTATGATCCACTCATTATTTTTACCTAATTAAGTATTCCGGTTGACCTACTTGTGTAGGTTCAACGACGTAACACGTAACTTCACAACTACCCTTTTACCCATGTCCATTGACGAGAGAGGTTCAGGTGGAGACTATAAAGTGGTACATCATAGCAAAAACATACATCATACAGCATAATTCAATGTTATAGTCAATATTAATTGAGCAATTAGTATATTATAAATATAAAAATGTACCGTTTTACTGGCACATGAGGGATTAGCTTTGAAATTTAAGTTATGTGAAGGTTCAATAAGGAAACAAAAATCTTCTGAAATTAATAAAGTTCAAACTAAAATAAAACTTCTTCTCGAAAATAATCAGTGAATTTAAAAATAAAATAAAAACTTCTTGATGACTTTTAAGTTCAAACTTGCAATATATTCATCACTCAAAAAAATGTACAAAGTTCTCACAACTTGTCTTTTATTCAATTTTCAAAATTCAAAACTTTCACACTCTAATCTGATCTGGCAATTCTTCACTTTAATTTATCTTCAAAATTCAATTTTATTCTGTTACTAATTTCTTTACTGTACTTTAAAGATCAACAATATTTGTATTATAAAAATTCTTCTGTGTTGGAGAATTAAATTGCTGAAAGCATCTGTAACAACCAAAAAACTCTTTTAGTATTTTTTTACATAAAATTTTATATACATGTGCTCACTGCACCAACAAGTTTTATATTGCACAGATCAAAAGGACAAGTTCCTAAATTCCCATTAAATTTAATTTTCACAATATTTCTTTCCCCAAGATTATTCAAAATAACTAAGAATGAATATTGACTGCACTCCAGTTAAAAGTTCACTTACCCGCAGGTTCGATGACGATAAGCAAGAAACAACTGTAAACACTTTCAAAGGCTTTATATCCTTACCACTACTACAGATCAACTGAGACGGGAGGTACGGCACGTCTACCTCACCCCACCTCTCAATTTCGTTATCAAACTCTCCCATCTGCGATGCGCGCCTCCCTGATAGCAGCCTCTTTTCTACAGTTCAGTCCTTATCATTCTTCTGGGCCTACTCCTTCCAGCGGTAATCCAGTTACCCCAGAATTACAATTTAATACAATCGGTACAAAAAGGTGGTTTATTTTCTTAGATAATTGTGAGTTGCATAATTAATACGCAATACTTAAAAAACCACTATATCGTAACTCTGTTGAATTACTTACAAACAAAAAAATATTTGTTGTCCTCCCTGAATCACATACATATTTTGCAAAGCTTTTCAACAAAATTGTTTTGTGATTTTTACTGCACTACAGATAGTGGGGTTCTTGTTAACACGTACTTCTTCATATGATGATAAAAGTTTTTTAGCTTGTAGAGTGGGATTGATTAAAAAAGTTAAACATATACGGTAAAAATGTAATGTAAAACATGATTTCTTTTATTTATTGAAATTTCCAAGCAAATACTTTATTTTGGTTTAATAAGAATGTAACACATAGTTTAATTTATGTTGTACACAGGACAAAAGAAAATATGTTATATAAAATTCATTTTTTATTATTTTGGATCTTTATGTAGATCCAATTTCACCAGGAATGTCGAGCAAACTATATGCGTAGTATAGATATCACATCATTTTGCTCACTTATTTATCATTACAAATTAAATCCCCTGAACTGAGATTTTCACTAATTACGATGTTTACCAGTACCGAAATTAAAACATACGTACGTGCAAATGATTCCGTTCCGTAACAAAGCCACAAAAATCCCATTTCTGTCACAAAATTAGCTTGTTTTCATATATTAATGAGACGCATGCCCAACCACGAAAAGAATAACTTTCATAGCATATTCACTGTAGGTTAAAAGCGCGATCTTGTTTCCAGCCATCTGAAAAATAATATTTCCTCTGAAAAAAGAAAAGTATATAGGCTATACAGATTTATTCCCATTAAACAAATGAATATTTAAAAATCAACATTTATAATGTTACATATTAGTTGAAACATTTTTAGGTTTAGTTCTAAGAGGTGTGTTGTTTTAAAAATTGACCACATAATGCTTCAGTAATTGACCATGTGGTAAATTACTAAAACGCCTGACATTTTTTATTTCTGGAGAAGTGATGTATTGTTGCCAAAGTTGGTTATAAAAATACATTTATAACACAATAATAATGTGAAGTCAACCGAATCAGTAAGATAAGATAAGATATTTCTAAATACCTATATTTGAGAAAAGGATTCAGTAGATGGCCGTTCCCAACAATCACATGAAAAGATAGGTTATATTGACACATCAGCTAAGTTTTTAGTATTTATCACACTTATGTGCTGAATTTTATAAAATAATTTTGTATTATGCATCTAGAGCGTATATAAATATGGTCCATAGCTGTGTTCAATATGTGATTAGCCAGTCAGTTAGTCAATAATGTTTAGCTCTTACATATGTAAACTGTAATAATTATATATAACTTGTTTATGCAATATGTATTAGTTTACAATATACTTAATTTTGTAAACTAATTTTGTGATATTATATTTTGCATCCCAAGAGAATAAAACGTATTATTTCGTCCACACATTCCGATTGAAAAATTCAACTTTAAACTTTGAGATTTGGTTTTGATTGCACGATAGTTTACTAATGTTATAAAAGTAATTACAGTATTCAATATAGTTGTGTACTACCAAATATGTCTCAAACAATATTTTTATTTAACGCATTAATAAAAATAAAAATTGAATCTTTAGAATTTAAATCATCGCGTTTGTAAATAATTAGGGAATCCTTCATTTAGGTGTTAAACAACAAATTCGTAATTACTCTTCGAATAAAATAATAGAAACATGAGAGAAACATGTTTTTGAGATTTTAATTCATTAATTTAACTGGAATATTTCTCCAAAAAAGTTATACACTTTCTAAATTTTTACAATATTATAAACAACGAATTTAAGTTTGTTATAAATAAGACACAAAAATGTCGATCTGAGATTAAAATTGTAATCGGACCTATTATTACGTAAAGCAGTAACAGTGGTAGATGAAAGGCACCGTATTCCCTAGGGTGCCATATACTCTCCTCTCTGGCTTATAAATCACAGGTGATACACTGGACTAAGGGTTTGTAAGGATTCGGGTTGTGTCTGACGTATACTTGGCAGTTGACACCTACTGAATCAAGAATTGTCTCTGATCTCTAAAATCACAGATGATTCACTGGAGTAATAGTTGAAATGATTTGGGTTGTAACTGACAAAATCTTGCTAGTATACATCTAGAGTGCCATCTATTACGTCCTATTAATTACAGGCAGTTCATTGGATTTATAATTGTACATATTCGACTTGTGACTGACAGTTGCTAGTATATGACTCCAAAATATCATATACTATCCCCAACCCAAGATCCCAGAAAATACATGAGTCACGTTCATGATATTTATTATTGTTTCACGCATTATAAGTAGTTTACTGAATCATAGACAGTTTACTGAAATTTAAAGAAGATCTCGTCAAAAAGTTCCAGTCTGAATTTCCATTATTATTTAAGGTTGTGTGTCCCATAGCTGGACAAGGATGAAGAATAATTCACAGCACATTATCTCTGTTCTTACTTAAAAGAGAAAATAATCAGCGCGATATGTAAATATTGATTTGGAGTACCGCGGTTTTAAAATATTAGCAATATATTATATATGCTCATTGATCGAGATTCTTACCAACAATACGGTAATATGAAGTCAAAATACCCATTTTGTAATAGTACTCTGTGGGCAAATGCGTTTTCTCATTATTTGAAATAATTATTGAAATTTGGTCAATGGTAAAAATTAAAAGATCCATCAACGACTTGTAGGATGTTTTTACTGCCCATAAACTGTTTCGGGAACTTCGTTTTTTGTAAAAGCCGAAGTAACGCGTTTCAATACTGTATAACCTAGACAAATCTTGGCAACCTTTAGGGCGGTTCCGGTCATCAGCTATCTGCGGGGAAGCGAGGTACGACGCATGCATGTCTTGAGGGAGAGGCGATCCTGAGAGGACCCATTTCTGAAATAACAAGTGTAAGATATGTTCTGATAGTTTATTTGTTAAGATATGGAATATACCGTTAAGACACATGTAAACGCTAACTTTTATTTTATTTAACTAATTACTTTGTTATTTTATATTTAATATAAAAATATAAACGAAATAAATTGTAAAGATACATCTTTCATTTAAAATAGAAAATTCTACAACTTTTTTCTTATAATATTTAATTTTATATTTTGAATAAAAAAAAACTCAAATAATATACAGCTGGATCTGTAATATCTCAAATAATAATATCAATCTGTTACTTTTTAATTGTGTAATAGGGTTCACGAACAGAACATATGACACTGAGTTTTGAATATTTAATATAATATATAGTAGTAAAATATTACAACAAATAAGGTCAACCCGGCAAATGTGGTACATATGAATTCAGCAGAGTTCGAGATTCAATACAAAGACTTTTCATTAATTCTAAATATATGAGTATTTAAACTAAGAGATCGTTGCGGGACATTTAGCCTGGATAGGGACAATTAAATTTGCCAATAGTTTAAAGTAAAACGATCCTCTAGCGAGTAAGAGGTATTAGAAGAGTCTGTTGCAACTATGTCAACTACCATGGGACCTAAACCTCTCTCCAAGTCACGTTGTACTTATATACGACTGTGAATTGTTTTTGACTGAAATGAACCATTGCGTTACAACAGAATTGAAGTAAAATATTTAGTTGCTGTATGGGAACCCGTGGAGAAACTGATAAACGGTGAAGACAATTATTCCACAACTTCTCCGGAAAGATAAAATAAACTGGTGAAGTCCTTAAATCTTAAGATTCAAATATAACGCTCATGTTATTTACGACAGCAGGCTTCACCCACTTCTCAAAGGTGATTTGGGCATTTTATTTGATGCAGTGGTAATATAAACTGCTCAATACTCATTGTGGGCATTCCGTTTGCTCAACAGATTGTTTTGTATACCCACTATGTTTCTATATAACCACAATGCTTGTAAATATTTTCATATTTCATAATAGTCCAAACAATCTTTCTTTCAGTTCAGTATAAAAATGTGTATTTTTATTAGACCTTTAATATATTACAATTTTTATTATTGTACGTATGAACTTTCTTTAGTAAACTTTCATACATTTTCGAAACAAAAAAGAATGTTATCAATTAAATACACATTTTGAAAAGATAGTGGAAGTAGGCTGTGTAGTCTATAAGACTGTCATGCACTGTCAATGTACTGTCATGATGAACGCATCCATATAGTAAATGTCAGAGGTAACCAGCACTAAACGTGAGTTCCGGACAAATTATTTGAACTTATGGCTCAAATAATTATATTTATATAGCTGTTTTGCTAGTTTAGGCATGTGTCTTTAGTGAATCAAACTAAATCATAATATATGTGATTGTTGGATCTGGGTGCTTCTACCATGCAAATACTACTACTATCTATGTTTGTTTGGAAATTTAGAGTAAACACTGAAATAATGTGCCTCAAATATAGGGCTTCATATTATTTATATCCAGAATCTACGTCATTAGTAATTTTACTAAAAAATATATGGACTCCGAATTCAGGATTCAAGTACACTGGCCTAAAAGTTGTTTGTGTTACATAAATCGTTGGAGATGTTGATTGAAATATTATGGAATGTTGGAGCAGAGAAATTGTTCAAGCTATTCAATGGTAACACTCACTGGCGATTCACGGCTTTTACACCTTTATAAAAAGTTTCCTAAACATCCGTCATTAAACCTAAACTCTAAATACTAAATAATGGCTAAAGAGTTTGGAATATCTTCCAGTTACCATTGTTTGATATATCATTCAAAAATGATGTGCCCATTAAATCTCTTATTTATCAGAGAATTGCGTGCTACGGTAACTAGTAGTAAAGATATAATTCCATTTGAATAAACACACACAGAGACAGATTTACCTTTCTATATAGTTGCTGTGGACATCGCCATGGCTGTAGCCGAAGGTTTTCCATGTGTATGGAACTTACTGAATGAATAAACCAGTTGTTTCTTTACAATTCCTTGACAGAGCTTGTGAGTTTTACATAAAGGCTCTTTCTATTGAGTTTCTTTGAAAGATCTCCTCCTTCAAGGTTCGTGAATATTTAAAATACCTAGACTTTTATTACCCACATTAATTTTTCACGATTTACTTTTTCTTATTACTTCCCTGTCTTCTCTTCTTATATTATATCTAGGGTTATCTATTTAGTCACGGAATTGATACCTTTTTAACTCTGAAAATAATGTTGGCATAAATTTATAACCATTCACGATTCTCCTAGTATTGAAACTGGAGCTAAAAGAGTAAGACAACTAACATTTTAGACTACAATGAAAAAAACGGACAATGTTAAAACATCTTGACAAGTTACTAGTCAATGATGGGTCTGTTTCAAAACGTCAAGTTTCATAACATAAAGATTTCACAACATAAAGTTTCTTATATAAAATGTTATATAAAGAAAAGTTAAATAATGATGTACGAGTTAAAAACGTTAAGTATAACCTTTGAACAGGCCGTGTGTTATATTATGCATTTTAGGCACTATTTTGTCTGTTGCTCTACATTAATTAACGAAGAAAGAATAAACTTAACTCTTTATATATTGAAATGAAATAGCTTTTTGAAGTAATAACCGAAATATTAATTGGAGCAATTTTTATTCAGCGTACTAGTGTTAATACTTTGTAAATTTTACCACGAAGTTTCCATTTGTTTTTCTCGTCACACAATTACTTAAGTTTATTGTTAACTTGTAAACATTGATTTACTATTTGTAATCGAAATGAAACCCAATTTTAAATATAAAATATTTTTTATTTAACAATTACTCTTCATTTTTTTACTTCTGTCTCCTCTCCTCCGTCAATCCTAATCAAATTAACCCTCTTCTAATCATTACTGAAGTGTAAGTGTTATCATGTACTAGGAGTACAGAAAATAATTTTTTACTAAGTGCCGATTACTTCCGAAATAGCTCCTTTTATAAAAATTGTTTAAACTACAACAACTCTTGATTAAACTCATATAAAATGATAAACATGTTGAAGTAAATTTAATTCTCTACAACGTCCTCTTTGACCAAATTTGCTGTGGGAGGAAAACCTTAGGCACTTGAAAAGAATGTTAGCCAAAATTACTACTTTCCAAGTGCTTATGTGTCATTGACAGTAACAGAGATTTGAGATTGAGTAGTAGAGAGGGCTTGATAGCCTTAACTCCGCCTCCTTAATAAAGGATTTATCATTTCATTTCAAATAAATAGAAAAAAACAATAAGAGAAAAAGTTATAGGAAATGTTATCCGGTTTAGTTTGAAAGTTTTGTCCTTTGACCCCCTCCCCCTCACCTGGGCTACCTGATATCGACAATCATAGTCAAAAAACACCTCCACTATGCTATATTAGACATTGGCACTTGTATTACTATTAGCTGTCATATTGTTAATAATATAAGTAATTTTGAACTTACTCAGTGTCTTTTAACTGCGATTATCATTGATCATTTTTGGATACTCAATTAATTGAGCTATTTTAGTTTTTAGCTGATCCTCCGAACATTGAAATCTTCGCAAGAGTACAAATAACGATTATTAGCAGTAATTTTACACCTGACAAATAAAATAGCATGTGAAATAACAGCAATGTATACTATTACATAACAATTAATGGTTCGTGTGTGTTTTGTTTGTGTTGTCTGGAATATTTGGAATGGAATTCGACGCAAAGTTAATTCAGGTAAATGTGGTAACATAGAAAACCGATCGGTCAAATGTATAAATTTGTATTTTACTCCACATTAATCTATTTTTATTGATAATAAAGAATGCCATAGGGAATTGCACCAATTGAGGAAGTCATACATTTATACATTGTGTATACTTTTTTACATTTTATACGGATTTAAATAGTTTTAAAACTTACTTATACTGAGTTTGTATTTCCTAGTTGTTCATATGGATAAGATGTATAAATTCTATCTAAGAATTAAAATAGTAAACTGTTTACTTCCCTGGGTTTCCCCTTTGTATTTTTATTATTATTTGAAAGAAGAATTTTTTCTATCAGTACATTTTACATTTAATTGTTCTGTAAACCATATATATTTCTGATAAACACTCACAAAAAAGGCATATTTCTTTATTTATTGACGTTTGGAAATTTCTTGCACCTTTCGGATGGTGAGACGGTGGCTGTATGCTCTAAGGCGTCAGATCGCAGAAAAGAGAATACAACAGAATTCTCTGTGGAACCGCTATTCACAATGTGATCTGAGGATATGGCCTAGTACTGCCAGTTTAGGGACCCATCGAATTACTAACGAATTCGGTTGATTGATCTCAGTTACCAACTTCATCAAGACGTAGAAAGATCGAAATTTCTGTACTATCTAAGATACCGCAGCTACAAGTGCATAATAAAAACAACATTAATTTAATCATGCCTAATGTCGACGTTAAATTGCACCAACTCTGTCTTGGTCGGTTTTGAAAGTTACGTGTGTTATTATCTATTTTAAACACATTCAACGTGACATACATAAAACAGTGCAATATGTAGTTGAATAACTATTGAGAATAGATAATTACTCCTATAAAAATATCCTCATATGGATGCTGAAATCTTATAAGGAAGGAGTGCCTATTGTAGGAATTGGACACGTTCTTTGTCTTATTGAAAATTATACATTTTAATAATTCACAGCTGTTTTCATATAGGTGTAATAAATAATGTTTAAAAATTTAAAAATGGTCGGAATTGACACTGCATGAGCATACGTAACATATACATACGTAATTCAAACAATCTTGTAGTTCATATATAGTTCTTACTGCCGTTCCAAAACAACTAAATACATATCAAAATATTGAAATTTTGCGTGTAATATATCCTTAGTGTAAAAAATAAAATGCAAGTTTCTAGAATATTGAATATGTTTATAAGGTTTTTCATTTCAAAGAAGGTTATAAAGGTTATAAAAGAAGGTTTTTCTTGTACATCATGTTATTCACTAATCATCCTACTTTGTTTTACAAGTGTTTCTTCCTTAAGCCAGTTTTAGTTTTAATTTCGTTGAGCATGAGTAAATATATTGTTTAATATAACTTAACAGTTTTTATTTACTAATATACTAGTTTTCTCAAATCCAATAATAGTTGTATGTTTCCGAGATCGGTGTTTAGTATGTCTTTTAAGTTTCCTGTGCAAAACAAGCTATTTAAACTAAGCTGACAGAGAAATGTAACGCTATAATTTTCCAGATATCGATTTGTGAAATATGGGATAAAGCTTACTTGTTTCATATTAACATATCTTGAACGAAGATAATAATAGTGTTAGCAATGGTTTTACGTGGTTTGGTGTGAACCAGAAATCTCAGAAGATGGTGTCATTTCTACTAGACTTATTGTGACACCGTAAAGCTATTAAGTTATATTAGGTTTAACTATTATTCTCTTTTCATTACAAGGAATAATAACGTTACATGGATGCTTCAGTTTTGTCACTTCATGTAGCCTAATTATTCTGAGCAAACATAACAATCACGTGCCCCAAAGTACAGAACATTTAATCATTCACGATCGCCTAGCAATACTAATAACTTTAATAGTTTTAAAACAAATATTAAATAAAGAATTAATACAATTTCACAAATTTGATTTTTTTAAGTAAGCGTCACATTGTATTAAAAAATCCCCTACAATGTTTACTAAAATCCGAGTTAACGTCCTGACTGAACCTCGTTGGTTGTTATTTGTTTTATTTTCAGTGATGTTGCTCGCTTTAAAGCGTCAGGAAATCACCGGTAGAGGTCAGCCTGAGCGCGTATAGACATCAAAGACGTGTAACGTGTTCAATATCACTGCAGTATTCTCTATATAGACCTGACCTGACAAAGGCTGGAAACATAGCTTGTGAAAACACGCTCTTTGCACAAGCACCGGTAACGAAGTTCGTAATCAATACCTGACCCGTAACCCGTAATTTTACCTGGCGGCTACGAGGTTTTCGTTCAGAACTGTTATATCATTAAAATAGGAATCAATTGAATAGGATATTTTATATGTCTTCAACCTATTCTTTCTTGAGATATTAGTTTTGAAATACCCCACTCATCATTGTTAAGTAGCAAGTATTTATTTTATCTTTATAAAGACTATCTTGGATCCCTATTTAGGAATTAGATTTAATTGTTTTAATGTAAATTTGGTACTTTCATCGTATCAGTACTCAAGTTTTCGAAAGGCGTAAATTAAAGCTTTATCACAATATCGTCTAAATAATTAAAATAAATGTTATTCAAATTGAAAAATAGTTCATTTCATTACGCTGGTAATCTATTAGCGATAGTCCGAAGTTGATATCTGAAGATGTGTGGAAGAAACTCATCCTGCGTAATACATAACGTACTGTGATGAAACACAAAGCAGTAAATTTTATTAACCGCATTATCCTACTGATACATATACATACAGGGTATTTCGATCACTCGTGCAGAGTTTTTAGCAGTCAAACAAACCGAGTTGCATAATTCGTTAAAACAATAATCGTCAATCCCCAATAATCGGTAGATAGAGGTTGTATTACTGATAGTCGCTTGGGACCCTGTCGGGGTGGGTCTAAACATAATAACAAATACAATTAATATTTCTCATGGAAACTAGCGAACTGAATTATTCTCATTGATGAGATTGGAAGGCACATATATAAAGCTGTAGTAAGCTGTATAGTACTTCACTACTTGTCAAACGTCTGTAGGATCGTTGTGCATTACAAGAAACTGAAACAGCACCGATCTGTATGTTCGCTCGAGGTTATATTAACAGTTTGAAAAAATGTTCATGAATATTATTAAAAGGCATGTTGTACGTCCAAACCAAGTCTTGCTGAACAGCATTCGTTAAGACTGCAAGCAATATTTTAATTCTGTAGCTAATATCGATCTTGAAGTACCATGCGGATAGACAGACAGTTATAACGAACAGAAATTTGTATAACGTAGAAGCCAACTTTCATGAAAAGGTCTATCAGGCCATTTTCTTGTCGAGATATCGTGAGAACAGGTCGATAAACAATTTTTCCAACCCTCACTAACGCTCGACCTTTAAAAAAAACTGTTACAGTGTTTTAGTTGCCGTTTATCCCCAAAGGATGGTACGCACAATCAAAGTACATGAAAAACTCAGTTATAATCCAAAGTTAAATGGTATGAATGTGTATGACTTAATTAGATAAACACGTCTAGTCCGGGAGGCCAGTGCTAATTTGCATTCAGTAAGAAAACAACTTAATTTTTCATGTACTCTTTGGAGGAATTTTCTCTTTAGAAATCCTAACTTTATCAGGATCTTTTATCAGGAAATTTTATAACAAGTACACTGCAACAATTTTAATAATCATCTTCTAATTAAATTATATTTATGTTAATTACTACGAATGCTTGTGTTTAATTTCCCTATTCAATTTTATAAGGGTATCTATTAAGATAAATCCATACATCTTGTAAATATAAACTCTTTTTAGCTATTACACATTTCATTTTAATTCTTTACAATATAAATATGAAACCACTATATTTATTTAGTGACTGAATTAAATTGGAAATGTAGAAAGTTTGTTGGTTGCACGAAGAATAACTATTAATTACATTTAAATGTACATTTTGTTTTAATTTAAGAACCTAGTTTGTATTTGTATGACGTGTACCTGTTACTACAACTGGGACCGCTGACGTAACAGCGTGTGTGGTGTCTTCTACTCGGCTACGAGATATCTGCTGCTAGCGGTTTACTCCGACCCTGTCTTCGTTGAGGAAATTAATTTATTTTGCTAAAAAAATAATTGAAGCTCTTAAATCACATAAAACAGATTACAACAATTGAAAAGAATTAAAATACATGGACAAAATCAACCATTTTGACCTAAATTAATCCGTGTATATTAGGCCGCTTTGGTTGCCAAAACTGAAAAACGAACGAAACAGAAAAGCTAAATAATTTAACAGAGTTGGAGTTTAAATTTAAATTTATCTTTATTTTAAATATAATACAATAATCAGAACGTTTCATTGATGTAATAAAATACCAAGAATGAGAGATTTCAGATCTATAAATGTAGTGGTACAGATGTTTTGTATCGCTAAAGGATAGTATGTGGAGTTAGTGATTGACTATTACTACCTCAATTAATCAATGCGCATTCACAGTGTGTAAAACAACAGTAAAATCCTTAATCAACCAATAATAAGAGGCACATCTCTGTCCCTGATTTACCGCTATCCTGTCCCTGCCGTGATTATATCAATTTGCAATTGCCCACTGCACTGGTCAGGTGTCAGTAGTTGGTTATTCCATCCAGACCTATTGTAACTTGTTGTACTCCCTAACGGTTATTGTGAATTCCATCAGTCAGAAGACCGATACCCTTAGAGATAAATACACTTCGGTATTTATTATCCACCTGAGGAAGACATCAGGTTGCAGATCTCGAAACGTAGAGGTTACTGATAGATTTTACACTATGCGACGATATGAAAAGCTTAGAATTGATTTTTACTAACAAACTGGATTGGAATGAACATGATGAAACTGCTTGAAAAATGTATTTTCGACGGTTTATACAGTAAAGAGCATGCAATTTAACTACTAAGTATATAAAGCATACTTTTTAAATTTATAATTTCTATCAGTTCCTATACTTTTGTGATGTGGTTAACTACACGGCACACAACAAAATAATGCAGGAAATGACGATTACTGTCTATGTGTTTTGATTAGTTTAAAATAACCATATCTTGCATTCAATTAAATTACATACTACCTGAAATGTTAATGAATGATGATATAAAACTCAGAATTCAATCATTGCTGATTTATTTGTCTTTATTTTAAACATGTATTCAAAATATGCCCTGGATATTTTTTTTGCTGCTAATAATTAACACAAGACAGGTTCATCTATGTAAAACATTCCTTACCATATGACAACTCCATTCATTATATTGTTTTTCTTAAATAATTGCTGTATATTAACAATCCTCACATATTTCGTATTATTTGTGGATAAAATTATATGGCATGATATCAAATTATTGCAGCGTTACAAGCAGTGTTTCATACGCACACAACACAACATGCATTAGTCGGTTAGAGCAAGACAAACTTCAAAATTTAGTTTCTTTAGTATTTATACAACTAAATAAATTTTTCCACTTCCTTAGTAATATATTGTACTTTGTGGGGAACTTTGCATAACGTGTTTGCTCAACTAAAGAAATAATTATTATTTTTAGAACCGCTAGGAGTGCTCTACCTGTAATCAATGCATTCCACCATAGAGCATTGCCCTGCCGAAGTGTTAATTATAAATCTGTGACCAACCTCTAAACTTCTTTTTCATGCAGTGTTTATTAAGCAGAGTTTTGTCCGTCTATTCGTAAGTTTTGACTATGGTTTAGTCATCATGCGTTTAGTCCCGTCTTGATTAACGAGCTATCATGAGTCCTGGAGAAAACTGAATGGACGAAGCGAAATTCATACGATAAGCTGGGTGCAATATTAAAACACTATACACATTTTTCAGAAAGGAAATGCGAAGGCAGTCAATGTTGTACATAAGCGTGCGTGGTTCCAAGATTTACTGATAATAATAATTCATTGTTATTGCTGTAGGACAATATGTACTGAGTTTGTAAGCGTCATTGTATATGTGTATGGGGGTTTAAGTATTCAAGACCCAACACGAGTATCATGTTTTAGACAAGCGGCCGTCTACACTGGTACGATCACAAGGAGAAAGATCATAATATCCAATTCTCAATTTCGTACATTAAACTCAGGTTATACGACATGAGTGATCTTGTCAAACGGTTTCGTGTACGTGATTGGTTTCTAGATGTATGAAGATTGGAGTATTCACGCTTCCAGGCGAGTACCATGTTTTATTTAAGCAAGCGTCTTCACTGTTACGATTCCGAGGAGAAAGGTTAAGTCACAACTTCCTGCATTAAAAACCCAGAGTATACGACGTGAGGGATCTTGTCAAAGTTGTAAATTTGCGTTTGTGGTTACGAGATGTATGGAGGTTTGAGTATTCACGCTTCCAGGCGAGTGTCATGTTTTATTCAAGCAAGCGTCTTCACTGTTACGATTCCGAGGAGAAAGGTTATAATATTTAAGTCACAACTTCCTGCATTAAAAACCCAGAGTATACGACGTGAGGGATCTAGTCAAAGTTGTACATTTGCGTGTGTGGTTACGAGATGTATGGAGGTTTGAGTATTCACGCTTCCAGGCAAGTATCATGTTTTATTTAAGCAAGCGTCTTCACTGTTACGATTCCGAGGAGAAAGGTTATAATATTTAAGTCACAACTTCCTGCATTAAAAGCCCAGAGTATACGACGTGAGGGATCTTGTCAAAGTTGTACATTTGCGTGTGTGGTTACGAGATGTATGGAGGTTTGAGTATTCACGCTCCCAGGCGAGTGTCATGTTTTATTCAAGCGGCCGTCTACACTGTTACGATCCCAAGAAGAAAGGTTATAATACCAAGATACCAAGTGTATGAAGCAATGTATCGGGCACTTTGATCTTTCCGTAAAGTTTATATAAACAGGTTTCTATCGGAAATGGTTCTAGAACAATTGCTAATAAATAGTTTATTGTTCTTCAATGAATATTCATACGTGCGTTTGTAATAGTATGATTACAACATAAATAATTCCTGTGCCCAACGTTTACAAACTAAATATTGAATCTAGTTTACCTAATGTTTACAGAGTGGTGTTCAGGAGGTAGTTTCATATTTAAACAAAATAAATAGCTGAATTAACTTCAGGAGACGTATTATTCTGTTACATAAAACAAGGCGAAACGTAAAATTATAACATTGTTATAAAATAAAATGTGATTAAAGATATTGTGTAATATATTATCAAATAAAAGTTTTATTTCAAATTAATAATAAATTGTGGGTAAAAGTTTTGTACATTGTGTATATGAATAAATATAATTAAAGATGCTTAAGTAAAACAAATTTTATTCAATCACTTTTCTAATCACATCCACTTTTGATATCGTAAATATGTACTAATCTTATTTTGTTATCAAACATGCCAGTGTAGTGTTTATTCTAGAATGGTGGAATTAACTAATAAAACTGTATTATTTGCTTGTAAAATAAAAAAATAGATCCGGCTGAAACACATAATATGCACAAACACATGTCTTCATATTATGAAGACATATAATATGATGTAATTAATCGAGTACCACACGCTCACTGTTAGTCATCAGTGTGTTTCTGATTCTCCAAAACATGCTTCTGTTTAGCGCTAATTGAGGATGTAATTAACATTGTCGAAAGCCATAACATTCTTTATGGTATATCATAACTACAAAAAAAAATGAATTTGAAAAATTAAATATGGGATAAGACAGCCGCGTATTTTGTCTCATGTATAGTTTGGGTTCAGGCATGTATGAAGCCTTCAGATGTAACCACAAAGAACACACATAACCAAATTCAGAAAACTTTTTGATACTTTTCTCTCTCCTAATTTGGGGTTTTCTCCTCCATAAAGTCACTTTTCTTTAGTTATTAGATTTAGTTATTATTCTGCTTAAAGAATAAAACGTTACTAAATTGATTGATTCTCGCTTAGACTCTGAGTGTAACTCAAGGTCCTTCTCGGAGAATATTATGATTGCAATTGAACTCGCGCCGAGGTGCGATGAACCTGTAGAAGCTCATGCTGAGTTCAATGTTTGGCTGGCTTTTCATGGCACGTGCGCAAATACAAATGTTATATAAAAACTCTTTGATCATAAAGTGGTCTCGAGTCTGAAAGTTAACTAGGAATTAATCAGACAAGGTACGACAACACGAGATAGTTTATTTCTCTGTGTAATTATACATATCAAGCAAATTATTTAAAAACAATAAATTCCAGTTTTATGTCAATAAAAACTAAAAAATACAGTTTTTTCGCTTTTAAACTAAATTTAAATTTTGTGATTCGATTAAGAGCAAATTTTATTTACATGATAGGCGCAAGTATACTGTTTTTGGGTGTGTAATTATAGAGTTACAAACTCAAAACATTGTGTTACTTTAAATTACTATTAACACCTATTTAATTTTCCTGGTTTTGTCTATCTACCTTGGGCAGAGCCATCTCGTCTATACGTCAAATCGGCTAGACCACCAAGACAACACCAGTCATGAGTTTTACGACGTGCTGCTAAGGTAAACCTTCCTCATAGAGCCTTGGAGCCAAGACCTAATAGATCGGCAGAATACATATACACACACACACATATATTATATACAAACATATTTAATAAAAATTGCTAATTGTCAAACTTACAAGTTTTCGCCAGAAACATGTTTCATGTAAAACCCATGACTAAAATTAGGTTCTTACCTTCCGTCAAATACCAGTTCAATGATTGGTGCAGATAATGTTTACATGGTTCGGCACAATACGAATGTGGCTCGTAGAATTTATATCAATTTGCTGTTAGCGTCGTTTAATTATTTGATAAAAAGACACAAACCATTCTCAAACATTTCTAATATCATATACAGCTACGACACGTAATATAAAGTGAACTGATACTTCATGAAATAGACAGAAAGATTTGTATACATTTAAATTTTAGGAAAATAATAAATTATTGTAAATTGCTTGATCAATAGTGTAATGCAGATTGTGAGGACGAAGTTATTATTAAATTTTATATTTAGATTGCACCAATGATCAATAAACCATCTAGTGCAATGTAAATACTATTTATACGCCGTTCGAACAGGACATTAATGTAAAAAACTGTGAATTTAGATGTACACAACAGCAAATGTAATCGAATATGGTTAGATCGAAAGTTAATGAAAATAGCCGAAAGAAGACGTTTTATGATCGAAGTTTGTTTTCGTTGGTATATATTTTCTTGAGCACAGCACAAGGCAAACTCTAAAATTTTAGGTACTGGAAATATCTTAGGCAGAATTGAATTAAAAAAGACATATTTTGAATCATTATAAACTATTTAGTTTATCAAAACTTAAAAAGGAAGTGTTATGAATTACTTATCAATTATTCAGAACAACCAAATGTTAAATTTATTTCAGTGCCATTTTAAATGCATTGATATTTATAGACTAGAAAGCATCGAGTAAGCATAAAAATAACATTACTTATTTTTTCAATATTTTCTGTAATAATTAGTAATTATTATGTCTTCTTGTTAAGGGGATTCACCACTGAAAACATACTTTTTTTTAAATACACAATAAAAATATCTTAACCATTTTTTTTCTAGTGTTTAGTAGGCTAACAAAAAATACAAAAATATAAAACGGCCAAATAGTTGTCACATACAGCCTACAGCGAATAAAAACGGGGGTTTTTCGCGTTTTTCAGACCATATTTAAAATTGATATATCTAAGAAACTATCCAATATATTGCACTACTCATGGTCTAATTTTGAAGATATGGATCTAATCTAAATATTTAGGTAGATTTATCATGGTAGCATTATTCGTTTTAATAAAATAATTTTGTAAACTTTAGACTTTAAAAAAAAAAAACATGCATATATATAAAATTATGTTTCTATTCATCATATATACCTAAAAATCTAATTCTACCTAAATATTTAGAAAAAGATCTACTTAATATGTGGTACAAATATGAACTTTCTATCTCAATTAGTTCCCAAGATATATCGATTTTTGTCTGAAAAATTTATGGAAATTCAAACTTTTGGAAAACTGCAATAAAAGTAAAACGTAGGTTCAACACTAATATATCACGTATATTTTTTAGTTTATTGTTCTGAAATAAATTTACACAATATATTAGGTCAAAAGGTTGTATTATACATCAATATTAGATCATATTATTATGTCAGTGTTCAATAAAATACAAATATATATATATATAAATTGTAAAATAAAAACAGAGTTCGGTCGGTGACGTAGGTTGCAGGTTGCACCTCATACCGCTTTGCAATATTGTCCTTATTTCTTCTAGCAACATTTTGTTTTGTATTCTTGACTCTTCCCATATTTCATGACATAAAAATGAACTAAACTTCACTCAAAAACAAACAGCTTGAAACTCAACAGTAGAATGACAGATGACAGAACACAAATTGTTTTGTTTTTATTCTATTACTACTTCCTCTTCTTCTTTAGCATAGAGTAATGAAAATAAAACAGTACAATGATTGATATGCGTATTAAACTAGATTTAAATATCTGGTTTACATATTTATAATGAAATATATAAAAGAAATTATGATTTTTTTTAGTAAAAAATAAGGTATCTAGTAAAAATGTGAAATTTTGGACATTGACGCGCTTGCAAAAAAACGTTATTTTTTTCATACTTAGGGTTAAAAATATAGGTCTTAGGATACTATGTTTTTGTTCAGTAGGTTCCAAATGACAAAATATGACAAAAAAACTTTTTTTGAAAACTTCATATTTTTTCCTTATTTTCAGTGGTGAATCCCCTTAAGCTAATAAGGCATATAATGGAAAAATATGCCCAAATTAAGAAAACGTAACCTGAGACTTTCACCTAGTATTAGCATAAAAAACTTTCCAAAAACGATCCAAAATAAAGATCTAGAGATATAGTACTCTAAAATTTTTGTACCACTCCTTTAAACGTAATTTTTAAATAAACTGCCAAATATATAAGGTTCTGCCGAGTGAATTTTAATAAATTTAATTAAATTTTAATTTTAATATTTTTAAATCGTACATTTATTTAGTAAGTACATTTTACCAAGTATCCCAAATAGTCGTTCACTCTCTTTTATAGATAAGCAGTCTCAAAGTGGAGACTAGAAACTTTATAACTAGGTTGAGGGGTTAACCACGTGAATATTAAAGGATCACACTGAACTGAAAAACTGGAGTTTGATCTGCATTGCTAATAGCGTAGAGTAGCTGCTCGATTAGTACGTGGATTGTAAGTGACTCATTTGTTGAGATCCAACTCTGAGAACTGAGAACTCGGAAAGTGTTTTACATTGCTAATTCAGTTTTTTGAAATAACACAGATTACAAAATCTAGATTCATTTCTACTAGTAACCATATTTCCCTACCCTGAAGATGTTGTAATTTGCGCGTTATAAAGTTTTAGAAACTGTAATAATTGTTTAGTCTTTTTATGAAATAAATTCTTTACAAATTTTTAATAACTTATATATTTTTAAAATCATGCAACACAATAAATACTTAACAACCAGATTTAGAAAAAAAGTGATTGTAAAAAAAATTGTATCACAACAAAACGGTATGCAGCCCTAAAAAACTTGTAATGTTCCATCATAATAAATAATTTACTATATCATGTAGTTGTTATTCACATATGTTAAATATTTTAGTTAGCAATTACATAAACGAAATCAAGTAAAAATAATTCCGTTACATCCGACTAAGCCGGACAGTGACAAGCTACGTTGTGGTAAAGGTATTATAGAACTGATACAGTGTAAGGCTGCAGCGTACGACAGGATGAGACGTGGTGGGTCGTGTCAGAAGTGACAGGTGGGTCGATGTATGCGGGACACCATGATGAACGTCGCAGGTCACCAGTACAAGAGACTAAGCCGGACAGTGACGAGCTACGTTGTGGTAAAGGTATTATAGAACTGATACAGTGTAAGGCTGCAGCGTACGACAGGATGAGACGTGGTGGGTCGTGCCAGAAATGACAGGTGGATCGATGTATGCGTGTTCACCATGATGGAAGCCGCAGGTCACCAGTACAAGAGACTAAGCCGGACAGTGACGAGCTACGTTGTGGTAAAGGTATTATAGAACTGATACAGTGTAAGGCTGCAGCGTACGACAGGATGAGACGTGGTGGGTCGTGTCAGAAATGACAGGTGGATCGATGTATGCGGGACACCATGATGGAAGCCGCAGGTCACCAGTACAAGAGACTAAGCCGGACAGTTACGAGCTATGTACCAATCTAGTAATGGGTTGTCAATTTAAAAGTAGGATATTCCTTGTATAAGTACTAAAAGGCCATGTTTAATTTTTTTTTTTAATGAAAGATAACACATCATTTACCACTTCATCTCCATTTTTTGTATAATGCCGTCAGGGTACGGAGTATACAGAGCGTGATTAATCATTTTGCTAATCGATGCGTGTGTACACACCCCTACTGCTATGTTACACTGTTTTTTTTATATACTTGAACTCTGTTTTCGCACTTCGGTTCTCATGCTTTTGGTATATACTTGTAATTTCATCACTTTTAAATACTGTGACTTTTATGAACTTTGAATTCTTATTTTATGCCAGTTAATATACTATTTCGTCGGAAAAAAACTAGAAGTTAAATGTAATTTTCTACAATATATTTCAAACTTAAAATCTGTGTTTTTTACTAATCCCTATTTTGAGTTATTATTTATTTAATTTAATATTTTGTGAATAATTTCTCTTGAAAGAAGTTGATTTAAAGGCGAGATTAAACTATAGAATTATAAAATGCGCTTACTATTGCTTTAGGAAGTTTCTACTTGTTATAAAATACAAAACAATAATTATTGAAATTGTTTATAACCTTACACTGTTTATATTAAGTTTATATTTCATTAACAATATAAAAATCGTAAAATATTAGAAAAGTGGTAAAATATTCAATTTGACGGCTGCGATACAATGATACAAGGATTACTGGTGATGGAGGTGATTCTGAGAGCGAATGTAATCCATGATACCGAGTCGAACCAAAATAAATGTCAAAACAAGTCATTTAATCACGCCGAGCTTTGCCCATGATTACAAACATAGCCGGCCTTGCTAGCCGGATCTGTAAAATTGAATCGTTTTAAATATATATGTGAACTAAAATTGCATTTCATATTAAGTTTAATAAACGATATAAGAGTTAAAGTGTAACTTTGTACTCGATAATTTGTTGTATTAATCGATTCCAAAGTCTTATAATATGGAGAACAAATAAAAAAAACCTCTTCACTGGCTATAGGAAATATAAACTGGATTCTTTAAAGAACAGGCATTTTTCATTAATACTGCTTTTGAAATAGTAAAGACGTCAAGCCATGTCGTTTAAACTGCTCTTTTAACCATAAACATTTATGAATAAGGTAACATTGAAACTGTTATTCGCAATGTTGTAGATAGTACAGTTGAAGTTAAAGAAAATATTAAATGAAGGTTTTCAGAGAAATTGGAAAAAACTTAAATTTAATGTAACTAATAGTAAGACTGCAGTATTTGTTAGTTATATTACACATATTAAGTATTAAACAATCTGTCCTTGATTGAATTTTGGTAACATAATTATTTGCAAATCAATCTTATAACGGTAAAAACGGTTTATTGTAATTTTATGTTGTTTTTCGCATTTATTTAAAGCAATACCAAATGATTTTCTGTTTTATTAAGCATTGCATGAGTAACCTTTACTTCTTATAACAGATAATATAAAGATTTAACTTGATTCAAATAGATGTAGTAACGTTGTAATAAATTTGGTAGTTAAAATCTATTTCCGGGTAACATTCATCAACGAATAAATACACGACGTTCTAGACATCAGTTTAAAACATACAACTGTCCCAAGACCCAGATGTTCAATTCTTATTGTTATGTGTAATTTGCAAACTTTTCTAATCTTCTGTGGCAGTCGACGTTGTTAAACTTTCGATCGCGGCAATACGTTTCTCGAGTGTGGCTAATTTAACTAAATTTGGTTTTTAAATTAAACAATAGCAATTGTCAATTTATTTTCAAATTGTTTATTTTATTTCAGCATGGGTTTTAACTATGCAAACAAATAACTCATCCATTCATTATATGGTATTCATATGTAGCAATTATAAATTACAGAACCCTTCAAAATATATTCCATATTTGATTTAATATAGATAATAACTAGACATGCATACCACTCGTCTATAAGCCTACAAGCACATGTGAAAGAATGAATAAACCATCAGGATTTAGGGATTAATACTTTATGATGGAGAATCGAAAATGCTCAGGGAAATGCTGAGAGACAACACAAATTGAATGAGTCTGAAAGCATTTTGTGACGTACTGTATTGTTAAGATATTTCCCAAAGTGCCAACAATCTGATCTATTCTATCATGTTAAATCATTTGAGAACTTGAATTTGTATGAAGTCAAGCTGTTTAACTTCTGCATGTATTATTGTCAATAATAATAATTATATATATATATACATTATATATATACATTAAATAATAAATTGTGTTATTCAATATACAAAATTAAAATGGAATATTTCGAATTACTCTAAAAATGTCAGTGCATCAAAACATTTTTGGGAATGATAAAAAAAACAAATAATCCCATGGACGTCCAGACCAAGTAAGAGTATCGGAGGGATGGGAACACAACTTGAACTTGGCAACTGAAACTTAACTCTCAGTTTTATACTGCCGCCAATTTCCTTGATTGCTCGCTTGTTCAGGAGCCAGATTTGACTTGGCCAATCCACCGCAACTACTTGTATTGGAACAGAACTCCATCACACGAGGCTTATATCTTATGTGTGTTTAGGTGGTAATAGACTTTCACATCTTTTAAGAGTAAACTACAATATCTTGGGCCCTAGTTAAGTATATTTTATTACATTTTTATAGATAATCAAATGACAATAATACATATGACAAAACGTTCTTTTGGATTAGTATCATATTGGACTGACAACGTAAATAAGATGGTATGCGGAATTTCTGCCTTCTTTATAATCTTGCTTTATCCGGAAGACAATTTTGTTAATAATAAAATATATATCTAAATAAAGTAATTACTTTATTAAGAGTTCTCAACATTACTAGTCTCATAAGAGCATCCCTATGGCTATTATCACACTAGGAGTTCGGTGGCGATATGACGTCATGGAGACAAGACGCTTTTCCATTAACCCATAATTTTCAACCCATCAGCATAGACAGATTGTTTATAGGGTTGTGTTCAACGCCTTTTGAATGCGAACACAATCGATTTTTCGTCGGCGTAACATGAGAGATGATTCTACAAAGAACGACACAGTCCTTAAGTGTTAGCTTGTAAGAATCGCTGTCAAAATTGTATCTCTTTGTTCTGCCTTTATAAATTGCCAAGGCGTTTGAATCGTGCGGACTTTCTTCGTGGGTTATTTAATGCTAAGCTAATAAATATGGGTGTCTAGAATAAGTGCCAATCCTATGAGTGGTTAAGATGGGACATTCTGCGTTTGATTGCGCCATTTTTCAATCTTGCAAAATAATTTTGTCATAGATCTCAAAAAATAAGAGTAAATAAAAATTGGTTATCACACAAGGAGTTTGAAAGATTAAACCGTTCTTGGAACTAACCTGTTATTGGACCCTCACACAAAACGGCCGAAGATAAATTTAAGATATTATCCATACGTATAGAGATAAACGGAGCAGTAACATCTTTTTAATTGACACTTTTTAAGTGGTAAATGTTTTAAAAATCATGTCCCTGAAGTTTTAATTCATATACATATACTATAAAAATTCACTAAACTTCATTACTTTTCTTCGATTTCGTAGGGTCTTATTATAAAATTGCACTAAATTATTTCTCTAAATATCTAAAACCCTTGTTATTACAATATGTTTGACATATTTATCTGTGTGTTTAAATGTCATCATGGAAATCTCAAAACAAATTGAATACATTTTACTTTTAATCAATTTTAATTGAATAAATTTTAGAACTAAAATGAATAAATTGTAATTATATAACAACCTGACCTAATATATACTTTTTTTACTATTTTAATCACTACGCAGGAGCAGATTTATAAACTTTGGTATATTGGCACGGTCTAAACTCGGTAAGTGACAATTTGACCGGTTCCTCAGTTGTTGTCAAAGACCATAAGTAAGTTTGAGTGCCTCTCGGCTGCCGTAGTAATGAAAGATTGATTACACTGCGCTCTAACGGTGATGACGGTAATCACTCTCAGCTCAGATCGGCGCTGTACAATAGGGCAGGAACATGACTTGATTTAGGTGAGGATCCTACTCGCTCTATGTCAATGTTTCCTGTTACTACTGAATATCTGACACTACATAGCAAAACATCGCATTCTTAATAATGAAATTATATAATTACTACTATAAATGTTACTTATTTTTAGACAAAGAGAAGAAAAATGTTGATGGAAAAGTTGAACAAAAGTATTTTAATAAAGTCAGGCGGTCTTAAAGGTGTACATGCAAATGAAGGCTCCCTCATACGGCTTTGACTCAAGCCCTGCGAGAACAAAACCATACAGTGTTTTTGTTGGCGCTCATATAAGTCGGGATATAGGATTTTGTAATCTAAGCAAAAATACATTTGATTGATCATTATTTTTAAACCTAGAGAAAATTCAATTTAAATTTTATTTCGTTACTAGAAGATACTAAAAAAATATTCGGATCAAATATTTTAAGTCTAACTGATATCATATGTATAGACAAATAGCATTGTTAAAGTGTTTTCTCTCTACAACATGTATGATCCGCTTTAATCTATTACTTATACTCTATAAATAATCCTGTTGACCTACTAGTGGAGATTCAACGATGCGGTGACACGCGACTTCATAACTATTCTCTTACCTATGCCCACTGACGGGAAAGTTAAACGTAAAGACTAGAAGTGGTAGATCATAGGAAAAAAAAACATCAATTAGTAAATTGAATGTTATAGACAATATTAATTAACCAATTAGTATATTGTAAATATTTAAACAGGTGCTTTAACTTCTTATATGGATTTGGGTTGCATAATTAACGAGCAATACTTAACAAAACTATATTGATATAATTTGGTGGAATTTCTTACACAATCAAAGTTTTTTTTGGTCATCTAGCCTGAATCTTATTACATATTTTGCAAAACACTATGGGGTATTTGTTAATATTTCCTGGTTCATGGGATGTTTTAAATTTGCTTATCTTGTACATTAGGAATAATTAAAATCTCACTGTAACTATTATAATTTCAACGCAAAACAAAACTTCTATTATTTATTGAAAGTTTAATTTTAACACTTTATTTTGATTAATACGTATATAACACAGAGCTTAATTTACAATGTACACTGAAAAACTAAGATTGCTCTATAAAGAAATCTTTTTTATTTATTTTGGATCTTTACATAATCCAACTTCACCAGGAATATCGAGCAAACTATATCCGTAGTATAAATATCCGAACAATTTGCTCACTTATTTTTTCATTTAAAGTTAAATCTTTTAAACTAATATTTTCACTATCTACGATATTTCACAGTTCGGAAATGAAACGTGCGTCAGTATTATCACGTTGATAACGCATTATTCAGGCTTAAACAAAGCGGATTGTGCGGAGATAAACTGTCACCCGCCTCGCCCTCAGGCTTATCAGTGATGCCGGCTTCCGCTGATAGCAAATATTATTTGTCTTTATTGGTTACTACTTCCATGAATACAATTGAATAAATTATTTCAGTGGAAGTTACGGATTAATGGAATATATTTGAGAAATTCTTATTTCACGGCCAGTAAATGTTCGGGTAAAGTGATAGCCTACTCTTGCCGTATTGATTTTTCGGCAAGAAGGTTGAGTTGTAAGATTAAAATTTCTTTTCATAATTTAAGTCTCAAGTTTGAATTAATTAATCTATAATAGTCATTTTGGTTACTAGGTGAAGTCTTCAGGAGAAGTGCGAGGTACTGTGAAAGTTAGAATTTAATATTGAAATAGAAAATTACTTGATGATATTTTCCTGTTCAATTTGGTTTAATCAGGATTAACCTACTGAAAAAAGAAAATTTATTTAATCTTCTGAGATTCTATATATATCTTAACAAGTTCCTAAATTTAACATTCAAAGCCAAGCGGATAATTCTAGATAATTTAATAATTTACAAATTGGAAATTTACAGAAAATAAGTAGTTTGAAACTGATACAATTTTGACTTTAACTGGTTGGACATTGTCTTTGTTCATAAATTAAATATTAATATTACCTTAATTTGTTTGATTTTTATTTTGAGAAGAAGTCTTATTTTATTATTTGTTTTATTTTATATTAGAAGAAGATTATTTTATTTTGAAGTTTAATGAAGATTTTTATTTTGAGTTTGTGTTGAAACATTAGCACTGAGAACTTGAAGGACACAATTATTGAATGATTGATTGATTGTTAGTTTTAAGACTGGACTTGTGAACTTTTGATGGGTTAAAAACATGAAATAATTGAGAATAAATTCAAAGTAAAAAGATAGCTTGGCGTTACTGTATTATTGATTTTAAAATTTCATTAAAATTAATATTATTTTATACTGAGTTTAATTATTGAATTCCATTGTAACTTGTGCATTCTTAAAATAAAGGTTATTAGTTCAGAACACAATTGATCGCTCTTATACTAAACCAAAAATAGTTGTAATTGGTTTATAGTAGACAACCTTACTATAGACACGTTACACATACATAAGGTAAGGCATATGCGACACTTTCATTTGAGAATTTATACCAAAATTATAACTAAATATCTCATAATTACTTAATAATAATATTAATATCTTTAGAACATATTAGAATTAGACATCGTGTAAAGCATTGATAGTGAATTACTTTCATATCATATTATAGCATGACATTAGCCTACACGTTTTATTGTAACACTTAGATATAAGAGACGAGCAGGTAGAGGGAAGCTCTAAACAATGAAATCGAGGTACATGGGAGGGGGTGAAAGGATAGGTGATATGATGGCTCTTCCAAGTGCGTACATTAATGTAACAAGATAACAGAGTTGCTAATAACAGACTCTTGTCTCCAGAGACTCTAGTATCGTTAAACTTGCTGTCTTTGCTGAGATATCAAACACCCCTGGCTTGTTGAACAGTTACATCAATCGATTACACTACGATACCCTTTGTGATAATGGTTTTTTATACAATAATACACAGTGATCGAAATTAGAAATAAAATCGTTACCTTCAAGCTTCTCGAGTAAAGATAGAAACAGGTACAGTGTGATGCGTACTTGAATAATTTAAAATTGAGCTGATTTCAAAGTATTCCCATTAAATATGTATATTTAAAAGTTGTTTTTGTGGAAGTAGAATGTGCTTCGAGCAATATACACAAGCACTTTATGGTGACTAATCGCAGACTGCAGTTGAAACAAGGCCAATTCAACATATGGCACTGGAGACATCTTTGACCGGAAGTAGATTACTCAAAATAGTGTAAATATTTCTCACTGAATCTAAGAAGTAATATGAGTGGAAATTTTGAAACTGCTTACATCAGTGAGTACAGTATAACCTTATGAAGATATAATTAATCAGTGAACAAAAACAATGGTTGTGGAGATATAATAATGGTTTATATTACGGAATATTACAAAGGTAAGTAAAAAATAAGACCAAAGCAGTGCGTAGTGATAAAGCACTCTGTAATTTGGTAATGTTATAAATAGTTATATTACTAGAGACAAAACATTATAACATTTATATTATTAAAGAGATAATCAGGAGGGTTATATGAAGTAACAGAATACAAAAGTAGTTAAAGTGGCCGATGATAAAGTGGAATCACGAGGGAAGAGTACTTGTTGAACATGAACGGCTCTCATGTCGAGTGTTGACAGATGATCAGATACAGAGATTGTTCTGTTCACAACAACTCTTCACATCCCTCATCAACCCTCCTTAAGGCACATCATAGTCTGCCCTATTATAAACGAGATTTTGCTCAATTGTTTGTTGCCCAGTTACTATCTCTATTTAAATTCAAACATTTTTACCAATCAACCTTTGTTCTCATATTTTATAAGCACTCAAAAAGAGTTCTGGATCTATAAAATAAAAGAGGGATTAAAGATTCCACTTTCTTGATCATGGCATATAGATACTTCTTTTCCTGTATGAAAGGATGTATCGTTCAAAAAAATATTAATTGCTAAAAATGTCGATATTTGCGTGTTATACTGGTGTCAAATAAATTAAAATCTGGTTTTAGTAAAAACTTTAATTTAATACCTCGGGTAACGAAATATACTATTATTTCTAACTAATATTTTACACAGTTTTAATTAGTTAATATTATTGAAATTTGTGTACACCAATTACGCGTCTATGAATGCATACAAATTAATTATCATTTGAAATTTCTTTTTCAAAAATCACCATTTTAACACACGTACGAACAAAAATTGTTTGTAATGTTATGAAGAACGTATCTTATTCCAATTCATGCATCTGTAATCTTTTTTAAACATTTTTCATCCCAAAAATAGGTTTTCCTCTGTGTTTTTAAGTCAGGGCTCGTGATAAATGCAATCGAATTTAATATATATCTTCGAAATTTTCCAAATTGAGAAGCAAAACTGACCTATGTTTGCTGACACCGGTTTGTTGTTGTGTGGTTCGCTGTCTACTGCGTACATACTTCAAACCCTTGTCCAACCCGGTTTGTCATTCGACCATGCAGAATCAAACAACGTACAAAGTCGGATAGTTAGGGAGTTGGATTGAGGAAGGGAGTTAACAATGTACTGAGTGAGGAAGTTCCATGCTCGGCGGAGTTAGTTCTGGTGAGTTAAGAATTCAATCAATACAAAGTAAGGTGCTCGAATACGTTTCTAATGAAGCCTACGATCTGTTACCCGTAGCGCAGATCCAGCACTATTAAATGCCCAGATAATATTCTCAGCCTTCATGAACGTGCCCTAATTATTGTATAAACTGTTAAAACAAACTAAAAAATAAGATGAAAGATAATTATGATAATTCCTTGAAAATTTCGGTTTGCAGAATTTGATTTCAATTCGAAACTGACACGCTGATTAGCAACAAGGTATCAAAATTAATAATAAAAATAATGTTAGGTATTGCGTTCGTCACGATTTATTCTTTTAATTATTGAATTAACAAGTTTTCATGAACTAACCGAAATGCTACATTATTAATTATGTTATAATTTTAACCCGAGTGAGAATTTATTTACGTGGTGTGATACGCGTGTTTCATTATAAAACTTAAGTCTTGTGAATGTAAATGAGGGTTGCTTTTAACGCCACTTTATCGAAGTTTCACAAACATAATTACAGAGAGCGAATGGTACATGGGAATGTATAAAAAGTGCCACATTCGGGGAGAAGGTTTATGTTTGATATATTCCTTGCATATCCCACCGCCTAGATACCTTCATGGCGTTAAATATTAATATGTTGTCATACATGGCGTAGTGCTACAACCCAACTATTCAGAAATGTTTTGATACAAATGTTATTTTTGTGTTGGCTGGTTTTTTTATCGAGAAGTAACACTGGGGATTTTAACTTAAACAAAGTGGTTTAGTTGTCAGGGGTATTAAATATATAAAATAAATTTAAAAAAGATAATAGTTGTCATTGCACTTCATTCAGACCGGCATTTTATTGTAAGGTTATGTCCATACTTACCTGTAGCACCCATATGCCATTTTGAGGGATAAGGCAAAATATTAGATAATGGTGATTTTAAAATTGAGTTAAAGTGGTTTTTGTAGCATATTATTTTAAAAACAAACTTGTTTTAAATTTAGCAGCATATAAATAAAATCGGCTAGATACGTTATAATTTGCAAATTACTATACTGCTGTTGATTGTTGTGTCTAAATATATTCGGTCAGCAAATAATATTTTTAGATTTTACTAAAAACTCAGATTTTGAAATTTTTTGCCTCCACCTAAAAAATACATTATAAATTGAAATATTAGTTAAATACTGTAAATGCTAAGAATATCCTAGAAAGTCTCATCATTTTTGATATTTTAATTTACTCTTCTTTAGAAACATTTATTATAAATAATTACTTTGTTGTTATAGCTAGACTATCTAATTTGAACTTAGAAAAATTATGTAAAATTTAAAATAATAGAACAACAACACAAATTAAAATGTCCACGCTTATAATAAAACTTAAACAAAAAATGACAAAACGACATATGAATTAAATAGTTATATTTTGAACTAAATAATAATTACAAATAAGCAAATGTTAAATTTGAAAAATGAAGGATAAGCGTAAATCCAAACCAACACAAAGCTGAAAAAATAAATTACCTGGCCAAGATTATTTCAACTCCAATACAATTTTGAGAAAAAAAAAATATTATCCTGTTTACTTAAATTATTGTACTAGCAATTTTGATAATAGAAAACAAATTATGGTCTTATAAATGCAATAATTTCTCTCATTGTACTGTAGTTTCTTTTAATTTTAAGTTTACCGATTTGAACTCTCCAATTCAATTCACCATCAAAAACAAAACCTAAACACTTTATTGCATTAGTGTTTTTCAAAAGTTTACATTACTTTTGTTCACATCACAGAATCTGGTTTCCTCTATACAATGCGCACATTGATAAAAAAATGTATATATCAAAAATATTTGTTTAAGACAAAAAGTAACATATTTAGTACTTAGCACTATATAGTCAAAAGTAAACTATCATTGTATTAACTCAAGGTCTTTATTCATTGCTACTTAAACTTCTGTCCAATTTATTTTACAGTGAAACAGAGCTGTATCACTTGCAAAAGATATTGCACTGCCTTCAAATCTAGTTTTGTAAAGATCATTTATATAAATAATAAAGAAAATCGCTCCCAAAACAAATCCCTGTGTAACACAGATTTTAATTTCTCCTATTTCACTCACAACCGTTTTAATTTTGACTCATTGTTTCCTACCAATTAATTAATTTTCAAACCAGTTATGAATAACTTCTTTAATACCACATTTAAATAGTGTTTATAACATAATTCATTCTGTAGTCAAAATTATCAAAACCTTTATTTACGTCTAGAAAAATCCCACTAACAAAATTACTTTCAGGTATACCATCATATATTTTTGTAATAACATCTAATAACGCATGCTCCGTATTAAAACCAAATCTGAAACTAAATATATAAATTAAATAAATAAAGCTCAATTTAATTTAATTACGCTAATTTATTCTCTGGTAAAGTAATCAACTAATACTTATAGATACTTAATACAATATAACTCCACCTTAAATTTTATAAAACATAAATAAATAATAAAAAAGAAAAAAACCTGAATGTACAACTTAAAATTTAGTTTCGAAATAATATTATAGCCACTGCACTCTAAATTTGTTCCTACTAATATGATTGTAAATCGAGTATTTTGAACTTTCTTAATAGCAACAGTCGGCTATTACATATAATAAAGCGATCCTAAAATAAACAATAAGGGAGAGGGTTAAGTTATACATTTACTGAGTAGTACAATGTTTTATTAGATAAGTATAATTTTGTTTGTCAAAAAGTTTTATTTTCCTCAATGCTAAGTTTCCAGGAGCACGAATATCACTAGTGTTTTGTACAGACTACAGGATGAGGACTGGGACTGAAAGGAATTGGATAGGGGACACTTGCGGCTTTTTACCCCTGTTTATTGTTGTATGGCATAATGACGTGTGTTTGGATGTGGTAACTGAGTTTTGTAACGTAAAACTTTACATTTGAGTTTTCTGACTAAACGAGAAAGATTGGACTATCAAATAATGACAATGAATTTTAAAATTAGTATCAAATATGATTATTTTTATGGGTTAATAATCTTAATTTTGTTAGAAAGACAGAATGTCTGAACACTACTGTACATGTGTATTTTTGAAAATGCACAATGAAACTAAGGTTGGACATACAACTATAATATTTACTGCAGGTTAGGGGGTAAATTTTCATTCCCACCTTTGTAGAAGACCTTACATATTAATATTTTTCTTGATCATACACACACTAAGAAACCAGTAACTTTCCCTAACTAAATTACTCATTAAATAAAATACTGAACGTTACGTTTGCAGTGCTATTGCAGTTAAACACTAGTGACTCGATTGTGGTTTTAGTGGGAAATATTACTGTTTTAAATAAGGTCAATATCGTAAAACTAGACAAACACGCCGTGTATCCCAAACAACTTCCACTTCTCCCCTTTAATATTTTAATGATTGAGAAATGTCATGTTTTCTCCGACGATATATTTATGATCAATGTTACAGTTACCTTCTTTTTTCCTGAAAATAGGGATGCAATATAGGGTAAGGCAAAATTTGTAATGGGATAATCGACTGACTGATAAATAAAATTAAAGATGAAAATATATAATTAAAACAGTTAATACTTGTAATTAAAAAGGTATTAAATAATTATAAATACTACCAGTAGTTTAATTTCTATTTTTAACACTGTGTGTATATATATATATCGCAATCAATGTTGTGTGTAAAAACATATTTTATATTATTTTCATAAAATTTATATAAAAATATAGAATAAAACACGAAGTATTAATTTTCAAACCCAAAATTAATTGCAGAGCCGGTGTCGATAGTCATAACATGATAATGAATTTCTCTATTGGCTTAATACTAAGTTATTACTAGATGTCATTTATCAGATCTTATTTATTTACACGAGTCACTACAAAAACATTATTGATACATCAAAAATAGTAAACAAAATATTATTATGTGTAATATTATTTTTGTATAGAGACGATAATAGTAAAGCATTAAATTTTAATGGATCTGTCTGCTACAAGCCTCGTCACAAGTCTAATGCGACACCCATATAGAAGCAAGATGAGATGAATGGGAGTTGAGTATTCACGCCCTGTGGCGAGCGACATGTTTTATTCAATCAGCTGCCTACACGGTTACGTTCTGGTAGACGTTACATCCACAATGTCAAAACTTATTTCTGTCACTTTAAAGCTATCGGCGGCAGTATGAATGTGAATGTTCATGAAACACCTGAGAAAATGTTGTTCTATAATATAATGTCCTTTTTTATCATGTGACGCATTGTTTACTTTGACTGTCTGCAAAGATTATATTATTAAGAGAAAATGTGTATTAAGCTTTCAGACAAACTTTTCAGAACATTTCAGAAGTACTTATAAAACCGATTCACTCTCCGACATCAGAGTTCCATCTTTGAACTTATATTTAAAATTTATGATGAGATAGGAATATGTTTTCAGTTACTATTACTGAACTCATGATTGTTTGGACTGCCATTTAGAACATGCTTATTGTGTCCCTGTCTTTCAAAATTAAATTTGGAGCGAAGCCACGGGTAATTGCCTGATAGGTGTATAATTTACCAGTTAGGTTAATACACATTTTCTCTCAATACTATAATTTTTGCAGACAGTTAAAGTAAACAATGCGTCACATTATAAAGAGAACATTATATTATAGAGCAACATTTTCTCAGGTGTTTCATGAACATTCACATTTATACTGCCGCCGATAGCTTTAAAGTGACAGAAATATATATATATATATATATATATATATATATATATATATATATACAAAAACAATAAAAAATGTAACAAATGGTGGATTTTTACATTGCATGTCTTAATTAAATGATTGACAAATTACAAAATGGTTCATATATATATAGTAACTAGGTCGGAGTTATGAAGAGACAGAAAAATCCGTGTTCACGTTTTCAATGAAACAAAACATATAAAACAATTACCATATGGGTAATTTAGATCCGATTCTTCTCGCACCACCATAATTTGCACGCGATCCAGGCAAAATATCTGGGCACAAATATTTGGGACTCAAAAAGTTAAAGAAGCATTCCGGTAAGAACCTTTCTCCTGCTCGCATTGAGAAGCTGTAGGGACAAAAAATTTATATTTCTAACTTATCAATATTCTTACTGGTAGGAAGGATTTTTTATCCCGGCCAAAATCGATTCCTACTGGAAGTATTCCAACTACCCAATATTTACCATTAAATATACGAACTTTTTTCCCAAGGTTCAGTATATAATAATTTTGATATCTAAGTTTAATGTTTTTTCTTAAACTGTCATATTCAGAAATAAAAATAGATAGTCCATTTTAGATGTGATAAAAATTAATAATTAGAAATAAGACTGAATATCCCAATAAAATAAACCTCTTTCGATACCAATACATGATTCCCATTGAAATATGACCATGTGAGGAAAAGAGTGAGTTACAATCGAAGTGATTTTCGAAGAAGAAATGGACCAATCAAGTAAGTGGTTCTGAAGGGGAGAAGTTGGAGTTGGTTAAAAGTTGAGGTAAAACTTATAAGATTTAGAGTTTTCGTAGCTGCACAATCAGCTAAATATAATTTGAAACATTTATTGGTGAAACAGAAATCTGTAACCCCAATTATTTCTTATTTACATATTTGAGAATCTAGATTTCAAAACCAAAATTTATTTAGCTTTATAGCAAATGAAAACTGTAAAATTCTTGATTTTAAAAATTTAAAAAGCAAGGTAGACAATCAATTACCGTATCATAATTTACAAAACTGTATTCCTCCGTATCATTGTACCCTTTATATTACTTACTATTTCTTAAATATATAAAATAAAAAACTGCATGATTAATTTTTGGTCGGCTGATAAATTAAATGTATATAAACTTTGTAAATATATATATATATATATATATATATATAATATAATAATTTAGGTTTTATATGGTTATGTTTACAAATATTAGACTATACATGTTCTACAGTTATATTATTATACATTATCGATGTCCAAATGAATAATGAAATGTTCTTAAAGATCCGATCTTCACGAGGAAAACTGATCACATTATGAGTGATTGGTACTCAAGATACTATCTGAAGCTATAAGAAGTTACCAATCGTGACACGAGATCAGTCATACAAAAATATATATACATACATATGGAAAACTAATCGACTATGTTAGCAAAGTTATAAGGTTCAATTTACAGTCTTCATTCAAAACATTTTAGAGATCATCCAAATTTAATTTATAAATAAATTATGTAGACATATTTTTGTATGACTGATCTCGTGTCACGATTGGTAACTTCTCATAGCTTCAGATAGTATCTTGAGTACCAATCACTCATAATGTGATCAGTTTCCTCGTGAAAATCGGATCTTTAAGAACATTTCATTATTCATTTGGACATCAATAATGTATAATAACATAACTGTAGAACATGTATAGTCTAATATTTGTAAACATAACCATATAAATCCTAAATTTCATATGTATGAGTATACTTGATGTTACTACGCTATTAATCCTTTAAAATCCAATATAGTTTTCAATCAAACGATTAGAGAGAAATCAACATATTAATCCAAATGATTGGATACCAAGACAGAAGGCAAGTCACGGAAAGAACATAAGGAATGGATAAGGCTTAAAAAACCTGACCTGAGTGCGTAATTTAGGGATACGCTGAGAGATAAATAAAACTGTGGAGTGTTCAGAACATAAATGTTGAATGTACGTAGTAGACTAGTCACTGAGGATATAAAAAATAACAGTGTTTTATCAAAGATTCTTAAAGCAAAAAAAGCGTTATTGTAACACTCAAAAACTCAACATCGAAAATATTCAGTTTTCCTCCTATTTAAGGAACTAAGTTTAATTTTAGTACAAGGGTGTTTGTCAGAAACCTAGGAGCATTTCTAAAGATAAAAGAATTGCTTATGATGCATATTATTTTACGTGGATTTAACGCTTAAATGGCGTTACGACTAACGTTTAATCTTGTATAGCCTGCAAGGGTGGTTCTAGGCAAAAAATATTAAAATATAAACTACGTATAAAAGTGGAGGTCAATTCACAATTATATAAATAAGGTTTAGACAGTTTTATTGTATTACTAACCTAAATTATTTGAAACATATTAACGAATACAGTAACATTAACAGCCACTCATACTTTCTGACACTGTATTTTTGCTTTTATGTAAATCTCGTTAATACGTATATCCCACTATTAACTTTCATAATGTATTCCATCCTTCTATATTCTAGAAAAAACTGTATGTATGGATGTAACATTCAGAGACGGAAAGTGTAAATACTTAGCTACACTTTTGATCAACAAAGATTGTAAAATATGCTGCAAAACAGTTTTCTCCGAAGGTACATGATCTATTTCATTTTTAAAGTCAACCCGTCTCATGAAAATAAACCATAATTTAATCCTGTATCTATGATTTTATATTTAGATATGTGTGTGTGTGTGTGTTATGTGTGTGTGTGTGTGTGTGTGTGTGTTTGTGTGTTTGTGTGTGTGTGTAGCCGCATTATGCTTGATAAAACAGAATTCACCAACAAAACGCATGTATCCTCATTAATCAATCGAAACTGTCACAAGTGGTCACAACGTGTTGGTTCCCTCAGTGGCTAACATTTGTTTATACTTATAATATCATGGGACCCATTTCATTCAAGATATGCCACCAGAAATGTTAACTTTCCAAATATTTATACTTTTATTTATATTTTTAGAGTCTGACTACCGATACGTTTTGGGACAAAAATTCGAGTACATTGTTACTTTGAGGTTGAGCGTTATGTAAATTCTAGATAGCTCTGTAGTGTACAGTATGAAAGTCATGTTTGTGTAATAAAACAGTCGCGAATTTGTACAAATATCTTTATCTCAATTAAAAAACATTATACAATGATATAAAGAAATACTGTTGGTAAGGGAGTAAACTTGTCTGCTTGGTATCCAGATTTTATGCAATATAATGTCGAGGTCGGAATTGTAGTTGTGCACTCTGTATTAAGACCTTTACAGAGACAGGTTTTTATTGCCGATAAGATCATACTTTTATGGGGAAAGCAGTTCCAACGTTTTATATGTTTTCTAGGAATCTTACTATCGCAAAAATTTCCTAGAGCTTTTCAAGATAATGTCTTGAACAATAAATATAAGAGTAAAATCACAAAAGCCCCTGTGTTTGGAGTTTTTGCTTTTGGTTTCTCGTTGAAGGTAAGTTTGATTGTGAACGATGCTACGTATAATGGACTATGTTAAAATAAATCCACATAACCTAACAGAACAACCATATAATGTAGTGTCTGTAGTTGCTTATCAGACTTGCATAGTAAAGGTAACATTATTTTACTAACTCAATATATTTGAAATGAAATACAACGAGAGAGACTTACAAGAGAGTGTAGGAGAGCAGAGAAAGTTTTAATTTCCTACACGTAAACACATCTCGGCGGGGCCGATCAGTTTTCTTAAGTGTTTAGTAATTTAATAATATTATTATCCGTTTTTTTATTAACCGTTTCGTAATTCAATATTGTCTAAAAGTATAAATCACAGATTTACCACAGTTTACGTTTATTTTACTAACAATGAAATTGTGTTATTTTCAAAGCACTCTCAAAAATAGTTTTCTTCCTTCAGTTAAAATTGTTTTAAACTTTATAATTTTATAAAATTACTTCATAATGATAAGTTTGTACTTTGTTGTGTTTGGTAAAAGAGTTCTGGACTATTATATGCTGTTTGGCTCCTTACGGTTAAAATAATATTTTTATAAAAATTAATACATTTTTATTTTTAAGGACTGTATGTTAATGTAGACGTTGTTCACTGGTACCGTATACTGGGTTAGTACTGGTTATAGTTCACTGAAGTACTAAATGCATAGAAAACGTTGCTATTTAAAATCGTGTTTAAGAGTTAAAAAATTGTTTTAACGAGTTTAATAACAGAAATTTCAGTATAACTGAAAACTTCTTTTCTCAAGGAAAAATACCCAAAATTTGGATGTTAGATTTAAAGTTTACAATACTCAACGACGCCTGTTTATAAAGAGCTTTGCTTAATATTAACCTCTGTGAAAAGTATCAACACTTTGAGCTCTCATATCTTCTTTATGAAAGAAAATAATAAGTATTGCCAAGAATGAAACAGTTTTAAAATGATTTTTTTTTCAAAATTAATATTAACGCACGGGTATTTCAACTTGTGCAATATTATAAAATGGCAGCAGTTGTAAAAGTTTAGAACACCTATTTTAGATGTCTGTAAAATATATTAAAGTTCCTCATTATAATTTTGCTCTCAGATTTATACTTTCTAAGATCTAAACATTGGATAGTTTAAAAATTCACCGTATTACATAAAAAGGACTGAGAAGCCTACTGCGGTCACAAATGTCTATTTCGGCCGTTTAAATTCACTTCTGATCTCATTTATTTACGTTCAAACAATGTACTTTATGTTATTATACCGATAAAGAAACTCTGTACACATGTAAGTCGGCGAAATCAACTTCTTTTTAAAAGCGTCCACAACTGGCCTTTTCTTAATCTACTTCCGATCTATTTCTGACTTTTATTTTATTTTTCTTCGTTGCTTCAATCTACTGCCGATGCTTTTAACATACATCAGGTATAAGGGACAGATATTAAGGCTAAGTTCATTCCATAAGAATATTTATAGTTTGTTTTACGTAATAAAAGCCATCCTGTTATTATAAAAATTTGTGAAGATTTTTGAATATTTGGTACTCAAATCACCCAAAATCTATTGGGCAGATTTATACACAAATGTATATTGCTTAGATATAACGATGAAACATGCACAAATTTATATCTATTTGTAATCAGGAATAATACAATATATTATAACATATTTATTCGAGAATTTTACATTTGCATGCCCAAAACATTTCATCTGACGTATTGTGCTGCAAATATGTATGACGGTTAGTATTGTCTAACTTTCAGTATTGATGGCAGCAGTGACGAATTCAAACTATGTTAGGCAGCTTATTAAAAATATTAATAAGGTTTAGTTGAGAAAGTTTTAGCCAGACATTTGGGTGTATATCAAGTTTAACTCCACCTCTAGTATTACAATAATAGACTTGTTTTGTAATAAATTTCATTTCTATATAGACTATAATTATTGCTCTGATGTGCACGTCCAACCATAGAATTTGGTTGAGCGTCATTGATGTCTTATCACTAGTCAGGCACAGTTTCTCTTTTATGTGCCGTAGAGATGCAATATAAACGAATAATATTAACTAGTTGAATTTTAATTTTGTACTGACAAAAACGCAGGCAAAAGTAACAATGTACACAAGACTGCCTGAATAAAACATTTCCTTACCCATAACACAATACGGTCATGAATTTTGTAACTGCCTCTTGAACGATATTGCTAATTTATTCCGCCGTGTTCTATGTTGGGGCTATTCTAATGTTGATTTTAAACAATACTCTTTTTAAAAATAAAAAGACATTTCAAATATCACTTAAGTTGTAGAGGTAGATGTAATCTAAGTAAACATGCTAAATTTTTTAAATTTAAGTAGCCTGTGTTGGATTATTATGCAATTTATAATGTATTAAGTTTAATAAATTGTAATATGAAATAAATACAAACAATTACATCAATATCTATATGTATGAGTAACTAACTGAATAACTGCGCATAAACTAGTTTCACGTATTTTTTTATGTGACAACTATTATTGTGTGCTAGCCCACTTAAAACAGGGCACTTAAGTGGGGGGGGGAGGACACTCCAGCCATTTTCAACGATTTCTCTGGAGATTTATTCATTGTCATAGAAACACTGAGTTTGACTGGGAATTGTAGTATTTTACTTTGAAACTGATGCTGTGAGAATTAATCATGTTTTAGGTTTAATTATACTATTAGTATTTATGTTAAAAATATACTTCTACATACATAGGCAACTGTATTTTGCCATTAGGCAACTGAAATCAAATGGTAGTGGAAACGTTCGCTGTAACAAACCCCATGCTGATCTTGGATTATCGAGGTTAATTAATTTCTATCTCGTAAAATAAAAGAGCTATTTGTGTTATATATTTAGATGTTAAAAGGATATTTGTAATTCATATTTATACTATTCATTTTGCAACTAAGAACATTATTTATGGCAAATTTCAGCTTCCTAGGTAGTACATGTATTATGAGGAACTGTATAAAAAATACTTGTCCTAATATACATGGTCCGAAGCCGTGTGGTTTTTTAGAAAATGTGATTAGTCAATAGTTTTTGGATTTTACATATATAGACTACACTAATTATAACTAGTTTTTGTAATATTTATTAAATTACAATATACTTAATTAAAGTACACTAATTTTGTCATGTTATATTTTTCATCCTAAGATTATATAAAACGTTCATTATTGTGTACACTAATCTTTGAAAAGTCCATCTTTGAGATTTGGATTTGATTGCACGTACAATAATTTACTAATTTCCTAAAAGAAACTATTCAATATAGTTGAGTACTACCAAATATGTCTCAAAAATATTTGAAATTAACCCGTAAATTGTAATGAAAATGTAATCTTTTAAACTAAAGTAATCACGTATTTTAAAATATTTTTCTATAACTGCATTCATTGCAAGTGAGTTTTCAAGTTCTAAAAAAGGGAGAGCTCTTAATTTACTTTTTAACGACAAATCTTTAAATAATTACTCTTGGTATAAAATAATAGAAAAATAGGAAAAGATTATTTTCTATTATTTCATTAATTTAACCTGAATATTTCTTCCATAAAAAAGTAAGTTATACACTTTATTAACGTTTAGAATATTATTAACAACGAACTTCAGTTTATTATAAATATGTAAACACAATTTAGATCTGAGATTAAAACTTTAATCAAACCTTTTATTTCGAAAAGCAGTAACAGTGGTAGATGTAGGGCACCGTATACCCTAGGGTGCCATATACTCTCCTCTCTGGCCTATAAATCACAGGCGGTTCCCTGGACTAAGGGTTGTACGGATTTGGGTTGTGACTGACAGAAGCTGGGCAGTAGACATTAGACTTTCACCTCTTCTCTCTTATATGTATTGTAAATCACAGTTGGTTCATTGGATTTATAATTGTATAGATTGGGTTTGTGACTGACAGAAGCTGGGGCAGTAGACATTAGACTTTCACCTCTTCTCTTATATGTATTGTAAATCACAGGTGGTTCATTGGATTTATAATTGTATAGATTCGTTTTGTGACTTACCCACAATACGTTAATTTGAAGTCAAAATACCCACTTTATAATAGCATTTTGTAGGCAATTATTTTTGTCAGTAATTGAAATAATCATAAAATTTATCACTAGTAAAAATTTAAATACCCATCAACGAGTTCTTGGAATGTATTACTCCTGTAACGTGTTTTCGATATTTCGTTTTCTGTAATAGCTGAAGTAACGCATTTTATGACAGACGACCCTTGGCAACCTTTTCAGCGGCCAGCATCAATTCATATTTATATCTGAATATTATTATATGTACGGCAGACTGCCTATTGCCTGTACACTGGTAGTCTGGATTTTAATACCTTTGTACAAGAATCAAGAATCTTTATTTTGTACTTGACATAATACATATGCATTGACAAAGTCATATTACAGCTTGAATTAGCTACAGTCAATTTTTCTTCAATAATTTATTACATAAAAAATTATAAATATTTGAATATATCATTAGCTAACAGGCATGGGTATTAAGTTTTACTAGGCTATAATAAATAAATATTGCACATACAAATAGATATTGCACATAAAAGTAACGTACATAAGAATAAATTATCACAGACAAAATTATTATAATGAAAGACAAAATAGCATAAAAACACTGAAGTCAAATAACAAATAAAACTGCACATAAAAGTTTAAATATAACATATACAACAATATTGCACCAGCTCAGAAATTTAAATGTATCACAAGTATAAATATAGGCATACAGTTATCTAAAAAATATCTATTTGTTCCAAAAGCAAAAATTCTTGAACTGAATAGACTGGGTTATTATTCAACAGCCATTCATAAAATTTTGTTAATAAGAACTTTTGATTGTTTAAGTAATTGCTAATTTTAATATATTTATTAATTTTATTATAGATTTTGAAAGACATTTCTACGTGGCTATTGAGTGTTTTCCCTAGCCTGGAATGCGTCCTTGAAATATTACTACTATTTCTGGTGTGATAAGAATGCACATCATTTTGAAAAATTCAAAGTGGGCATTGTTTCAGTGCATAAGATAAAAGTTCATAAATATACAAATTAATTATTGTTGGAATTTTTAATAATTGAAACAGCGGCCTGCAGTGGGCATCATCTACTGAATTTGCGAGAATATGAATAACCTTTTTTTGAATAATTAAAATCTCTTTTGTTCTACTGCAACCACCTCAGAAAATTAAGCCATATCTATAGATACTTTGAAAGAACGCAAAATAAACCATTTTTAAATATCTCACATCAACAAGGGCTTTAAGACGTCTAATCAGATAGACAACTCTAGATAGCCTAATTGACACATGATCTACATGGGAATTCCGTTGAAGTTTGCTATCTAAATGCATCCCAAGAAACTTGACACACGCATCCTTGGGTTGTAAATTTTGGTCAAAAGGCCTCAAACTAAAGACTAATTGTTGGGTTTTATCAGAATTCACCTTGAAATTATTGCTTTTAAAGCAGATTTCCCCATCATTTACAGTACTGTTTATTAGGTGGGAAAGTTCACCCATCATGCCAGCGGCTGCAAAAAAGGTGGTGTCATCCGCATATAAAATTTATTTAACTGGATATGAAATATTTGATGGTAATTCATTTATTGAAATAAAAAAAATTAAGGGTCCAAGCACAGAACCTTGAGGTACTCCATGCTCCACCCTCACCCTGTTTGACCAATCTTCATTAATACAAACAAGCTGTTCTCTATTGGTTAAATATGATTAAAAAAATTGTAGGGCAGATCCTTTAATACCGTAAAATTCTAATTTTAACAACAATTCCTGGTGATCGACACAGTCAAAAGCCCTGCTCAGGTCGCAAAAGGCGGCCTGAGCAAAAGCCTTATTTTCAAAAGCTTCAATCACATTTCGCACCAAGTCATCTATGGCGTGATCTATAGGGTTGACTTGCCACTACGGAAACCATACTGTAATGTGCAAAGCAGATTATTATGTTCTAAGAATTCATTAACTTGATCAAAGACAAGAAGTTCAAGCAACTTAGATATAGCAGGTACAATTGAGACTGGCCTATAGCTTTCCGGCTGGTTTTTTTGGACCCTTTTTGTAAATTGGGCAGACCCGAGAAATTTTCAGTTCAGCAGGGAAAACACCATTGGCCAAACATATGTTGAATACAAAAGTCAATTGAAGTAGTCTGGATGGAACTATTTGTTTTAATAAATTATTTGACATATTGTAAAAATCACAACTATTTGAATTTTTTAATCTTTTAACTGCTTTTAAAACATCTTCTTGAGTAACTAATTTCCAAGAGGACTGAGCAGGAGTAACATTTAATTTTGACATATAACACTGGGGTGTTATATTAGGATTAGTGGCACTTTGCCTTAGTTTTTTAACTGAGTTTATGCAGAAGTCATTAAATTCTTGGGGTGAGATTCCAACTCTACTATTGCTAGTATGACCTTGAGTGTCTTTTTTTATTAAATCCCAAGCTGCCTTACACTTATTTTTACTACCTTCTATTTTTTCTCTGTAATAAGCCTGCTTGGCTTCAGAAATAGCTTTTCTGTACTTTAGTTTAGAATTGGCAAGCTGTTGTATCAAATTGGACGAAGATGTATCTTTCAAAATTTGGCTCAAAACAATCAAATTATTTTTCATACATGTTAATTCTTTTGTATACCAGGGCTGTTTTTGAAAACCATCTGTTTTTGATTTTACTGGGCCGGAATCTAATTTAATAAGATTGCAATAAAAATGTATTGCTGAGGTAATTTTGAGAACAATTTTTGAAAATAAATCAGTGGTGTTGAAATTATTGCTGAATACTAGGTCCCAATAAGTACAGAGAAGCATCTCTGCCACACAACTAAATTTCCTCACAGGTAATACCATTTTAAAGAAGCCAAAAGACCTCTCCTGCATGTTGTTTCCTTCAGATACAATAAACTTAATATTCAAATTAAATAGTAGGGCATATGATCAGAAAAAGGGAAGGAGATTACTTCACAGATCGCCCTTTCAGTAGCTGGAAGTCTATTATAAAAAATATTATCCAGACAATTTTGATTTCTGGTTGGTAAATAATTCACACAGTGATAATTATGTTGTCTTAATAAATTCAAAAATGTTTTAACACTATTTTTAGTACATTTAATAATGTCAAATTCTCCGTTAAGGTCTCCTCCCACCACAAACGTGGAGTTGTGCCACTTGGAAAGAAACAATAGTAAACGCTCTAACTGTTCTAAAAAACCGTGGGGTTGCCATCGGGTGACCTATATACGGAGACAACAATTAAGTTAAATTTATCTACCTGTATGAATATCCCGGAAACTTCAAAATGCATTTCGTCACATAGGAAACCTAAATCTAGCTCTTTGGCGTTAGAAGTTAGATCATTCCTCACAAATATTAGAGAACAACCACTTTTAAAATTTGAACGACAAAAGGAACTTATCAGAGAGTAGCCTATAGGATTTGAAAAAACTAACCACATCATATTGTAGCCAATGCTCCGAGATGCAAACAACAGACACTCTTAGACCAAGTAAAAAACCCTCCAATATAACAGATTTATCCTTGAGGCCTTGGACATTTAAAAACACTAAGTTCATACTGTTGTTATCTTCTTGAGTCCTTGGAATGTCATCCGGAGACTGCGGTCTTAGCATTCGGTTTGGGTTGAGCTCTGTGAGTTGTCTTCCATGGGTAAAAAATGTTCGTTTGATGAAGTCCCGTTGATGACTGCTTCTTTTCGAAGAACTCCCTTGAATGGATGGATAGCCGTCAGCCATCTTGTACACTGATTCGGGTTTCCGAATATGTATACATCAAAATGCGTAATGAAACGTATTTTTAGGGACAAGAATATTTATCTTTTCATATATATTTTACATATATGCTATTCTGTGCATAAAGTACGAAAAACTTATATAATACACAATTACTAAACTAAAATGGTAGAAACAGCTACATAAATTCAGCCTGTTCAGTTACAAGTTCAAATAATTTTTCCAAAACTTACGTTTAGTTTGAATTTGTTGATTCGTCCATCATAACATTGTAAATACCTTTACATGATTATGTCAGTGGTCATGGTCAACAGCTTCAGATCTTAATCGAAATTGTTAATTGCCCTTATTTAAGGCATTTTGCTTGTGTTAGAACTTTCGGTTGGAATTAATTACATTTCCGACGCCAAGGTTGAACATATATATGTATAAAAATCTTAAATTTTTTATACAGAAACATCAGATAATAATAAAATAAAATTAGTGAAAGTTGAATATAAATAAATTTGCAATGTTATGCTCGCTATAAAGAGTGAGTAAGATATGAAATATGTACATGTATGATGTATCGCCTTGACCGTCTCGCTGCCCAGCTCTGATGGTAGACGTTTATTTTTCATGTGACCCAACTTTTCTTTGTTTTTTTATATTTTAGATTCTTAAACTTTGAAACCGAATGCGATTCGATAGTTATACACAAACATAAATATACACATAAAGTGTATGAGTAATCTACAAAAAAAAATGTGTCAAAAATCCTTTTTTTAACCTTATTGCAACAAAGATGTGGTAATATATAAAGTTGCTGTTATTTGTAATACTAGACTTTCGCTATAAGATGTGAGATTTGAACTTAAAAAATATATATATATTGTATGTATAATTGACACCTAAAATAAAAGGTGCCATAAATGCTTTTTTGTTTTTAAAAACTTATTGCAACAAAGCTGTTATAAGCTCTAAAAAATTGTGTTATTTCTAATAGTGGACGATATTTAAATCTTTCTTCGTCTGTTAATAGATTTATTGTTGTAAGATTAATAAGATGTTGTAAGGCACTACGCAGAAATCACCTCGAATTTACTTTCACTGGACAGCTGGTCCGGTTTGCACTTAAATGTTAGGGATATTACACTTATTAGGGATATACAAGTTTATACAATACCTAAATTTAATACAGCAATATTGAAAAGATATTCGAAAACAGTCATATGTGTCCTTTTAGAGAATTAAAATAATTGCAAAATATTAATATGTAAGTCAAATGTAGAGGTACATATTATTCATATCCAAAGTTTAAGTAATTTTTTTAAGAATTATATACAGACTAGAGGTAAGGATTGCTCGATAACGACCTAAAATGTTTCGAGTGTTAGTGAAATTTTTGAAGACTTTCAATGAAATACCATGGAATGTTTGACCAGAGAAATTCCAGTCATTCAATGGTCATAGTCACCGGTGTTTCACTGCTTCGAACACGTTATTTCTCTTCCAAACACCCGTCTTTAAACTCAAAATCTTCAGGTTACTAAATGGATAAAAGGTTTGGAATATCTTTCAGTTGCAATTGTGTGGTATTCCATTAAAAAAAGGATGTGCCTATTACATCTGTTACTCATCAGGGTATTACGGGCTAAGGTAACTGCTAGTAAATATAAAATTCGAATTGAATGAACACAAACAGACTGACAGAAAACTGAGCAGTATAGTTTAAAATATTGTTTTGACGTAGTAAATAAATTTTTATTTAAATTTATTTTGAGGCAACCTATGTTTTTTTGTGTATATCAAAACTAATATACGAATAAATCCATTATACTCCTGTAATTAAATTGCCTTGAATTTCTAATTTAAGCATAAAAATTATAATCTAAGTAATTTAATGAAAAAACAAAATTATGTGGTTTTGGTTTATATGTAACATAATAATATTTAACGCACGATGTAATACATACATATATATGTTTTGTTATTTATATATGCATGTTTTCATAAAGCATTGCCAGGAAAACTTTTGCTTTAAATTTACTTTTCGGTTTTGGCTATGTACATATTACTCGTAGATTAAGTGCATGGATATTGTATGTATTAAAAAGTATTAAATTTGGTGTAAAACTACTTGACACAGTGAAAAGTCATGATTTATCATTATAATTTGAGTAGTAAACGTAAGTAACCTCCGCTTTTATGACAATTTGTTACAAATATATAGGATAGATATACCTTTGTTATCTTGATACTCTAGTCACAGGATTACAGTCATTCTCTTCCAGATAAACGTAAGGAATCTCTGCTTTGACTACACGATAGACAACATACGACAAGGGCTTCTCTGAAGTTGCTTTAAATTTCCATAGTTTGTCCTCGAGATTACGTGCGGAGAAGAGATAAACAATTAGACAGACAGACACAAAAAAAAGCATTGTCATTTGGCAGCATAGGCAAGTTTACAACATTTCAAGTCTATTGATCAAATCATGCTTTGCATATTCCTCTCAGTTATAACCATTGTATGTATAAATAACGTTTAACGAAACTAGTGCTAATTATGATTCTTTTCTGTCAAATTTAAATTTAGTACACACATTTTGGTAAATTTAGATTCGCTGTATGATGTATAAATTACAATGCTGTCGTAAAAATTAGTAAAAAAACAGTACTCAATTGTGTTTTAATGTTTGTATTAAACTCCAACGTGATTGGCACAACTATCGATACATAACATTTAGCATCCTTAAGTTTGAAGATTTTAAAACGTTTGAAATGCAACATTGACAAATTTGAAACTTCGGTTAATCACGTTTAAACTCGTATATTTGTACAATTCACCGTATTGTAGCACTTAATTCATTTATAATGGCCCTGATATTTTGAAGTTAATATAAATTAAATTAGTAAAACATTACTACAAACAAGATGGAAACGCACGTGTGGTACAAATGAATTCAGCAGATTATTAGATACAATACAACGATTTTTCTTTAATCCGATTTAAACTAAGAGATCGTTGTAGGAGATTTTAGAGCAAAGATCCAACTATGATAATTAGCTTGGACTGGGAAAATTACATCCGCCAATAGTTTGAAGTAAAATGATTCTCTAGCGAGGAAAAGGTATTGGAATATTCTTTTGATATTATGTCCATTACAATGAGATCTCAAACTCTTTCCAAGCGTCACGTTATACTTTTATACGACTATAATTTTGTTTGACTGATAAGATATATTTCTTGACAGCAAATTTAAAGTAACAATATTTAGTTGATGTATGGGAGCCCTAAAACCAGTGAAGAAACTGATAAACAGTGAAGAAATTTATATCACAACTCCTCCGGAAAGATATCAAACAGGAAAAGTGCTTCAATGTTAAGATTCAAATATGATGCATATGTTACTTGTGATAGCAGGATTTACCACTTCTTAAATTTGGTTTAGGCATTTTATTCCAAGGAGTTGCAAAAATAAACTGCTCACTTAGCGCTGTGGGTATTCCATTTTGCTCAATAGATCGTTGGACAACTCTGTATACCTACAACGCTTTGAAAATATTTGTTTCATATAATAGTCCAACCCATGCTTCTTCTAGTTTAGTATAAACTGTGTATTTTTATTAAGACGTTTGATATTGCTAATATTATTATTTTTTTTGTATAACTTATTAAAAAGCCTTGTGAAACTTTTATACATTTTAGAATAGTAGTACATACAACAAAGTTAGCAATTAAAGTAACATTGTGAAAAGAAAATGGAAGCAGACTCTGTAGTCTATTAGAAATCCATACTGTCAGCGTACAAGATGAGATGGCTGACAGCTAGGCACAAAATGTAAAAATGTATTATCCAGACTACCAGTGTACAGGAAAGAGGCAGTCTGCCGTACATTGTAATAATATTCAGATATAAATATGAATTGATGCTGACCGCCAAAAACTTTGCGAAGGTTTGTCTAAGTTATATAGTCATGAAATGCGTTATTTCAGCTATTACAGAAAACGAAATACCGAAAAAAACGTTACAGACAGTAATAAATTCCAACATATCGTTGATAGATATTTTAATTTTTACTATTTACAAATGTTATGATTATTTTTAATACTGAGAAAACGTAATAGCTTACAAAAAGCTATTATATAGTGAATATTTTGACTTCACATTAACGTATTGTGGTTTAAGAATCGCTATATACACATACATGAAACAATCAGTTAACCCAGTAGAGAATTAAAACTATTTCAACATGAGTTTATGTTTTATCATTTAAGAAAAGTTTGAGTGATTTAAGGACTTTTAATGGAATGAGCTATTTCGACAGGAATTAGGTCACTAAACTATTGTCTGTACACGTTCAACTCGTTGCACATAATAGCACTTACACTTCAGCCATGATCAGAGGAGGATGGAGTTGATTAGGATTGGTTGAGGGAGGGAAGAAAAAAGTAAAATTAAAAATAAAGGCTAATTGTTAATAAAAAATATATACCTTATTCCAAACAAGTATTCATTTCGATTTCGAATTTTAAATCGATGTTCAAAAGTTAACAGCAATTTGAAAAAAATATGTGATATTAAAAAAGTTAATATTTACAAAGGTTTCGTTGTACAATTTACAAAGTATTGACACTAATACGCTGAAAACACATTTTTCCAATTAATATCTCGGCTGTTAATTAATGAAAACTATTTTATTTAAATTAAAATTGCATTGCTTAATAGAATTGGTTATATTTATATAAATCAGTACTTTTCTGCACTACATCTAAAATAAAAATGTCTTTTACTAGCATACTGTTGTGTTAATAATTGTGTATGTTATGAAACTTAAAGATTTGAAAAGGACCCATGCTAGAGTAGTGTCCGATATTTCATAGTCGTCTAAACGTTAGTTGTCTCACTCCTTGTGGTCCAATGTCCAATATTGTATATTGTATTGTGTATATGTTATCCAAACCAGGTACACCGAACAACGTCCCATAGTTGGTTTTTCCCCTCATTGACTTTCCTTTTAAAATAATTCGTGTACTGGCTACAAGTATGAGACACACTTTACGTTTTTAAACTTAAGGGTTTGCATTCTCGATGAATTCAACCCGGAGTTTACTAAAGGTTTGCAATTTAAGAGCTGAGAACCAATTTGCAGTGTTCACTGGCTCTTAAACGGTTTATCCGCTCTCTCTTTTGCTGCTCCACTTTCGGCAGGTACACTCAAGACATCTGACATCGACAATCATGGAAAGCAAACATCTCCATTCTGCTAAATTCTGTTATAACCACTGCAACTTTTATCACTATTGGCTGTCATTTTCAAAATATAAGTAATGTTTAGCTTATTTAGTGTATTTTAACTGTAATTACCGTCGATCATTATTGGAACCTCATTTTATTAAGTTATTTTATTCTCTAGATAATCTCTGAACATTGAATTCTTCTAAAAATACATATAACAATTATTAGCAGTAATAGCAATCTACACTAGTATTTACAAATCGAATGGTGTGTGTGTGTGTGTGTGTGTGTGTGTGTGTGTGTGTGTTTTGTTGTCTGGGTACTTGTAATGGAATTAAATGCAAAATTAATTCAGGAAAATGGGGTAACCCGGGGAAACCGATCTTAAGTACCGTTAATCAGTTTGTGAATGCGACAAGCTTTTATTTTATTTTTAAAGTATATTTATTGGTAACGAGGAATGTCATAGCGACTTGTACTAACACAGGAAGGTAAAAATAAAACAAAAAACAAAGGAGAATGCACAGAATTCTCTCTGGGACTATTGTTGACAATTCTATCTAAGAATTACGCGTCTTACTGCCAATGAAGAGACCCAACGCATTACTAATGACTTCTGTTGACTGGCCTCAGTTACTAACTTCATCGAGACGTAGAGACGTATAACTATCTGTACCATTTAAGATCAGCTACAAGTGCATAAAACTGCGTCACTTTAATCAGGCCTAATGAGGACGTTAAATTACACGAACTCAGTCTTGTGCGGTTTTTAACGATCTGTGAATTATTATCTATTTTTAAATACAGTCCACGTGATATACATCAAAAGACTAAATCTCATAAAATTTACATATTATATTAATAATGTATATTGCAATGGAGTTAACAATACTAAACATACATTCTTGAAGCTCATGTCTTATTGGAAATTATATATTACTTTAAACAAACTCTGCAATAATATAAAGTTTTTATTCTTGTGAGGCCTTTCGTACTCAATGAGTACATCTTCGGACTCATTGTCAATAAAACTTTATATTATTGGAGAGTTTATTTAAAGTAATACTAAACATTTTCTTGAAACTGCGCAATGTACAGTTAAATAGGTATTGAAAATAAGTAATATGTTCCATTAAAATAACAGTTTAATAATACAGGTGTTTACTGCTAGTAAAAAGTTAAACCAGTCTGCAGATGTATTATTCATGCAGATGAAATTGCTGTGACAACCGTAATAGATACCTCTATAAACTTTTTTGTTAATACCACATTAAAATTTACCGTTTCTGGTCGCGTGACTGAAGCAATTCAGGATCAAATAACATGTCGTGACATAATAGAACCATACTTCCACAGTCGATCAGGGAGTGACACAGCATGTCCTAATAATTACGACATAATATCCTGAACATGGTAAGGTCTGTTCGTGAATAATCTATCATTTCTGGAATCACCTCTTCCCATCCTCCAAATCTATCTCGGTGTATAAATATACAACTACAATAACCCACAGTACGGTTTCAATTACGCTGATCATAAGTAAATATATTTCCTACTATGACATACAGTTTCAGTTGTATTTTCTCTGAGCATAATTAAATACATTAACTACTATAACCCGTTGTTTTAGTTGCATTTCTGCTGGGCATGTATGTAAATATATTGACTACTATAACCCGCAGTTTTATTTAATATTTTAAATTTCACAACTTTTACTAGTTTTTGAGTAACAGGGCATTTGTGTCTTTTAAACCCCTTTATAACGTTCATTAAAATCTGAATTGACGAGAACAGAAGAAAATGGCCTGACTGAACCTCGTTGTTTGGTTTGTTTTCAGTGATGTTGCTCGGTTTAAAGCGTCAGGAAATCACCGGTAGAGGTCAGCCTGAGCGCGTATAGACATCAAAGACGTGTACCGTGTTCAATATCAGTGCAGTATTCTCTATATAGACCATGACCTGACAAAGGCTGGAAACATAGCTTGTGAAAACACGCTCTTTGTATGAGCACCGGAAACGAAGTTCGTAATTAATACCTGACTCGCAATTTCACCTGGAGGCTACGAGTTCTTTATACAGAACTGTTATATCATTAAAATAGGAATAAATTAACCAGGATGTTATAAATGGTCCCTACCCCATCACTTACATTTTTCACATTTCTTTAGATATTTACTCTAGACTACCGCTCATAATTGCTGAATAGCAGGTATTTTCTTTATTTTTATTAAGTTCATTTTGCTTCTCCTATCCTAGTTCATATGCAACAAATCTTGTACGCCAGCCAAATATTTTAAAAAGTTTAGTAAAATAAATATATAACGGTTGATATTCAAAATTATATAATTTCCCCACTACATATTGTGTAACCCAAATAAAACTAATAGCTTCATTATTTGTGTTTTTTTTTTCTTTCAAAGAATAAAATTTTAATTGGAGACTTTTCATTTCTAATTAAACGTCATTGAATAACAGCGTGCTCTTTTGCTCTTGCTAATCACGTTTTTGTTAGACTACGGTACAACTCAAGAATGTAAAAGCTACGAAGTGTAGAGTACCCAGTTCTCTAAACCATAATTTTTGCAATATTCCATGAGTGCTAATCCGTTATGGAACAACTGCCTTAAATCATGTGCTTTAACTGAATGTTAGAATATCGAACGGCAGTTTTAGAAACTATCCGCAGGTTATGCCAGGAGTGACTAAATATTTTCTTTCAATAACAAAGTGTGTAGGCCTACAACGTTTACTATAAATTTCACACAAATGCAAAATATTTTAATGATAAAAATGTGCTAATGGTTTAAGATCATCAAAGCCATCCATATCCAAAAGAGCAGTCAGCATCAACCAGATTGTTTTTGGATAATTTGCACAAGTCTTTGTAACGGAACCGTCGGCTTGAATTCTTGCAAAACAAATTTTGAATATAGTCCAGTCATTTAAGGTTTTATCTGCGGAAAAATTCTTATTAAGCTGAATTTTTGTATACACCTTCATTATAGCGTTTTAATGAAGGCGTAAAAAATCGACATTGATATCGTGCCGGCTAAAAAAGGTTATAAGGGTCAAAACGTCACGAAAATCAGTTTTCGTGAATATCTCACTGTATACGTGAGCAAGTAACACGTGCGGCTGTATATGTATTAGATAGAAGAACCGTACTACTTATTACCTGAGCAAACCAACTAATCATAACAGCTGTAACAGTTTCAGGCAGTAGGCACAAGTACTGGTCAGGAGTTTGTAACAATTGCTAAAAACTGCACTTGCATATAACTGTTGCCGGGATATACTTATATGGATATTATGTAGATATCACACAAAATTAGGTCAGGTTACCGAATGCTTAATAGTTCAATTTGTATATCTTTGGCTCACAGACACACAACTTTTCAGCTGTTTTAACAATTGCGACTAAAAGCTTATTGAACATCTCAGTTCTGGCATAATATACTCAGATATGTTACATTTCATCTGAGCTAACCGGATTTCAGATGCATCAGTTTTAATGTTGTTAGTCAACAGATCCATGATCTTATGAACAGAGAAAAAATAATCTCACCATCATATACTTGTTTTTCTCATAAGTAGAGGATATTTCCTATTGGCAGATATAACATGCATGTATTCGGCTGAGAGTTGCTGGACTCGCCAGCAGTTACCAATAACTGCTAACTACAATCTAACTTTCACACCACAGTGGTGCCACAGTAAACTACACATATCTTTGTTATAATGAGTTCATTGGCTGATCAGTTAAGCTCACCCAACTTCAATGTATTCAGCTGTTATATATTCGGCCGGCATATGCATAGACTCATCAACAGTTTGGCAAAACTGCTAACTACATTCAATTTTTACACCATACTGGTGCCACAGTAAAGTACACACATCTTTGTTGTTGTGAGTTCATTGGCTAATCAGTTAAGCTCACCCAACTTCAATGTATACAACTATTATATATTCGGCCGGCATATGCATAGACTCGTCAACGGTTTGGAACAACTGCTAACTACATTCAATTTCTACACCATAGTGGTGCCACAGTACACTACAAATATCTTTGTTGTTGTGAGTTCATTGGCTAATCAGTTAAGCTCACCCCAATTTCAATGTATACAACTGTTATGTATTCGGCCGGCATATACATAGACTCATCAAAAGTTTGGAAGAACTGCTAACTACATTCAATTTCTACACCATAGTGGTGCTACAATAAACTACATATCTTTGTTGTAGTGAGTTCACTGGCTAATCAGTTAAGCTCACCCAACTTCAATGTATACAACTGTTATATATTCGGCCGGCATATGCATAGACCCATCAACAGTTTGGAACAACTGCTAACTACATTCAATTTCTACTCCATAGTGGTGCTACAGTAAACTACATATCTTTGTTGTAGTGAGTTCACCGGCTAATCAGTTAAGCTCACCCAACTTCAATGTATACAACTGTTATATATTCGGCCGGCATATCCATAGACCCATCAACAGTTTGGAACAACTGCTAACTACATTCAATTTCTACACCATACTGGTGCCACAGTAAAGTACATATCTTTGTTGTAGTGAGTTCACTGGCTAATCAGTTAAGCTCAACCAACTTCAATGTATACAACTGTTATATATTCGGCCGGTATATCCATAGTCCCATCAACAGTTTGGAACAACTGCTAACTACATTCAATTTCTACACCATAGTGGTGCTACAGTAAACTACATATCTTTGTTGTAGTGTGTTCATTGGCTGATCAGTTAAGCTCACCCAACTTCAATGTATTCAGTTGTTATATATTCGGCCGGCATATGCATAGACTCGTCAACAGTTTGGAACAACTGCTAACTACATTCCATTTCTACACCATAGTGGTGCTACAGTAAACTACATATCTTTGTTGTAGAGAGTTCAATGGCTAATCAGTTACGCTCACCCAACTTCAATGTATACAACTTTTATATATTCGGCCGGCATATCCAAAGACTCATCAACAGTTTGGAACAACTGCTAACTACATTCAATTTCTACACTATAGTGGTGCCACAGTACACTACACATATATTTGTTGTAGAGAGTTCAATGGCTAATCAGTTAAGCTCAACCAACTTCATTGTATACAACTATTATATATTCGGCCGGCATATGCATAGACTCGTCAACGGTTTGGAACAACTGCTAACTACATTCAATTTCTACACCATAGTGGTGCCACAGTACACTACAAATATCTTTGTTGTTGTGAGTTCATTGGCTAATCAGTTAAGCTCACCCCAATTTCAATGTATACAACTGTTATGTATTCGGCCGGCATATACATAGACTCATCAAAAGTTTGGAAGAACTGCTAACTACATTCAATTTCTACACCATAGTGGTGCTACAATAAACTACATATCTTTGTTGTAGTGAGTTCACTGGCTAATCAGTTAAGCTCACCCAACTTCAATGTATACAACTGTTATATATTCGGCCGGCATATGCATAGACCCATCAACAGTTTGGAACAACTGCTAACTACATTCAATTTCTACTCGATAGTGGTGCTACAGTAAACTACATATCTTTGTTGTAGTGAGTTCACCGGCTAATCAGTTAAGCTCACCCAACTTCAATGTATACAACTGTTATATATTCGGCCGGCATATGCATAGACTCGTCAACGGTTTGGAACAACTGCTAACTACATTCAATTTCTACACCATAGTGGTGCCACAGTACACTAAACATATCTTTGTTGTAGAGAGTTCAATGGCTAGTCAGTTAAATTCACCCAACTTCAATGTATACAACTGTTATATATTCGGCCGGCATATCCATAGACCCATCACACAGTTTTGGAACAACTGCTAACTACATTCAATTTCTACACCATACTGGTGCCACAGTAAAGTACATATCTTTGTTGTAGTGAGTTCACTGGCTAATCAGTTAAGCTCAACCAACTTCAATGTATACAACTGTTATATATTCGGCCGGTATATCCATAGACCCATCAACAGTTTGGAACAACTGCTAACTACATTCAATTTCTACACCATAGTGGTGCTACAGTAAACTACATATCTTTGTTGTAGTGTGTTCATTGGCTGATCAGTTAAGCTCACCCAACTTCAATGTATTCAGTTGTTATATATTCGGCCGGCATATGCATAGACTCGTCAACAGTTTGGAACAACTGCTAACTACATTCCATTTCTACACCATAGTGGTGCTACAGTAAACTACATATCTTTGTTGTAGAGAGTTCAATGGCTAATCAGTTACGCTCACCCAACTTCAATGTATACAACTTTTATATATTCGGCCGGCATATCCAAAGACTCATCAACAGTTTGGAACAACTGCTAACTACATTCAATTTCTACACTATAGTGGTGCCACAGTACACTACACATATCTTTGTTGTAGAGAGTTCAATGGCTAATCAGTTAAGCTCAACCAACTTCATTGTATACAACTTTTATATATTCGGCCGGCATATCCATAGACTCATCAACAGTTTGGAACAACTGCTAACTACATTCAATTTCTACACCATAGTGGTGCTACAGTACACTACACATATCTTTGTTGTAAAGAGTTCAATGGCTAATCAGTTAAGCCTAACCAACTTCAATGTATTCAGGTGTTATATATTCGGCCGGCATATCCATAGACTCATCAACAGTTTGGAACAACTGCTAACTACATTCAATTTCTAAACCATAGTGGTGCTACAGTAAACTACATATCTTTGTTGTAGTGAGTTCACCGACTAATCAGTTAAGCTCACCCAACTTCAATGTATACAACTGTTATATATTCGGCCGGCATATGCATAGACTCGTCAACGGTTTGGAATAACTGCTAACTACATTCAATTTCTACACCATAGTGGTGCCACAGTACACTAAACATATCTTTGTTGTAGAGAGTTCAATGGCTAGTCAGTTAAGCTCAACCAACTTCAATGTATACAACTGTTATATATTCGGCCGGCATATGCATAGACTCGTCAACAGTTTGGAACAACTGCTAACTACATTCAATTTCTACACCATAGTGGTGCTACAGTAAACTAAACATATCTTTGTTGTAGAGAGTTTACTGTCTAATCAGTTAAGCTCACCCAACTTCAATGTATACAACTGTTATATATTCGGCCGGCATATCCATAGACCCATCAACAGTTTGGAAAAAACTGCTAACTACATCAATTTCTACACCATACTGGTGCCACAGTAAAGTACATATCTTTGTTGTAGTGAGTTCACTGGCTAATCAGTTAAGCTCAACCAACTTCAATGTATACAACTGTTATATATTCGGCCGGCATATCCATAGACCCATCAACAGTTTGGAACAACTGCTAACTACATTCAATTTCTACACCATAGTGGTGCTACAGTAAACTACATATCTTTGTTGTAGTGTGTTCATTGGCTGATCAGTTAAGCTCACCCAACTTCAATGTATTCAGTTGTTATATATTCGGCCGGCATATGCATAGACTCGTCAACAGTTTGGTACAACTGCTAACTACATTCCATTTCTACACCATAGTGGTGCTACAGTAAACTACATATCTTTGTTGTAGAGAGTTCAATGGCTAATCAGTTACGCTCCACCCAACTTCAATGTATACAACTTTTTATATATTCGGCCGGCATATCCATAGACTCATCAACAGTTTGGAACAACTGCTAACTACATTCAATTTCTACACTATAGTGGTGCCACAGTACACTACACATATCTTTGTTGTAGTGTGTTCAATGGCTAATCAGTTAAGCTCAACCAACTTCATTGTATACAACTTTTATATATTCGGCCGGCATATCCATAGACTCATCAACAGTTTGGAACAACTGCTAACTACATTCAATTTCTACACCATAGTGGTGCCACAGTACACTACACATATCTTTGTTGTAAAGAGTTCAATGGCTAATCAGTTAAGCCTAACCAACTTCAATGTATTCAGCTGTTATATATTCGGCCGGCATATCCATAGACTCATCAACAGTTTGGAACAACTGCTAACTACATTCAATTTCTAAACCATAGTGGTGCTACAGTAAACTACATATCTTTGTTGTAGTGAGTTCACTGGCTAATCAGTTAAGCTCACCCAACTTCGATGTTATATATTCGGTCCGCAGATGCATGGACTCGTCAACAGTTTGCAACTACTGTTATCTTCATCTAACTTCTGCATACCAATGTTTTTAAGCAAACGAGCATAAATTGAATATTTTCATCTCTATAAATAAATAAAAATATATGTCCAATTAATACTGTGTGTGTGTAAATAATACAGTGTGAATACATTACATGTGTATAATATTTAATCAAACGAAACGTCTCTATCGATTATTACGCATTATTCAAGCATATTTCTTTTTTTAAGACATATTGTTACTCTTCTTAATTAATATAGTATAAATGTGTGATATTGGAGTATTTTCATATGTATTATTCATTATTATCAAACCAATGTTTAATAAAGAATCAGTAATATAGTTTCTATGAATGGTTGGATATGAACAGTCATTGATTTTATTAATTCATTATTATATATACTGTAAACAGTTATATTATTGTACAAACTAAACACGGTAATCGTATTTAACACAGTTAAACAGATGAAACGGGAAAATCATGTTCTCGTGTTGTTAAGCAAGATCTGATAGCGTAGTCTGATAAGATGAAACAATGCCACACTTGCGCATTGCGTGTCTATTGTACATTAATGTCGACTGGCTGTGCTGCTCGCTGCAATTGTTTCTTAACAACTTATGCTATTATAAAACGACCTGAAAAATCCTCATGTACCTATCAGTGTATTTTCTCGTGCATTATGAAACTGTATAAATTGTGGGACGACATAACTACATTATTATGTTTCGACCAACTCTATTACGTTTTAAGTAGTTCACATACACTGTAGTTAGAAACATAATGTTGTAGTTTAACTTGTTAACTACATCTAGTATCATCTGTTTATTATCCAGATTCCAGTTTCCCAACATCGTTCTGTACAATACAGACGAAATTTGCTGAACTTTTAAAAACAACTTAAATACTTTTTATGATTCACACGTGGCGTATATTTATCAACCAATACATATACATCAAAGTCAATATTACTGACTGAATCATCACAAAATCTCCAAAACTAATAAATTGATTTAGATGGAATGTTTGTTACATATTTCGCCTAATATAAAAATGGGTTTGGATAATTCTCATCTCATCGTGGATAATTTGTAAAAATACGTGATTTTTCATTTACAATTTTTAATACATCAAAATTGCTATTAGGATCCTCCATGAGACTATAGATACACTTTTTTCATTTTTAAGCAATTGAGAGACCTTAATATTACATGTGATATTACACACGGGGACTCAACACTTCGTAAATATTGGATAAAAAGCTTGAAATACTAATTGAAATTTTTTTACGTTTTCTTATAATGATGAAAGTGTGGATAATATTTGAAGCCATGATACTGGTTTTGTCGGCGGGGGGGGGGTGTAAGGGTGCAAAACATTACTTATTGAGGACTATCAAAGATTTTAGTTATGTTTGGGATTAGATAGATACCAAAGTAAAGGTATAAAATAATCCTAGAGTTGGAACCACATTTTTGGAAGCCACAGAATGTAAAAATATCAAATTGATGAATACGAAAAGTACATAGCTACACAATTTTTGTATTGATTTATTCTATAATTTTTCTACTAGACATCCAGACGATCTAAATTTCACACAACTATTATTACTTATATACGCATACCCTGCTATTTATATTGCATAAATACTTCCTACATTAGATTGTTCCTAAATTAAGTTATTCCCTCCATTTATATTAATATAAATATATCCATTGTAGTACAAAAATTAATCAAACAATTTTATTGTAAAAATCAGTACATAGTTGTTATGATTCAATAAACACCGCATACAATATAAGGTCCATTATACGGCAAATATCGTAATATTGATTGAAAACTTAGAACTCTTTAGGGAGCCTATTATTACTGTGCTACGATCCATATTGTAGGCCTCGCTCTAAATTTAAACATATCAGTTTTGTTCCTACAGTTTGTTTTCAAAGACAGTTGAAGCACCTAATGCTGGAGTGAGAGACATAATTTAAGCAGTAAAAGGGGAGAACATGACCTGCACATCTACGGGCCGCCACAATACTACTGTTTATAGCAGAGATGTGCATAAACTGTGACCTCTGGCGTGTAGAAGACTAGCTGCAGTAATGCATCTCACTTTTATGTAATAAATATAAAGAAGGAGAATTTATGGTGGAAAACGGAAATTGCAAATGTGGAAATTATTTTGCAGAAGTTATATATATTTGTGTGTGTGTGTGTGTGTGTGTGTGTGGCTTGGAATTTTATGGGAAGCTAAATGTCTGTAAAAGCAACGTCTAGTTCTATGATAGTTCATGTCACTCCATGGGATCTGGCTAGCGTTAGATAATATTGTTAAATTAGTCTTATTGGGAACCATGATGGAAACGAGAAAATCCCTCACTAAACAAACTTATAAACTACAATTAGATTCTTATAGCATAGTAACAAATGACTTGATCCTAGTCAAATGAGCTTCTAAATGTGTCAAACCAGATATAATTTAACTACAGAACCAGTCAGTATAGTGGTTTAATTGTAGAACCAGTCTACAAAGTTAAACTTGTGTGACTTTCTTTGCACCATTTTTATTGGTATCTTCAAGTTTTGCATCTTATGTGATACTTAGTGTGACGTAATACTACCTCTTACTATCAGGATCACGAACGAAATATATCTAGAATCCTAGAACTTGACTTGGAAAAAGTACTAAAATAGATGCCTAAGGTGTAAGTCCATCAAATCAAAATGGAGGTGAAAGAAGTAACTTGTTCGCCACAACCTCGTTCACGTTATCGTTCCTGGCCGAATAATGGACATAGTTGTCCGCCATACAGTTGCAGTGCGAATTTGTATTTACTTAAAACAAAGTAATTTTTCAACACCATTAATAGGAGGAAACACTAAATATTGTAACCAAGCATTGTCCCATCGCTATAACTTCTTCAGCCGTCGCAAAACATGCTAACTGCACTGGTGATAAATAACGCTGCATTGAAACTTCAACACTCTCCTGTGCTAAACTAACGTCCTTCCAAAGATATTTGTTCATATGTAGTTCGTTCTAATAAGGGAACAAAATATGAACCATTCCAATCATCGTTGCGTGTGAACTTTCGTTTCCTTTAGTCAATAAAGACACACCTCAACACAAGTTTGTCACGTATGGTAATCGATGGCAACAGAATGGCGGTGGTTGAAAAGAAATTACTAAACAATTTGCGACAGTAGTTTAAAAACCAATATAAACATAATTTTTATATTGTGCCCCCTTTTTAGTTTAGTAAGTTCTTGTGCCTTCAATTATATTTCCAATTCTTCAATAACTGAGGCATTTCAGACGGCTTTAAAGAGTTAAAACTTAGTTTGCCTTTCCAATATTTCCGTCTTATATCTTCTTCAATATCCTGATATCTTCTTTTTTAGGTCTTGCCTGAGGAATATACCGTATATCAGTAGGTCTTTATTCGTGTAATAGTTTAAAGCCAATTGTCAGGGCCTATACTTTACAGGATTAAAATTTATACTTTCTACAATAAACTTTAAGGAAAAATACAAGTTAAATTGAGGGTGTATTAAAAAATTAGAATGGATGATATTCTGGTGGTTATCATAAAAAGTTTTGTGAGAGATTTTATTTTTGTTAATGTCTTGTGTACACAGTATGTTTCTATAAAAAAATGAAACAAATATTCAGTTTAGTTTAATTTTATTATTAGTCCAAGATGCGATTTGTGTAAAACAATGAGTCTATGTTTGTCTACTTTATAGCTACAACGTTGCTCTTCTTTCCTAAATCATAATTTATACTTTAAAAATTTTTTAAACATTCTTATTCGAGTCGCATTTAACGATGAAATGAATAATATACATTCCTTTTTAGGGGTGCATCGCATTTTTCTGCATAAAAGTTGAAAAAGTTTTGTTTATTTTGAGATACGGTATAATTGTCACAGGTTTCTAGCCAACAAAGTTTTTATTTGTAAAGAGTGTTTGTGTCACACATATTCCAGAGTAAACTAAGCAGACCAGGTCCCTGACACGCCGAACAGATTCGACTAGAAAAAGTTTTAGCTTAATTGTTTTTTTTTTTTTCAAGTACACAGTTACACATTTGTAAACACAGCCAACACTCATATAACGTGTATGAGCTAGTTCCAAGTCTAATAGGTTTAAAATTTATTCTTTTAATATATATTATTGTTTAAAAATATTAGTGTTTTATTATTAGTGTGTAATATTAGTGTATTCTAAAAGAAACTATAATTTTTTATGGACGCTTGTAACATAGGAGTCTGCCTGTAATTAGTTGATCTGTTTAAACATTGTTTTAAGACAGCACAATCATTAGTTTAATTAATTAAACCACCTTTTTTCAATTTGTTTACATGTATAGTGTGAAAGCATAGAGTAAGCTTAATTGAAACAGCACTTCTCATTTTAACTTTCTTTATCTCCAACCGGTGTTAAGGACAGAGTAAGAGAATATTAAGAGGATAAAATAAGTTTTATTTAAAATATACTTCTATTGTAATATTTAGCAAATATTTAGTATGCATTGCTGTAATACAGGTAAAAAAAAAACAATATATTATGTTTAATATTAATTAAAAGACTGTTATACAACTCATACTTTTGACAAAAGTATGTTCTCTAACCTGCATATATATGTATATTTTCTTGATCGGGAAAACAAGGAAAACCCATCTATGGTATGAAAATTATAAGACAGTTGTAAATTTTAAAACGCTATTATACAATTTTGGCAGCTTTTTCCTTATCAAGTGGCGAAAAGACAAATTCAACATTGTTGTCGTAAATATAATTCACTGGAACCAGAAGTGCTTATACATGCGCAAAAACCACGACTAATTGTTAGTATTTAAGAAATAAAATTCGGTTGCAGTTAATAAACAAAACAAAGTTTAATTTTGGAATTCAGGAAAAAACATGAATTGCATTAAAACAAATGTTTTACAATTGGAGAAAATGTGAACAAGCTGGTATTTTCTGCTGGTGAGCGTACAAATAAATTAGCTTATTATTAACTATCTCAATAAACACATTATAGTTCGGTTGTTATTTGTCGTAGCGTAATAAAATTGGTATTAATATGTTCATCTAAATGTATCCCATATACAGGAATAATAAATATTATGGAAGCCCCCTGTTAATATTGCAAAGGTTGATATTATAAAAACAACTTCTTAACATTATGCCATAAGGTACGTTATGTTATTAAGTAATCTTTGACCATGATTACTTCTTCGTTCACAAACCCAAAACAGAGGATTCTGGGGGCAACTCCGATCTTGAAATTGAAAAGCCCCTTAGAGCGATCCTTAATTTTAAAGACGTGATGAAATAAAACTAACAAAGAAACTAGAGGTCTCAATCTTAACTCAGCATAAAATGGCGCCAATTGAAAGTTTTAGAGTGCATCCCTTTACAATGTTATTATCCTGGAAGAAACTGTAGGACCGAACCTTAATTCTTACGATAAGCTGGTTAATACCTTCATACACTCCGTAATCTTTCCAAATATTGTACAAAGAAAAAGCGAAGGCAATTAATGTACATGAGTGTTCCAATTTCTTCATTGCTGTTGGACATTAAATATTGCGTTTGCAAGCGTCATTGTAGTATGTGTATAATAGCTTAAGTTTTCACGCTCCCAGGCTAGTATCATAATATATTTAAACGGCCGTCTACACTGTTACGATCTTGAAAAAATATTTAAATATCAAGTCATAATTTCATGCATTAAAATTAGGGTATACGACGTGAGGGATCTTGTCAAAGTTGTACACGTGCTTGTGTGGTTTCTAGATGTATGGAGGTTTGAGTATTCACGCTCCCAGGTGAGTGTCATGTTTTATTCAAGCGGCAGTCTACACTGTTACGATCTTGAAAAAATATTTTAATATCAAGTCATAATTTCATGCATTAAAATTAGGGTATACGACGTGAGGGATCTTGTCAAAGCTGTACACGTGCTTGTGTGGTTTCTAGATGTATGGAGGTTTGAGTATTCACGCTCCCAGGTGAGTGTCATGTTTTATTCAAGCGGCAGTCTACACTGTTACGATCTTGAAAAAATATTTTAATATCAAGTCATAATTTCATGCATTAAAATTAGGGTATACGACGTGAGGGATCTTGTCAAAGCTGTACACGTGCTTGTGTGGTTTCTAGATGTATGGAGGTTTGAGTATTCACGCTCCCAGGTGAGTGTCATGTTTTATTCAAGCGGCCGTCTACACTCTTACGATCTTGAAAAAAAAATATTTTAATATCAAGTCATAATTTCGTGCATTAAAATTAGGGTATACGACGTGAGGGATATTGTCAAAGCTGTACACGTGCTTGTGTGGTTTCTAGATGTATGGAGGTTTGAGTATTCACGCTCCCAGGTGAGTGTCATGTTTTATTCAAGCGACCGTCTACACTGTTACGATCTTGAAAAAATATTTTAATATCAAGTCATAATTTCGTGCATTAAAATTAGGGTATACGACGTGAGGGATCTTTTCAAAGCTGTACACGTGCTTGTGTGGTTTCTAGATGTATGGAGGTTTGAGTATTCACGCTCCCAGGTGAGTGTCATGTTTTATTCAAGCGGCCGTCTACATTGTTACGATCTTGAAAAAATATTTTAATATCAAGTCATAATTTCATGCATTAAAATTAGGGTATACGACGTGAGAGATCTTGTCAAAGCTGTACACGTGCTTGTGTGGTTTCTAGATGTATGGAGGTTTGAGTATTCACGCTCCCAGGTGAGTGTCATGTTTTATTCAAGCGGCCGTCTACACTGTTACGATCTTGAAAAAATATTTTAATATCAAGTCATAATTTCGTGCATTAAAATTAGGGTATACGACGTGAGGGATCTTGTCAAAGCTGTACACGTGCTTGTGTGGTTTCTAGATGTATGGAGGTTTAAGTATTCACGCTCCCAGGAGAGTGTCATGTTTTATTCAAACTGTCGTATACACTGTTACGATCTTGAAAAAATATTTTAATATCAAGTCATAATTTCGTGCATTAAAATTAGGGTATACGACGTGAGGGATCTTGTCAAAGCTGTACACGTGCTTGTGTGGTTTCTAGATGTATGGAGGTTTGAGTATTCACGCTCCCAGGTGAGTGTCATGTTTTATTCAATCGGCCGTCTACACTGTTACGATCTTGAAAAAAATATTTTAATATCAAGTCATAATTTCATGCATTAAAATTAGGGTATACGACGAGAGAGATCTTGTCAAAGCTGTACACGTGCTTGTTTGGTTTCTAGATGTATGGAGGTTTGAGTATTCACGCTTCCAGGTGAGTGTCATGTTTTATTCAAGCGGCCGTCTACACTGTTACGATCTTGAAAAAATATTTTAATATCAAGTCATAATTTCATGCATTAAAATTAGGGTATACGACGAGAGAGATCTTGTCAAAGCTGTACACGTGCTTGTGTGGTTTCTAGATGTATGGAGGTTTAAGTATTCACGCTTCCAGGTGAGTGTCATGTTTTATTCAAACTGCCGTCTACACTGTTACGATCTTGAAAAAATATTTTAATATCAAGTCATAATTTCGTGCATTAAAATTAGGGTATACGACGTGAGGGATCTTGTCAAAAGCTGTACACGTGCTTGTGTGGTTACGAAATGTATGGAGGTTTGAGTATTCACGCTCCCAGGCTAGTGTCATGTTTTATTCAAGCGGCCGTCTACACTGTTACGATACCGAGGAGAGAGGTTATATATCTAGTGTATGACGCAATGTATCCGGTACTTTGATCTTTCCGTAAAGTTTATGTAAACAGGTTTGTATCGGACATGGTTCTATAACAACAGTTGATAAATGCTTTGTTATTCTTCAATGAACATAATTACGTACGTTTGTAATGGTACGATTGCAGCATACGTAATTTCCTAGATAGTGTTTAGATAATGTTTATAAAGTGGTGTCCAGTAGTAGTGTAGTTTCATAATATTTAAACTGCATTTATAATTGGATTAAATTTAGGAAAATAGTAACTTGTTATATTAGGAAATCTATTATCAGTAATACATTATCAAATAATAGTTTTATGTCAAATTAATAATTAATTGTGGCATTAAAATTTTATAAATGGTATATATGGATATATATATATATATATATATATATATATATATTGATATATAATATATATATATATAATATAGATAGAATATATATATATATATATAATATATATATATATATAAGTAGATATGAATATGGCGGTTCTAGCTCACTTTTGGGACAGACAGAAATTCCATACAAAATACTGTTTAAAGGACAATAAACGAATCTGTAAAATCAAACAGTAAGGCGGTTCTAGCTCACTTTTGGGACAGTCAGAAAATCAACGTAAAATACTGTTTAAAGGACAATAAACTAATCTGTAACTCACGAATGAAAAATTAACCGAATCTATAGCTGTTTTTACTGTTCATTGTAGGCTTCTAATTTCTAAGCTGTTTTAATGAAAAAATCCAGAAATCTTAATAAAAAATCTATAAACGGAAATAATGAAATTTGCTAACAATCACTCGAGAAACCGGGGAGAATGTGAGTAAAACCGCATTCTTTTCACGAGGTTCTTCATTTACTTTCTCCAAATGTACTATAAAATCATCGAGGATTTCTGGCTTAAAATCGTAGACAAATTCAACATCCAGATAATGAAAAAATACAGGTAAAATCTTCTCATAATAAACGTGTGTATTTAAACCTACAAACCTAATGTATTCTTTGAAAAGGAAAATAATTTTGTCAACGGTTCCAAGAGATAAGTAAAAATTTTTTGTTCTTTTTTCTAAATTCTGAGACAAATTTTGTTTGCTTCTTATCTCCATATTGTAATTTTCTAAGCAGATTATTCAAATGTGTTAGCTTATTTCGAAATTTCTTAGGTTTAGGTCTTTCGTACAAAATTAAATTACAATCTCTACAAACTAATCTTTTATCAATAATTTCTCCTCTATTATAACACTTGTAACAGTTGGCATTATACTCTTCCATTTACAAAAAGAATAAATGGAAGCTATGGAACTAAGTCTGCCGAGATATAAATTTTTCAGCGCAAATGTTTATGTTTATATTTCAACTACCGAGATAAAAAGAAATAATTTCATTCTATTGTACAACTATTTAGGATATTTTGTTTATGATTACAAAGATTATTCCGGAAGAAATCGAGATTTTTCATCAGCGAAAGAGTATATTTTTGAAGTTTTAGAAGGAATGAAAGAGAACAATATGAACATCATTAACTACTGAATTTCTCTAATATCGTTCTTAATCACATCATAGGCTAAAAATTTCTCAGAAACCACAACCACATAACAAATCGCGTTTGTAACAGCATTTTGAAAATCCATATTGATAATTATATCGTTCTTTGAACTAGAAATATTTGTCAAACTCTTTGTTGTATCAATGACATAAATGGGTCTATTTGCTATAAATTCTTTGGGGTTGTAATACATTTCCATATTTTTGTAGTAAACTTTCTTAAAATCTTGATACATCTGATACATGATTCTGAAAAGACCACCGGAAATGTTTAAATTTTGTAATTCATCTGGATAATAAGAACCATTCAATTTTACTCTGATATTTTTTACATCCAAACTATCGAACTTTGAAGGATTTTTTTCTTGATTATTCTGTCTATCTGTTTGAAAACCGATGATAACGAACTTGGGATTGAAGATATTTCTATAAATATTTGTGATATCGAACGAATAAGTTGTTCCGGAAATACCTTTTTGTTCAATACATTGCCAATCTAGAAAATTAAACATAATGTTTTGAGATTTTATAATTTCATCAATCAACTGAATTTTACTCGTGGTTTTGTAATCAATCATTGGAACTCTAATAAAAAAATCTGTAATTGTTATTTTTCCATCAACAGGCATAACATTTCCAGTTGCAGTCTTCAGAATCACATCATCGTCTTCTGCTCTTATAAAACTTAGATAAAATCCTCCTTTATAGATCGGAATAGTAACATTTTCAAAAAATCCTAAGCCGAAATGTGCTAAATCACCGACCGCTTCAAATTGTCCAAATTTAAAAGTTGATTCAAAACTGTTTGAAAAATACATCACTTTTGGAATAACAAATGGTTCCTTTAATAGTGCTTAATTGGCCACAGTTTTCGACTTCTTCTATCAATTTATTGTGTTTTCTTACTTCAATCTTAGAAAATAAAAACGGTATAAAATTATCGATTAATCTAACATTATCAGTTCCAAGATATGCTTGACCATCTTGTTTTGTTAAAGTTCCAGAAATATAAAACTGGAAGTTAGACGAGCAAAAGTTATCTCCAAAATCAATATTAAACTCAGTTCTTTTATTCGGTTCATTCAAATGTTGTTTACTAATTGGATAGAAATTTTTAAACTCCGCCCTTTCAATATCGCCTGAATACTTTTTGTAGTCCACCATTTAATAAGAGAAAATTTAGAAATTTTAAACATCATGTATAAGTCGATAAGAAAAGATTTTAGTCATTTTTTAATGATCTACTTCGTCATATTCAGGATTCTGTTCCTTAAATTTTGCGATCTCGGTCACATATTTCAATAAAATCTGCACAGGATAGTAACCGCTATCTATAATATTGTTCCAATCAACTGTATCTTTATTTTCATCCAAAAACTTTAGACTCAAGTGTTGATAGAGACAAAGAACAGACATATGATCTTTTAATTAATAATGTATATTTTCTTGAATGAACTCTGGGGACAGATTTTGATATTTAGCAATGTTATACCAATTCAATTTGTTTACGTATAATCTCATCATATCTTCGGATAATTCATATTTTTGAGAAATGTCATCCCAATGTTCTTTTTTCAAATCTCTTTCGTGTTGCATTATAAAAAGATCGAAAGCACTGTAATGTCCCGCCAATCTCTATTTATTAAGAAAAAATTTCAAGTTTTTATAAATTGACTCTTTTTTGAGTTACATTCAGCACATTTTCCCGAAATTCTTTTAACTCCATTGATGTTTTGCATAGTATTTTATATCATTTGTTGCAGTTTTTTCTTTACATCTCACACAATATATGAGCGCCATTTATATAAGGAAATTTTATCATGCATAAAACCCTACGCGAATACCTATTTCAGTAAGATCTTCCTCCATATTATTAAGTTTTTTTTCTAATTTTTGAAATTTGACAGCATAAGAATCATTGTATTCAACAAATTTATGACCAATATTCTCAAAAGTTTTCGTAGCATCTAAACTAAACTTATCAAAAGACTCTTTAAAATTAGTAAGTTTTTCATTAATTTCACCAACATCGTCTACTGATCTTCTATTTCTGGCTTCTAACTTGTCATAGACTTCTGTTGTAAAATCTTTAACATGCTGTTTATGATTCTCATAATTTTGTTTTAGTTCATTAAACATTTTAATAGGATCTTCTAATTGAATCATTACAACAACATCAAATGGATTAATTCCTTTACTAACACCGCTAATTCTTTTTCCTTTAAAATCTAAGGCATTTTTAACATTCGGATCATGTAATTCAACAATATCGATGTTTTCTGATAATTTTAGAGGTTTTAAAATTTTGTTCTTTAACAACAACATCATGTTTGTCAATACCAGGTCGAACACCGACAATTCTTTTCTTATTAGCCAAACTAACATAATTCTTTTCAACTTTGATCGCTTCAGTAATTTCATCAGCTTTTTCGATATGAGACATTAAATTGGTAAATAATTTTTTTACACCATCATCAACTTCTTTTTCCAATGTTTTTATTTTATCAGCAACTTCAATTTGAACTCATGAAATTTTGCAAGTTTGTTATCATATTCTGCTTTAAAATCTTCAATCTCGTCAGCAAACATATCTGAATCTGGAAGGTTTTGTAATAAATTTTCTAATTTGTTATCAAAACTCATTTCTCAAACTATCAAAATTGAAACTATTATCTACATTTTGAATAATTTGTGTTCCAAATACGTCAAAAATATTTTATGAATCCATATTTATTAAGCAATAATTTGTTAACAACTTCTTTAAAATCTTTACCATTACTCAGTTCATTCAACACAAAAACACACAAATGTCCACAAATTGGGGGATCTTTATAGTCTTGAATCTGAGAGTCATTGTAGTAGACGCTTGATTTTTTCAAATATTTGATCAATTCTATAGGTGGTTTATCCTCAATTCTTCCATACGAATCAAAATAAAACGCAATCTTATCATTTTTATAATAACAAACCCAATGCGTTCCACTCCCCAAAATCGAGTCTAAATTCACAATTCCACATTCAAATTTCTTAACTTTTTCGGGTAATGTATCTCTCATGAAAATTCCTCTAAAATGTTTAATATTTTTTGCAGATTTCTTCCAATTCTCCGAATGTTAAGGGTTCAAATTTTTTTTAATGTTTGATTTCACGTAATTCAAAGTTTTTTCATCTAATCCAGATCCTGTAACATCTTCCAACTCTTTATCTAACCAATTTAAAATGTTTCGAACAATAGGAATCACATCTTTTTTAACGATTGGAGCAGCTTTACGAACATAAGGAACAACATTTTTAACAACTGGAATATTTTCTCCAAAATCTAATAAATCTTTCAAAAGTCCACCATTTTTAAGTTCTTTCAACTGATTATAAGAAAATTCTATTCTGGTTCCTTTATTGTTTTTCTTATGTTTTTCGAGTTTATTGTATTGTCTATTTGTTAAAAATATCTTATCTTCGCCATTTTTTAGTTGATCTATTTTAAATTGAATACTAACGGGTATTTTTTTCTTAAAAGCGGATTTTATTTTTTTCTTTCTGATTTTTGCTGAAATTTACGTTCACCTCCATTTATATAGTTAAAATTTCAAGTTCTCTTCAATTCCCATTCCTAGTTTTCTCTTCAAAAACATTGCTCCAACTGTTGGAAGTGCAACAAATCTTTCACCTAAACTAGCATCTTTTGATAAAAATCTATCCATTGCCTTATCTTGCAAAACTTTATCTGCTATATGTCTGGAATTTGTGTCCACTATGTTTTGCATAAAAAATATCGTGTTCCATAGCAGCTTGATCTAATTTATTTATACCAGGATCTCCTCTTTTTAGTCTTTTTTCGAGTTTTGTGCCAGGCCCCAGATACTGATAAGTTGGTACGTGTAATTCAAAAGGTAAATTGTTGATAAAATCATTCAAAAGTCCACTACCCTCAATCATAGATGAACTTATTGCCGGCAAAACTCGTTTTAAATATTTAATTCCATCAGGTTTTTCAATCATTTCATCAAGTTTGTTCGAAATAAAATCTTTAATCGCTTTCTTTTCATTCAAAAAATTGTTGTTTCCAGCCTTCTCTTGAGCATAAATATAATTAATAATTCCATCGAGTTTTGTCAAATCGTTGATATATCTGTACTCAATCTTATTATCACTGTATTTTCTCACACCTGATCCTTCGATTCGTTTTTCCCAAATTGGTTTAATCAAATTGAGAATATTTTTTACCTTTACTTGACTTTGGTTTCTTAGTTGATGGATCATTATTTTTGTAAATTGAATCAGATTTTCCATAAAATTTCAGTATACTTTTTCAAGTCTTCTTCAGAATATAAACCGTCTTTTGGAACATCAGTGCCTGTTAATAATCTCCATAAACCTTGAGTTCCTTCATATGTTTTTTCATTAATAATGATATCATTATGCTCAAAATTCACGGGCAAATTTCCAATCATAAAACTTTTCTTTTTTCTGTCCCAATACAAACCAAATTTATCATCCTTTGCTCTAGGAAGAAATTTTTTACCAATTTCACCAATTATTATATCCGTTGTTCCAGGACTTATTGGTTCAACTATGGTAGAGTCTTCAATGATTCGAGGTCTAAATGGTGTTGAAGATGGTAATTTTGGCAATTCAAACTCAGATTCTGGTATCGAAATATCAGCAAATTGTCGTACAACTGGAACCAAATTCATCAAATTTTGATTATCGCTTAAAACATTTTCAATTTTGCCCTCAACATTTTTTATTGCAGATGTTACAGGTTGATTAATTTTTTGAATAAGTTCTTGTTCTTCTTCATCAATTCGAATCTGTTTCTTTAAATTCTTTGATTAATTTCTTTTCGATTTGATCAAGTTTTTTCGCTTCTTCAGAAGTTACGTTCACCATTTATTTAGGAAAATTTTGAAACGTGGAACACGAAACGTGGAACGTAAAACGTGAACGTGGAACGTAAAAACGTGAACGTGGAACGTAAAAAACGTGAACGTGGAACGTAAAAACGTGAACAGATTTACCGTTTTTCAGTTGTTTTCATAATGTAAATAAAAAGTAAAGATAATGTAAAAATAATTGTAACAAATATTTTATCAAGTAGATTTGCCAGACCACTGAGCAGCATTTATATTAGAAAATTTATTCAAATATTTACCATTTTAGGCTTCAAAGTTAGATTAATAGTTAAAAATCCGTAGTCTTCCTTCCAAATTTTATCACACAGCTCATTAAATTGGTTAAAACTCATATCAGATCCCACATAATTGTTGTAAATCTTTCTCGAATAGTGATCGTCCTTGCTTAAAAACACACAACATATTCAAATTATTTCTAATAACTTGTTTATCAACCTTTGAAAAGCATTGGGAAAGAATAGATACAAGATATGTTTTTGTGACGGGACATTACGAAATATTCCTTAATAACGTCTTGATTTTCTAAAATACAATCATCAAAAACGATTAACGAATTGGGTTTTACATTCGCTTAACGGAACAATGTCCTCAGAAGCATTATAAAAATGTGATACCTTTTTGCTTAAGTTTTTCTCAATATTTTCAAATCTTTCTTGTAATTTTTTATAGGCGTCTTGTTCTAAAGATTTACTAAAAACATACAAATTGGAATAAGGAATCAACCTATTGTAGATAAAATTCAATAGTAAAGTTGTTTTTTCCACATCCACTTGAACCAACAATTAACAATCTGATTGGTTGATCTTTCTTATTTTCTTCAAACGTTTGAAGTTTTATCTGATCTTTTTGCTTTTTAAAAAATTTCTCCATTTTAAATAGAATATTTTTCATCTTGAAGCAACGCTTTGCGAAAATGAAGCTGTTCAAGTTGACTTCAGAAAGCTCTAAATTAGTTTTAAACTTGGAACATCCTATACACTTAGAGGAAGAATCAAATTATTTCATCGGTTTAAGCGGTTTTTATTCTGACAATTTTGTAATAAATATTAGTGAAAGTTCTCCTTATTGTATAGGATTTAGTGAGAAGAACATAACAAAATATTATGGTTTAAACAAAGGATATTATACTTTCGATCAAATTAAAAATTCCCTTAAAAAATTATCTAAAAACATTCAAACAATCAGATAAATCTTTAAACTTTGACGAAAAACAAGTTTGAAATGCAAAAAAATTATCTCTCTAATAAAATTCAAATAAAATCACCAGTAAGAATAATGTTTTCAGCAATTATTGTAGATTTGTTAGGGTTTGTTCAAGAAACTATTGAGCCAAATCAGGTATATTTAGGAAATAAAACGCCAAAATTTAGACCGTTTGATGTAATTGAAGTACATTGTAATCTCGTTGAACCTAGTTTTGAAAATCATAACCGAACATTTACACAAAGAATCTGAAATTTTTGTACACTTTTTTCCCAAATGTTGCTTATGGATCAAAAATCAGTGAAAAACCGAATGAAATCGATTATATTCCAATTAGAAAAAATATTAAAAGAATTCAAAAAATCGTTCTAACTATACAAGACTCTGAGGGAAATTTAATAAATAATGAGAGTAAAACAACAATATATTTAAGATTGTCGAAAGAATGATGAATCAAGGGGGGAACGAATCGTTCTTACCTTCAAAACTTTCAAAACGAGTTGATAATGATGATAAATACCAATACTTTTATCTAAAAGATAAGGTAGCCCTCGAGGGCCACCTCACAAATATTCACAAAAAATACGAATAAAGACAATGTTAAAGAAAAATACAAAAAAAGCTTTGAAAACATAGATTCTGACAAGGGTATCGAATCGCGACTCTTTCAAAAATCTTCATCCTGACCCTGTTTTTCATCAATGAATCAGGACTTTTATACTCAAAATAAAAATTGCTTGTTAAATTTTATTTCTATCTAAATGGAGTCAGTTGTAGACCTACTTAATAATCAACTAAAATTCAATAACAAACATATCTTTAACGATTGTTGACGAAAACAATGTGATCTGGTTTAAGGCTAAAGACGTAGCAAAAATTCTAGAATATGAAAATACTATGCAAACGATCAGAATAAACGTTGACGAAGATGATAAAAACTTCTATTTTAATCTAAATATAAGGGGGGCTATAAATAGCTTACCTTCAAACTTCCAAAATAACACTGTTTTCGTTAATGAATCTGGGCTTTATTCTCAAAATAAAAATTACTAGTTAAATTTTTTTTCTATCTAAATGGAGTCAGTTGTGAATCTACTCAAATTCAATAATAAAGAAATTTTAACATTTGTTGACGAAAATAATGAATTTTGGTTTAAGGCGAAAGATGTTGCAGAGGTGTTAGAATATAAAGATACGAAGAAAGCAATTAAAGAACATGTCAAAGAAAAATATAAAAAAAGCTTCGAAAACATACATTCTGAAGGTAGGGGTGATTCGCCCCCGCCTTCAAACTTTCAAAAAAACACTGTTTTCATCAATGAAGCAGGCATATATTCTTTAATCTTTGAAATCTAAAATGAAAATAGCAGAAATGTTTCAAGATTGGGTTTTAGAAGAAGTTTTACCAATTATTCGTAAATTTGGTGTGTACAAACTTGAAAACAAGATTAAATATTTAGAGGACGAAGTTAAACACTTGCAAATTAAAGATGAAATAAAAACGGAAATAATCGCAAAACAAAGTGTAAAAATTGACTTAATGAAACCAGACCTTGTTTGTAAAGATTTTGCTAAGAAAAAACACCATGTTTTTGTATTAATTAAGAAGAATCACATGTGGGAATATCCTTATATACGTTATCAGAGCTCAAAAGAGATAAATACCGAAAAGATTGAAAGAACTTGAAATTGATTACCCAGAAATGGAAATTTTATTAAGACAAGGAGATCCAAATAGTATAAATCTCTACAACCAAATGAAAGAATCTTTGAATATTTTATACAACGGAAATCATTTTACTACAAATATGGGCAGAATCTCGACTGATTTAATAGAATATCTAAATTACACGATGAAAATGTTTCTAAATTTTACTAAAAACTCTCGATTTATTATATTTTGTTTGTAAATGTTTAGCATAACTAGGTAACCATTGTAGAATTCTTTTTTCATATTCACAAGGCATTTCGTTTTTATAACTTTCGCTGAAAATTTTTTTAGCACAATCTTTGCAAAAAGCATCTTTTCTATCTTTACTATACTGCCAGTTATTAAATTCAGAAATATTTTTAATTTCTTTACAAAAGTAACACTTTTTCTCTTCTAAAGTTAAATTTGTCCATTTTATCATATAATTCCTTTACAATAACAGTCTTTTCTATTCTCTTCTTGACACTTTGTACATTTCTTTTGAGACTCCATTTATATAGAACAAATTATTACACGATGAAAAATGTTAAACTCTTGAATTATGATATTTTGTTTGTAAATGTTTTTGATAATTATTTTAACCATTTTATAGTTCTTCCACATTCACATTGAGTATCTTCATAATATAATCTATGGTGATTCTTCTTTACACAATCTTTACAATATGAGTCTTTTCTTATCTCTACTATAGTGATCACTTATTAAACTCTGAAATTTTTTTAGTTTCTTTACATTTAAGACATTTTTTCTCTTCCAAAGTTAATTTTTCTATTTTATCATACAGCTCTTTATGATACTTCCTATAACAATCTTTACAATTATAAATAATTCCATCTTTTCTACTCTTATCTTTATAAAATTCTTCAAAACCTTTTAATTCTTTGCACATTGAACATTTCTTTTGGGCCTCCATTTATATAGAAAAAAATCTTTGACTTTCTCAATTCATATTCATAAAACTTTCCGGTTATTTCTTCATTATTTAAATCTTTTATACTATAAGTTACAGGATCTGTGTTATTAATTTGATAAATCACAAAGATTTCTCTTGACCAATTGTTCTTATATTTGTTCGAAAATGTTTGTTTTTTACTAACAATTCTTACATGATCATCGACTTTAAATTTAGTTTTCGTGTGAATTTCAGGTGGAACATACTCGAAAACTGTCTCTAATAACTCCTTTTCTGCATCCTTACCTACGTCTTTGGGCTTCATTTTGATTGTGCTGTGAACCGTATCATTATAATTTGTGACTATTTTTTGAAGAATATCGATCCATTTAAAGTTTTTATTAACCTCAAAAAGAACTTTCATTCTCTCATTTTGAGTTCTGTTATATCTCTCTCTACGATACTTGATTTCTCTTCGTTTTCAGTATGATAAATCTTAATGTTGTATTTCCTCAAAACTTCGTTAAATTCTTTATTTTTGAACTCTAAACCCTTATCTGTATGAAGTAGGTTAGGAGGTTTGTGATTGATCCTTATGGCATCTTTTACTATATCTTCGAAAGCTTTTGAAATATCCTTGCCGTTTTTTCTTTTGATAGCTCTTGACCAAGCATATTTTGAGAAAGTATCAATAACATTTAACATATACTTAAATCCATCATTTTGATCTGAATAGTTAGACATTATAACTAAATCTGCTGCCCATAAATCGTCAATTCCTAGTGTTATAATTTTTCTCTTTTTAAAACTTTTTTCGTACTGGTGCATGAATTTCTCGAGCTTCAATCTCTATTTCTTCTTTATTCTTTAATTCTTTCTTTACTTGTTTTTCATTTGGATTCTTTATAAACTTACTCTTGTTTGTCTTACATTTTGAACATTTTGCAGCAATTCTATACAACCCGTTTTGAGTTTGAACAATTTTAGAATCTATATTTTTCGTTTTCTTTTTACACTTGTGACAGTGAATTAAATCATCTTCCATTTACATGTCAAAGTTTCCAAGTTTATTTAACTCATCTAATATATTAGATTTTGCTTCGCCTTTATATCCATACGGTACTGTATCGATCTTATTTTCTAGGACATTTCTCTTATCATCTTTAGCGTTCAGTGCCAGCTTGTTTATGGTGATGGTATACAATTCATGTTTATAGCTTTTTATTACAGTCATCTCCCTAAATTCTTCTTTATCTTCGAACAAACATCTCTTCAAGTTTTCGATATTTATTGTTTTATTTACAACGCTTCTCTTAATTCCTTTACACCTAACTGGTTTTTATCTAGATATTTTGTACGAGTACATCTTAGACCTTAAACCACAAAATTCTTCTAAAACTTCGCTATTTAACTCATCTTTGAATTTCCCTATTACCTTCTTATTTTTAGTAGTGAAACATTCATGATCTTTTGGATAATCACTTGTATCAAAGTCATCTATATTTTCTTTAATAATTTTAAAAAGGATCTCGTTTCAATTCTAGAAAATAACTGTCTGTATCCATGTAACACAGATTCAAATCTGGATCAAACTTCTTTAATTTGTTGTAATAAAACTCGTACATTAACAATTTTGAAAGGTCAAGAACTGAAAAACCTATGTAGATTGGCTTGTTAAATTTAACTTTCTGCTTGTACATGTGACTCGCTATAACAGTTGTCGTCAAAGATATTGAAACATTTGAAATTCGTTTTCTTGGCCTGTTTCATTGAAAATTCTTCATTTCCTAGTCTAATATCACATCTGTTTTCTCACATTTTTCCATAGATTTTCCAAAAAACTGAGTTGTTCATTAACTTGTAAAAAGTCCTTCTCAAAGTCACTTGTAGCTTTGGTTCTCATGTTTGTGTTAAAATCAATGTAATCTTTCATAAAAGGCTTCTGATCGAATGCAATAACTCTATTCACATGTTTTAACACCATTCCTTGTTTCCAGATAGAATTTCAAATTTCTCGAATGAACAACATATTCAGTTTTATCCAGTAGAGTTGTGCAAAGTTTGTTGTTATAATGTTCTGGAGCAAGAGGCAAATCTTTAATGATTTTCATGTAAATTCTTCGGATATTCTAGATCGACTTCGAGAATATAGCCATAAATCTTCGTCGCCAGTGAGTTCCAAAATTGTTTCTTGCCAATCTGCAGTTGTGTAAGTTTTTGGATCCATCCACTTGATTTCGTTATATGGTAAATTTTGCATTAGGCCATACCCATAAAGGTTATTAGCATCGAGATAGAGTAAATAGTTTTCGGGCTTTGTCTTATCAAAATCTTTTAAATATTTGTTATTTGCTTTTTTTTCACATATCGTTTAATACATTGAGAAATGCCTCCCGCGAATACCTTTTTCGATCATTCAAATACATATTATAATCACTAATTAATTGTAATTCTATATTTCGTTAATTTTAACATAGCATCCCATGCAAGACTGGGAGCTGTTAGATAGTGTGCTGGATCAAGTTTATAGCAATTCAAACAAATATTCCTAAAATTTTTCAAAGATATCAGCGAGCAATAGAACATCTTGAATGTTATAGAGATCGGAGTAGTAATTTCCCAGATTTTTTACTTTTAATTTGTTCCATACATTTAAGTAGTGTTGAAAATTCTTTCTCCAGATATGCTCTCGTCTGTCAAAAGTGAATAGAAATCTTGAATTCTCAATTCTTCTGTGTAATCAAGTTTTTCAATACTGTCGATAAATTTCGTAAGGAAATAATGCCTTTTCCAGATAGAATTTTAAAGATTTCTTCTTCGTCATTTGGTTGTCTATCTAGAATTGCGTTCAGACCATCTTGTATAAAATGATTTGTATGTTTGAAATCATCTTTTTTTGAGGTTTTTAGCTAAACTTTTCTATAGACGATGCCATAAATCTGAACGTATCTACGAAAGAAAACTTGATGAACTTTCTTGGTTTATCATCTTCAAACTCATACCCATATCCAGAATTTACAGAATAATTTATATATTTCTCATCGGTGTTTGCGATCAAATCAACGTTTCCATATTGTTTAGCCAATTCTTTTATGTACAAATGAGTATCGTAACATGACATATTGTGGCAGAAAACGGAATATTTTGAGGAAATTTGAGATTCAAGTTACAAGATAAATGAGCAGCAACCTCTAAATTTACCTGTTAAATGACAATGATCTCGTACTTTTTTTCTTGTTTGATTATCAAAAACCCTCACATTCACAAATATGGCAAAGATTTGAATTTTGATATGCAATTTCTTCTTCTTCTTCGGTCAATTTCATAGGTATTTTATTCTTAGAATTATACTTTTTAGCTATGTATTTCGATAATTTATTAAGTTCTTCAAACAATTTTGCAGGAACATTTGGCAAATCTTCTTCATTTTTTGCTCGATAACATATCGGCTTGTACATACGATTGGTCACATTAGACACTAAGTATAGAGTAAAACCATATGGAATGTGTGCTTCTGAATCTTGGTTGTGATCGATTTTTGCGGATTGTTTTTGCATGTGGGAATCTTCTCTAATATGCTTTCAAAATCCATATAAATAACGTAAGGATGAGAAAATTTCTTTTGATAATTAGTAAATGATGTTGTTTGACCTGGAAACGGCATAATTGGCTTACAAACTTCGTGATTTTTACAAATTTCTAAATGGTCTGTTAAATCTCCAGATTTGTAGAAATGGCTTAAACATCTTCTGCATAGAAATTTTTTGTGTTCATGCTTAGATAACTGAGAGAAAACGAGCTTATTTAAATCTGTTATCAAAACATAATGAGATTTGTCTTCTTGTTTAACATACAATAAGTCCAATGTTTAACTCAGCGTCGTATTTTTCAGAAATTTGTAATGGAAACAATATTGAGTTTCTCATCATAACTGTAGATATTTATAGACATTTTTGGATATTTGTACTTGGAATTGTTGACTTCGTTTTTCAAATAATTGTATATCTTTTAAGGACAATTGGATACTCGAAACCTGAAAATATCTCGTCATTTACAAATTTCTCGTATTGCTTTGCTCTGTCAGCATTCCTTTTCGGGTTTTTCAATAGCGCATCGGATAGAATAAACAAAACAGAAATCATCTTTATTTTTGATATTTACACAAGCTTTCTTATCTTTGATTTTCTTTGGCAAATCGATATATGATCCTGCGTTCATTATTTCGTGTTTATTAATGCTCAAAACTAGTTGTTTACACCTTTTTAAATGTCCATTCCCAGAACCCTTATTTGGATGATTCGTTTTGTTCTCGAATGTGTTTAATTTATTAAATTGCTTAGTAATAAAGTCGTTTATGTCAAAGATCTCGTCTGCTTTTATAGTAAAGTACATTGGACACGTTTGTGTTTCACCGTTCACTAAAGTTTCTTTCGTATTCTCGCATTCCAAAGAGAGATATCCTTTACTATTTTTATTAAACATTTTTTTCTTGAAATTTTTCGATTAAACTTTTAATTTTCCGGGCGCAAAATAGAAAGATATTTGTAAATTGACATGAAATTTTCATTTAAATTCGTTAAAATGTATTGCTTGAAAAGACCATGGATAGAGGATAAAACTTCGACATCAATGATATTTTCTGGTTTCTCATTAAGCGTTTTGTCAATTTCTTCGATCATTTCAGACTTAGTTTTATCGTTTTGTTTCAATGGACAATTTTTTCAGCGATTGATTGAATTTTTTCATCTTTAAATAGATTGAGATCTTTTTTAATTTCCTTAAAATTTTTCTTTAGTTCACGCAATTTTTCTATATTATACATGTTTTTGGTGATCGGCAATTTGATTTTCTTTAGCCCAAGTCTTCAAATAATTTAATTCTTTTTCATAAATAATCTTTATTTTTCAGATGATTCTTTGACTTATAATGTCGGGTAAAATGATGTTCAAAAACATCTTTTTTGCAGTATGGGCACTCTATCTTTTTTCCGCTCCATATTTAAAGAGCAAAAATTTGTAAACTAAAATTTTGAGAAGTGGTGGATTTTTTGACACAAATCAGCACAAATTGTAGTAAAACAGCTGTAGATTCTTCTATTTATTATAGAAAAAATCTGTAAACTAAGACTTAAAATTATTGAAAAAATAGTATAGTTATAGTAATAAAAGTACTTTTATTACTATATTGGTTTGTAGGGGGTAATTTAAATTCTATAATACTATTATTTTTTCAATATTTTTTTCTTTAACTTTTCCAAGATTTTTCATTAAGATTTTAATATATTTACAACAGAATTTTCGAGAAATATCGTTCACATTATCAACTTTAAAAGCTAAAAATTTCGCAATAATTAGAGAAATTCAGTAGATTTTCAGGATTTTTTTAAAAAAAACTCTAGTATATGTACCTTAAGAGCTGTGGTTTTGACCCTAAAAACACGTTTTTTATAGGGTCAAAACCCCGGTTTTTTTGTGTATTTTGGAAGTATAGTTTTGATTTTTCCACCTTAAAAGTGTAGAAGTATTAATTTTTTTCTATGTAAATGGCGCTGTTACAAGAGTTGAATAAGGTTGGTGATTTAAAGTTTAAAGAATACAAGAGATTAATAGAAATTAGAAGAAAATAAGAAATACAAAATTTTGAATCTGGAGAAAATGAAAGATAAATTCGGGTTTACAATAATTGCCGAGTTGGAAGATTATAAAGTACACTTACCGAACAGATTTTTTGACTGTTTTGGATGAAAAAAAGATTAAAGAATTGAATAAAAATGAAAAAATTACACTTGGTTGTTACTGGAAAGAAGACTATTAAAGATAAAGACTGTGTTACAATTAACTTCGTGGAATAAAGATTTCGAAGATTTCTGGATTTTTTCATTAAAAAAGCTTAGAAATTAGAAGCCTACAATGAACAGTAAAAACAGCTATAGATTCGGTTAATTTTTCATTCGTGAGTTACAGATTAGTTTATTGTCCTTTAAAACAGTATTTTTACGTTGATTTTCTGACTGTCCCAAAAGTGAGCTAGAACCGCCATATTACTATCTACTTATATATATATATATAATATAGATAGATAATATAATAATAATATAGAATAGATATATATATATATATAATATAATATAATAGCGTTTAAAATTTAAAACTGTCTTATCATTTTCATACCATAGATGGTTTTTTCCTTGTTTTCCCGATCAAGAAAATATACATATATATGCAAGCTTGAGAAAAATACTTCTGTATAAAGTATGAGTGTTATAACAGGCTTTAAAATTAAATATTAAACATAATAATGTATTAAGTTTTTTTACCTGTATTACAGCAATGCATACTAAATATTTGCTAAATATTACAAATAAAAGTATATTTTAAGTCAAACTTATTTTATCCTCTTAGTTACAATTAAGCTTACTCTATGCTTTCACACTATATATGTAAACAAATTGAAAATAGTGGTTTCATCAATTAAACTAATGATTCTGCTGCCTTAAAACAATGTTTACACAGAACAACTAATTACAGGCAGACTCGTATGTTAGAAGCGTACATTAAAAATTATAGTTGTCTTTTAGAAACACACTAATATTTTGAAACAATACAATATAAAGAATAAAAAGAATAAATACTATAAAGAAATAAATTTTAAACTTATTAGACTTGGAACTAGCTCATACACGTTTATGTGAGTGTCGGCTGTGTTTACAAATGTGTAACTGTGTACTTGAAAAAACGATTAAGCTAAAACGTTTTCCAGTCGAATGTGTTCGACGTGTCCGGGACCAGATCTACTTAGTTTACTCTGAAATATGTGTGACACAAACACTCTTTACAAATAAAAACTTTGTAGGTTAGAAACCTGTGACAATTATATTGTATCTTAAAATAAACAAAACGTTTGTTTAACTTTTATACAGAAAAATGAATGCCCCTAAAAAGGAATGCATATTATTCATTTCACCGTTAAATACGACTCGAATAAGAATGTTTAATAAATTATTTAAAGTATAAATTATGATTTAGGAAAGAAGAGCAAAGTTGTAGCTATAAAGTAGACAAACATAGACTCATTTTTTTACACAAATCGCATCTTGGACTAATAATAAAATTGAACTAAACTGAATATTAGTTTCCTTTTTTATAGAAACATACTGTGTACACAAGACATTAACAAAAATAAAAAACTGTAATATATATATATAAGTAGATATGAATATGCCGGTTCTAGACCACTTTTGGGACAGACAGAAAATCAATGTAAAATACTGTCCATTGAACCATAAACAAAATCTAATAAAATCTAACAGGAAAGCACGAATGTTAAATAACCGAATCTTTTGCTGTTTTACTGTTCAATGTTTGCTTCTACATTTATAAGCTGTTTTAATGAAAAAAATCCAGAAATCTTAATAAAAAATCTTTATTCTACAAAGTTAATTGTAACAACAGTCTTTATCTTTTATAGTCTTCTTTCCAGTAACAACCAAGTGTAATTTTTTCATTTTTGTTTAATTCTTTAATCTTTTTTCTCATCCAAAACAGTCAAAAATCTGTTCGGTAAGTGTACTTTATAATCTTTCCAACTCGGCAATTATTGTAAAACCCGAATTTATCTTTCATTTTCTCCAAATTCAAGATTCTATGTTTCTTCCTTTCTTCCAATTCATTTAAACTTCTTATACTCTTTAAACTTACATTCTCCAATATCATTTAACTCCTTCAAGAACTCCATTTAAAATAGAAAAAATTTAAAGACGGAAAAAATGAAATTCGCTAACCTTCACTCGAGAAGTCGGGGAGAATGTGAGTAAAAACCGCATTCTTTTCAAGAGGTTCTTCGTTTAATTTCTCCAAATGTACTATAAAATCATCGAGGATTTCTGGTTCAAAATCATAAACAAATTCAACATCCAGATAATGAAAAAATACAGGTAATATCTTTTCATAATAAACGTGTGTATCGATACCTACAAACCTAATGTATTCTTTGAAAAGGAAAATAATTTTGTCAATGGTTCCAAGAGATAAGTAAAAAATTTTTATTCTGTTTTCTAAATTCCTGTAACAAATTTTGTTTGCTTTCTTGTCTCCATATTGCAATTTTGTAAGCAGGTTATTCAAATGTGTTAATTTATTTCGAAATTTCTTAGGTTTAGGTCTTTCGTAACAAAATTAAATTACAACCTCTACAAACTAAATATCTTTTATCGATAATTTCTCCTCTATTAGAACACTTTGTAACAGTTGGCATTATACCTCTTCTTCCATTTAAACAAAAAGATTTTTTTATAAATGGAGATTATGGAACTAAGTCTGCCGAGATATAAATTTTTCAGCGCAAATGTTTGTGTTTACATTTCTACAACAGAGATAAATAGAAATAATTTCATTCTATTGTACAACTATTTAGGATATTTTGTCTATGACTACAAAGATTATTCCGGAAGAAATCGAGATTTTTCATCAGCGAAAGAGTATATTTTTGAAGTTTTAGAAGGAATGAAAGAGAATAATATGAACGTCATCAATTATTGTAAAAGACAAAATGAATGATTGTGTCTTTGGTGTAGTGTTGTTAGTGTGCGTGTTTTGCGCTATGGGGAATCACATCACATTCAACTTCTACGGTGTCTATTGTTTAGAGGACTTGGCCCTGCACTGCTACTGTCCAACCAAGTTAATGGCTAGGAGCTGTAATTCGGGTCTTAGACTCTGGAATTTTTTTGTCCCAAGTCTCATTTTTCTTTGGTAACTACTGTGTAGAAGTTGATGGAGAGATACAATTAGGGAATTTGTGTCGGGTGTTTTGTAAGTGTAATGTTGTATTAATGAATGATGTGAATGATGAATGTAATGAACGAATTAAGGAAGAGAAGGAATGTACGAATTAAGGAAGAGAAGGAATTAAGGAAATGAAGTGGAAAGGTGAGGAAGCAAATGGCGCGCCAACCACAGTTGTTCATTACTCGGCTTGTTCTATAGTCATTACACTATGGGCCACTCGTGTAAAGACTTGTCCCCAACCACTGAACGACAACCATGTCTTCCTCAATAAAAAGCGCGCCTGAAGCTCTGGGATTTGAAACCCAGAACCTCAGGCTTTGAAGGCAAGCGTCTTACCAACTGAGCTACGGAGAGTCTCGAAAGTTATAAGCTATAATCTCTGCTATATAAGTTTGTTCAATTTAGGAGTGCTAGTTTACAAATTTATTAATAATTTTATATTTCAAAAACCACTCAACCGATTTTAATGAAATTTGGTACACATATAGTAAATACTTAACTCTTTCGACTTAACTTATCCATAAGGGTGAAATCATCCCCTATTTCTTAATATTCATAAAAAAAATAAAAAAAATTATCAGAAAAATCTGAAACTTCAAAAAACAAGCGAGTTCCAACTTAAAATTTCATGAAAATAACAAAATTTTCAAAAACTACCCCAATCATCCCTTATCTTAAAACTCTTATATCTCGAAAACTATTGGAGCTTTTTTGCTGAAATTTGGTATATAGGATCAGTAAAATATTAAAGTATTTTTTAAAATCATAACTTCCGGTCCAACCGTTAAGATGACCTTGGAATAGTTTTTTGTTAATATCATCCCCATTTTTTAAGATATTCTTTTGAAATTAAACAATGAATACTTATATCAATGTCTTTAACAATTCTGTAAAGTTTTAAAATTATCCGATGAATAATAGTGAAAATAACGTGATTTTTTACTGAATTTCTCTAATATCGTTTCTTAATCACATCATAGGCTAAAAATTTTCTCAGAGACAACAACAACATAACAAATCGCGTTTTGTAACAGCTTTTTGAAAAATCCATATTGATAATTATATCGTTCTTTGAACCAGAAATATTTGTCAAACTCTTTGTTGTATCAATGACATAAATAGGTCCTATTCGCTAAAAATTCTTTAGGATTGTAATACATTTCCTTATTATTACAGTAAACTTTCTTTTCTTAAAATCTTGATACATGATTCTGAAAAGACCTCCGGAAATGTTTTAAATTTTGTAATTCATCTGGATAATAAGAACCGTTCAATTTTACTCTGATATTTTTTTACATCCAAACTATCAAACTTTGAAGGATTTTTTTTCTTGATTATTCTGTCTATATCCGTTTTGAAAACCGATGATAACGAACTTGGGATTGAAGATATTTCTATAAATATTTGTGATATCGAACGAATAAGTTGTTCCGGAAATACCTTTTTGTTCAATACACTGCCAATCTAGAAAATTAAACATAATGTTTTGACTTTTTGTAATTTTCATCAATCAACCTAATTTTACTCGTGTTTTATAATCAATCATTGGAAACTCTAATAAAAAAATCTGTAATTGTTATTTTTCCATCAACAGGCATAACATTTCCAGTTGCAGTCTTCAGAATCGCATCATCGTCTTCTGCTCTTATAAAACTTAGATAAAATCCTCCTTTATAGATCGGAATAGTAACATTTTCAAAAAATCCTAATCCTAATCCAAAATGAGATAAATTTCCAGCTGCTTCAAAAACACCAAATTTAAAATCTGATTCAAAGCCATTAGAAGTTTGAGAAATAACATCACTTTTTGAATACGAAATAGTTCCTTTAATTGTGCTTAATTGGCCACAGTTTTTCGACTTCTTCTATCAATTTATTGTGTTTTCTTACTTCAAATCTTAGAAAATAAAAACGGTATAAAATTATCGATTAATCTAACATTATCAGTTCCAAGATATGCTTGACCATCTTGTTTTGTTAAAGTTCCCAGAAATATAAAACTGGAAGTTAGACGAGCAAAAGTTATCTCCAAAATCAATATTAAACTCAGTTCTTTTATTCGGTTCATTCAAATGTTGTTTACTAATTGGATAGAAAATTTTTAAACTCCGCCCTTTCAATATCACTAGCATATTTTCTGTAGTCCGCCATTTAATAAGAGAAAATTTAGAAATTTTTAAACATCGTGTATCATTTTTTCATCGATCTAATGTACGTTTTTATAAGAAAAGATATAAATTTTAGTAAAATAATTAAAAAAGATTTAGAGTCATTTTTAATGATCTACTTCGTCATATTCAGGATTCTCTTCCTTAAATTTTGCGATCTCGGTCACATATTTCAATAAAATCTGCACAGGATAGTAAACCGCTATCTATAATATTGTTCCAATCAACTGTATCTTTATTTTCATCCAAAAACTTTATACTCAAGTGTTGATAGAGACAAAGAACAGACAATATGATCTTTTTAATTGATAATGTAAATATTTTCTTGAAATGAACTCTGGGGACAGAGTTTGATATTTTGCAATGTTAATACCCCCCCCCCACCCCCCCCCCCCCCCACCCCCCCCCCCCCCCACCCCCCCCCCCCCCCACCCCCCCCCCCCCCCACCCCCCCCCCCCCCCACCCCCCCCCCACACATCACCTACGCGGAAGCAGCTAGGGGATCGCCCACGTTAGGCAGTGATGTGCAAAAGGGACGCTCTCCGGCTTCAAAAAACTTGACAATGTCACACTGTACGAAGCAGACCTAGGCATGACTTCGGATCCAGTCTTGCAGCAAAAAAATGACCGAAATCAAAATGTTCAAAAACCTCAAAAAAATTCAAAATTCAAATTCAACCCAAAAGATTAAATTGGTTCACCAAAACGCTCAGATTGCAACAAACAAAATTGATGAATTGGCTTTAATGTGCGTAGAGCAAACACCAGATGTGTTTATAGTCTCTGAGCACGGATTTTCCCCTGAAACAATCCACCTTTTCAAAATTCCAAATTATTTTTTTGGCAAAATATTTCTGTCGAACAAGCTTCAAAGGGGGTGGTGTGGCAATCTTTTTGAAAGAATTTTCCAAATTTGAACCTTTCAAAATTAACTGCAGTGCTGACATGGATTTTGAAGCCGATGGCATCAAAATCAATTCCAATTATTTCGGTAAAATAACAGTCATTGGGATGTACAGATCCCCCAATGGCTGTATTAACTCCTTTTTTGAAAAACTAGAAACAGCTCATGAATTTTATTTTTTCAACCTCAATAAAGTTTCTCATAATCGGCGACCTCAACATTAATGTAATGGACCTCACCGACCCCCTCACCCAGCGGCTGCGCGATATTCGGAACTCCTTCAACCTAAATTGGTCTGTGAATTCACCAACACGGGTGACCGCTACGACGAGCACAGCCATCGACAATGTGATCACCAACATTCATGGCACCACGGTCTCTGTTTTAAACACTGCGATCTCTGACCACTTTGCGCAGGAGGTCCTGGTTCATGGATGCAAGCTGGAAAATCAAAACCCAAAATGTAAAATTGCAAGATCTGTCAATTTTCAAAACATTTGCCGACTGAATAAATTGCTGGAGCCCGAGTCTTGGGCATTTTTAAAATGAGTTTGAGAATGTTGAGGACAGGTTTCAAGCTTTCAGTAATAGTTCCAATTATTATTTGGATGTTGCTTGTCCGTTTAAAAAAACTAAACAAAATAAAAAACCACGTAAAAAATGGCTGATTGACTAAAGGAATTCTTATATCTCGAGACAAGCTTAAATTATACCACACCACAACATTTTTATTCGAACCCAAAACGAAGATTTCAAAACTTTCTTTAGAACATACCGCAGGATCTATAGAAAAGTCATACGAGCCGCCAAAGCCTATGACATCAATAGAGCCTTAGGTAATTGTGAAAATTTCTCAAAAACTGATTGGAAAATTATTAACAACCTTTCTCGAGATATAAACTCAAAAAAGTCTTCCCAACCGATTGCAATCAAAATTGAAATCAAAATTTACGAAGATCAATTTCAAGTGGCTAACCAATTCAATAAATACTTCTCTACCGTGGCTACAATGAACTCGTCATTTAAAGAATCTCAGTCACACGGAAGAGAAGTCAGTGATCCGGTTGCATCCATGGCCTTGGCCCCTGTGTGGGAAGGGGAGGTAGCAAATGTCATACAGAGGCTGAACACAAAAAAAAAACCAGTGACGCCAATGGGATGTCAGTATGGCTACTCAAACGTTGCTATAAGCACATTTTGAGACCGCTCACAAAATTGATCAATTTTTCATTTGAAAACTGGAAATTTTCCATTTTCTTTAAAGACTGCCAAAAGTCATTCCGATTTTCAAAAAAGACGATCCTTGCCTCGCAAGCAACTATCGTCCAATCTCAATTCTTCCTGTGTTAAGCAAAATTTTTGAAAAATTATTCTATGAAAGACTGGAAAGCTTTCTAGAAAAAAACAAAATTCTGAATCCAGAACAATTTGGATTCCGGAAAAAACAAATCCACAATTGACGCGGTGAACAGCCTTCTGGACAATGTTGTCGATAGACTGGAAGGTCGTGAACATGTGCTAAGCATATTCCTCGATCTTTCCAAAGCCTTTGACTGTGTGCATCACGGGACACTGCTGCAACAGTTCGAAAAATGTGGCGTCCGGGGTCTCCCACACTTATGGCTCACGTCTTATCTAAAAGATCGAGATCAGCGTGTGATGATCTCGAGCGTCGTTTCCAGCAAAATAAAAATGGCTCATAGTGTCCCCTTCAGGGATCTATCCTTGGACCTCTCCTTTTCCTGATTTATGTCTGTAGATTGAACTCAGTAATCCCAACTTGGGGCACTGGTTCAATATGCTGACGACACGACTCTCTGTTTCAAAAGCAATTCAAAACAAGACCTGGAAATCAAATCTTTTGTGGGATTGAACGCATGCATTCAATATTTTCACAGAATTGAACTTGACAACCAAACCAGTCAAAATCTTCCCAACTCACCGCGGCCTTTCGTGACTACCCGGGTGTCCAGACCTGAATGCGGAATTCAGTGTGAAAATACCGGTAGCCTGTACGGACGAACTGTGTGTCGAAGCTAGAGAGCTAGTGAGCAGTCTGAGGACCACAGTGGAGGTGCTCGAGGCCGAAACTGAAGTGCCTAAAAGGATCTATGACTAGTCGCGAGTGTGGTGTGGGAAGTGGGGATGTCGAATGGACGGTTCAACGCGGAAAAAGGGAGCCCACTACCACTTGAGACGACAAACAGCTTCACTGTGCTAAACAGCGCAATGGAGAATGTAAAGCAAGAGGTTCGCAAGCCCTATGGGAAGGAGAAGGAGGTCTAGAGCAAAACGGAGGACCAAACAAGTTAGACAGCCGGTCCCCCAATCAAATAAGATCTCTCCCTTTTCGAAGCATCCACATCGCCGGGGATAGCCACAGCCGTGATGTTGTCGACCTCGTCCGCTGTATGGTGACTGCTGACACGAAAGTGAAGGGTGTCTGCAGACCCGGGGCTGGGCTGCTGAGTGTCACTTCTGACGGTCCTCTTCGCCAGACAGCTGCTATGTGATTATTGCAGGCACGAACGATGTCGCCATCGGTCAGCAGCGCAACATCTACACACATCTGGAGCGCTGCATCACTTCCAAATTGAGGACAGCTAAGGTAGTTGGTATCCACTCTGCCTCACCGACACGACTTACCCGCCCCAACATCCGATCAACAGGGAGACATCCTTAATTAACGCATACATAGAGGAGCTCTGCGTGAGCAGAGTGGAGTGGAGGTGGTGGATTTCAACCGTATCGGAAGGGGTGCATTCACGAACCATGGGATGCATCTAAAGCCTCAGTGTAAGCGCCTGCTGGCCGAGCTGCTGGTGGAGTGTATGGGAAGGTTCTGCCGTGCTGTTACATCGCGTCCGCCTCCTCTCAAGTCCTGTAGACCGTCTCTGCCCCGGACCGACCACCTGTCGAAGAAGTCCAGTTGCCTGTAAGACACCGGCTGCAGTGGAGCCTCCGACGCTGTCCTTTGAGACGTTTTGCGGACGTAGTGAAGCTCAACAACAACAAGAGTGGCTACAACCAAAAAAACTCTTTAATTCTAGTGACATCAAATGTGACTTAAAATCAAGGATATCAGCATCGGATGTACAAAAAGAAAAACCTAAATTTTAAACAAAAACAAAATAACAAAATTCCGTTTTCACAATCAAAATTTTCTGTTGTGCACCAAAACGCACAAACAGCTTCTAATAAAGTTGATGAGCTATCGCTCATGGCTGGGGAGCTCCATCCGGACGTTTTCATAGTCACTGAGCATAGCTTCTCACCTGAAGCGGATATTGTGTTTAAAATTGACAATTTTCAATTTGGCAGCAATATTTCACCGAAAACATTGCAAAGGCGGAGGTGTGGCAATTTTCGTTAAGAAAAGACTAATATTCCAACCCTTCAAGGTTGATTACAGTTGTGATCTAGACTGAAGTGAAAGGTATAAAAGTCAATCTAAATTCCGTAGGAAAAATTACAATCATTGGCTTATACAGATCCCCAAATGGTTGCTCAATAAATTTTTTTGAAACATTTGAATCCCTTCTAAATTTTCTTTGTTCTAATTCGTTGAAGTTTATCATTTCAGGTGACTTTAACATCGATGTTTTGGACCACACCAACCCCCTGACCCAGCGGGCTACGCGATATTCTCACCTCTTTCGGCTTAGTTTGATCCGTGGAACACGCCAACACGAGTGAGTGCTACATCGAGTACGGCCATCGACAACGTCATTACAAACGTATTAGACGTTTCGGTTTCCGTTCTGGACGCGGCTGTCTCCGACCACTTCACGCAGGAGGCCGTGATCGGGAATCTCAGTCCGAAGATCGAACCTCTTTCGGTAAATATAAGAAGAGATCTTAAAATTCAAATATCCAAATTCTTAACAGATTTCTCCAAGAAGAATCCTGGTCTTTTATTGATAGTTTTTGATAATGCGGAGGAAGCGTTTTTCTGCGTTTACAGACAGTTTTAATTTTTATTTGAACATCACTTGCTCTTATAAGTCATTCAAAGAGCGATTAGACAAAAAACACAACACTTGGATAAATCAAAACATTCTCAATTTAAGAAAAACATTAAAATTTTATCATTCAATTTACATAGAATCGACAAATGAAGAATTCAAAAATTTCTTTCGAGCATACAAGCTAAATTACCGCAAAGAAATAAAAGCCGCTAAGGCTCGGGATATCGAAAATAGACTAATGAATTCTGAAAATTTTTCAAAAAGTGCGTGGAATATAATTAAAAATACAACTCAAACACAAGTCCTAAAACATTTCAAACCTAACCTTAAAATAACAAGGTAAAATAACAAAAAACCCGCTTGAAGTAGCAAGTGAATTTAATAAACTTTTTCTCCACGGTTGCTGGGCCGGACCCATGTTTTTAGTGGGAACAGCACCCGAGAGGGACTCATTTATGGGACCGGTCTCGTCCATGGTCCTGTCTCCTGTGAGCGAGGCGGAGTTGGTCCGTGTGGTGCGGGAGCTGAAGCCGAAAAAGTCTGGTGACATCAATGGGATGTCTGTGTGGTTACTTAAGCACATTTCAGTACCACTCACAAAATTGATTAACCTGTCGTTCGCCCAAGGCGTTTTTTCCCGTCCACTTTTGAAGACAGCAAAAGTCATTCCAATTTTTAAAAAGGACGATCCTTATGTCGCAAGTAACTATCGTCCAATTTCCATTCTTCCGGTCCTCAGCAAAATTTTCGAAAAAGCCTTCCTTCGACGATTAGAAGATTTCTTCAATCGCTTTGAAGTTATTTGTAATGAACAATTTGGATTTAGAAAAAACAAATCGACTATTGATGCTGTCACGAGTCTCATTGATTCTGTTGTCGATGGTTTGGAGAGGCGGGAACATGTGCTTAGCATATTTCTCGACCTCTCAAAGGCCTTTGACTGTGTGCATCATGAAATACTGTTGCACCAGTTATGGTCAAGCGGTGTTCGTGGTTTGCCTCACAAATGGCTCTCGTCATACCTAAATGATAGAGAGCAGTGTGTGCAGATCGCGAATACCCTCTCAGGAAAAGTTAAAATGCCCTATGGAGTCCCACAAGGATCGATTCTAGGGCCTGTCCTTTTTCTCGTCTACGTCAACAGATTGAGTTTCATCAAAAAGCAAAGCATTAGATCAAAAACCAAACCAGATCTTGAAATCAAAGCCTTTGAAGAACTCAACTCATGCATTGATCATTTTTTCAATATCAATTTGAAAACAAATTGTTCTAAAACAAGCGTGATTAAATTTCTGTTTTCGGCAACATGAAAACGAAATCCGACCAATTGTGATGGTGGATGAAACCATAATAGAAGAAGAAGAATCCACCAAGTTTCTTGGGATGCACCTCGATCGAGGGCTGACATGGGACGTTCACATTGAGAGTGTCTGTGCTAAGGTTGCTTCTGGCATTTATGTCTTACGCAATTTGGCAATATTCTGTTCATTGGATATTCTGAAGACAGCTTACTTTGGCCTAATACATCCACATTTAGCTTATGGTCTAAGATTGTGGGGTGGCTGTTCTAAATACAAATTTAATAGAGTGTTTAGAATGCAAAAGAAAGCTGTCAGAATCATTTACAAATTAAATCAGAGAGAGTCGTGTAAATTAGCCTTCGGGGAGCTTGGATTACTGACATTGCCCTAGCCTTTACGTTTTTGAGGTGATCGTGTACTGCAGATTCGAGATGTGCGTCTCACTTGATAAGTGGTAGCGACGTCACCAATATGAAACTAGAGGCCGGGACAACTTTCGTATGGCACAGCACAGAACTACTGTTTATTGCAACGCTTGCCATCTCAGGTTGGTGTGAGGCTAATCAATAGGCTCCCTGAAGAGATCAAACGCGCCAATAACCACAAACAATTTAAATCTCGATTAAAACACTTTCTTAGTGTCCAAAGCATTTTACTCAGTTGACGAGTTTGCGATGGGTCGCTGGGATAGTCTTCACTAACATTTAAAAAAAAATTCCAACTCCCCTTCTGATATCCAAGAAAATTTGGCCACTATCGAGAAAAAACGGCGGCAGGTGGCACATACCCAAAAAGTAATTTTTATTTTAAATTTACTCGAATATTTTTTTATTCAGAATTAAAATTAATTGTGTTAGTTATTAGATTAGGACTTTTATTTCTATATGACGCTTGCAATACAATTATTGTTAATTGTTTCCTGCAATAAAGAATATTATTATTATTATTATTATGGATCCGAAGTCTGTGTGATTGTGTCGTGAGAATGCTGAGATGTAAGTATGACTGTGAGTGAATGTGTAGTTAGGATATATTTTATGATGCATTTGACTATTGCAATACAATGTTACATATTGTCCAAACATGCAATAAAGAGATTATGAATTATGAATTCTTGTTAAAAGCACAACACCTACAACTTCTGCTCAACATAAAAAACTCAGTGTTACCAATAAAAAGGAAAAATTAAAAAAAATGGACTATCATCTTTTTTGCTTTGGACTCTTCAATATATTTATGTATATATATATATATATATATATATATATATATATATATACAGGGTGTATATTATGTCTGGAAACACCCAAATATATCCTTTAATAATTTAAATATAAATTTGAAACCTCTTACAATCGTGATAGAGATTGGGCATCTACTTTTTTGGAACAATGTTTTGTTATGTCACACCAACGGGGGGACGTCCTGCCGAGGGTATCGTGAATATTCTTAATGGAAGCCTATACCTTGTGATACATAATTTTAAAGGTAATAGATTACTGAATTGAATGCCACAAACCGCATCTCAAGGGAATTATTCTATCAGAAAATAGAGCATTTTTTAGTATTGAAAATTTACTGATGTTCAACAATGTAATTTTAACATGGTTCTTGCCACAAAATGTGTTACACTAATTTTTTAGCATTTTTTTTAAATGTTCAATTAAATAAAACAAAAATTTCATTTTAAGCTGGTTCTATTAGCACAAATTTTGCCAGTTTTTATTACAGTACAATTATGGAAATACTTATGTTATTGATTTCTTATACAAATAAAAAATAATGTATGCTGTTAGAAAAGTCTTACAACAAACGATTTACCTGCATTTGGTGTCAAAGCAATTGTTCGAACTGTGTTCCTTCTACGGTTTGACAATGAGCCAATCTTGTGTAAAATGATTCGACAGAGTTGCCTAACATTTCTTCAGTTATCAAAGCAATCTCCTCTATAATCCTGTTTCTTAGGTCTTTCCAAATTATGAGGCTTTCTTCTATAAACATTGGATTTTAAATGACCCCATAGGAAATAATCGATTGGTGACAAATCCGGAGATCTTGGAGGCCATTCGATTTCTCCTCTTCGGCCAAATCCATTTATGAGGAAACCTTAAAATCCAAAATACTCTCTTACCTGTCTCCCATAATGGGGTGGAGCACCATCCTGCTGAAAAACCATACATTATCAAAGTATTCTCCTGATGCAATTTGAATAGCTGGGATTATTTCATTTTGGAGCATATTGTAGTAAAGTTCGGCATTTAAATTTCCATTGATGAAAAAGGGTCCAACAATTTTGTTACCTAAAATTCCACAACCATACATTCAGTTTTTGTGGTTGCTGTGAATGGGACTCAGTAATCCAATGTGGGTTTTCACTAGCCCAGTAACGGCAATTGTGCCTGTTAACATTGCCATTTAGGAAAAAAAGTTGCCTCATCCAGAAAATAGTATGTTGGTCAGAAAATCTCTATTGTCATCACATTTGCGCATCACAAGTTCACAAAACTCAACTCTTCTGTCGTAATCATCCTCACTTAACTGTTGGACTAAATGAACTTTAAATGGTTTGTATTTATTAATTTTCAAAATCTTACTCACAGACATAGGGTGCATATCATGTTGCTGTGCAGCTTTTCTGAGCGATGTATGTGGGTCTTCAATAAATGTTTGCAAAACATCTAGTGCATGTTCTTCATCTGTTGCAGATTGTATCCTACCCGACTTTGGCCGATTACGTACACTCCTGTCATTTCAAAACGCTCAATAGTTTTTGATATTGTTGAAAACACTTATGGGATTCCTTTCTGGGAAAGTGTCATTAAACAAATTACAAACTTCCCGATAAGATCTTTGGGACGATCGCCATATCCTCGCATCATCAACAGAGTAATTCGTTCTCTTTCAGACAATTCCATTAAAATGCCAAATAAAAACTGAACTACTGTAATTAGATAACTTGTTGACAGCAAATGCTTCAGAGACACTGATTAACTCGACAGGAATGATATGACCTTTGTCCATTTGTAATTCCCATTTGTAATTAGACCTGTCTAGTGAAAGCTCCATGCTCAACAAACTGAAACCTGTAGACCAGATGATGATTAATAACACAATAATGTTTCTCATAGGCTAGTGACCTTTGTCTCTTTTAAACCTTCCTGCTGACTGGAAAACACCAAGTACAGATTCATAAGTAATCAGAGAAAGTGACTCATAAGTTTTATTCATTGTAATAAAAACTGGTAAATTTGTACTAATGAAACCAGCTTAAAAATAAATTGTTTATTTTATTTTAATTGAACATTTAAAAATTGCTAAAAAAATTAGTGTAACACATTTTGTGGCAAGAACCATGTTAAAATTACATTGTTGAACATCAGTAAATTTTCAATACTAAAAATGCTCTATTTTCTGATAGAATAATTCCTTTGAGATGCGGTTTGTGGCATTCAATTCAGTAAGCTATTACCTTTAAAATTATGTATCACAAGGTATAGGCTTCCATTAAGAATATTCACGATACCCTCGGCAGGACGTCCCCCGTTGGTGTGACATAACAAAACATTGTTCCAAAAAGTAGATGCCCAATCTCTATCACGATTGTAAAGAGGTTTCAAATTTATATTTAAATTATTAAAGGATATATTTGGGTGTTTCCAGACATAATATACACCCTGTATATATATATATATGTGTGTGTGTGGTGTGTGTGTGTGTGTGTGCGCGCGCGCGCGCGCGCGCGCGTGCGTGCGTGCGTGTGTGTGTGTGTGTGTGTGTGTGTGATATATAAATCTTTTTACCAATGTAATTATAAACTTGTTAATGTACTAAAAATGTAATTGTACTTGAGTTGGAGTTTGTGACAGATACAGGTCTATTGTTATATTATACATCTCAAACCTAAAACAATCATAAAAGATGTACACTAAAATTTAAAAGAAATAATCATTTTGTTCTACGAATATATTCTCCATGTTCAGTATAAAATTGTTAAAAATGTTCGTCCATTATTGTGTCCAAAATTGACAGAAGTAACAGTAGTTTTCTTCTACTTCTTAATGGAAATTTAAATTCTTTGTTTATCCTACTAGAAACTGGTAATTATTACTTTAGCTACTTCAAACCTTTTAGCAAAATTTTCAATTTAAAATAAGAAAATAAATGTGTAGGATACTAGTATAACAGATATAAAATGTACGAAAGCCTGAATAATAACAGACATTACAATGGAAATGTAATTACCCTGGCCATCAATGTTTAAACTTTTTGGTTAGAAAGTTTTTAATCTAAAAATAACAAATATAACTAGTTAATTTGGACTTTTGGGATTGGTAATAACAAAACTAGACATTTCTATATGTTTAAATAACAATTTTATAACGATATTACGAAACGTCCTCGTTTGAGAACGTCGGCGGTTTTCGGCACAAAAGCCGACGTCCTCATATGACGCTTGACCTCTTTCTGAAATAAACGATTCAGTTATGGCTTCGATAATTGAAATTTTAAATGCTAATCTAGAAAGGGGCTTATCAGTATTCAATTTGTAAAGAATGTAAAGGTTTACTAACATCCTCAAAAAAATGTGAAATTCTTTTACCAATAGCGTAGAGTGCGCCGTTCATCCAAATAGCAGTATAACATTTGGTCGGCGGAATCAACCCCACCCATGAACGCATTATAATGACATATCATTTTAGGGCTACTGGTTATAAACACTTTATTTCCTTTTTTTCGATTTCAGTTCATCAATTGCCGTACTGTCCGTTGAATAAAGTAAAATCTGTTTTTTTTTTCTGGGAAGCCTTTTGTGGACTACCTAGCATAAGCATGGGGCCCTTACGACTTTATCGTTTTTCTCCAACTTCAAATCTTGTTGTCATACGTTGGGGAATTCCTTTTCTATTTGACTGTAAAGTTCCAGCAATATGTGTCAGTTTTGAATATAAAAACTTAGCAAGTGGTATTGATGTAAAAAAATTGTCAACAAAAATATGAAACCCCTTATTCAAGTAATTAAACATTTCTAACAATTTCACAACAACGTTGTAAGCAAGTCCATTTTTTATCAGAACCATCATTACTTCCTTCTGATCCTTTGTAGCATGTAAAGTCTAAACAATATTTGGTAACGGCATCACAAATCATCCTTAGTTTGATCCCCCATTTATGGTGGTGCTAATTTGGTAAGTACTGTATTAGCTGCGTATGATTTTTAGTTCCAATTAGACTTTCATCTATTGATAACTGTTTATTAGGGGTGTAATTATGTCTAAATATACGATTAGCATGATCTACCAAAGGGCTAAAGCGTCCACAAGGATCGTAACCAGGTTCCTTTGGTTTTGGTAAATGTGTCTGGTGTCTACCACGTGAAAAAATTTTAAAATCGTCTCAAATCTAATCCGTGAAAACATTTTCCTGAACCATAGTGTTTCCTGTGAAGTTTTCGTTGATCAGTACCTGTCTATATTTGATTTTCTGTTTAGGCCCATATTCAACAGTACTGCGATAAATGCTTTAATTTCTGTGAAACTTATAGGTGTCTAATTACGACATCTACTGTGGATAGATAGCCTAGCACGGTTAGTGTCGATAAAATATCGTGCATAATTATTCGTTTGCGTAGCAAGTAAATTAAAAAAAGCAAACGAGAAAAATAAATCAAAATAGTAAATCGGGAAAGAGTTTCTTGGTGGGCAGTGTTTCGCTCCGGGTAATTCATGGTAAGTAAAGCTATGGACATGTACAGGATCATTATTTTCTACAACATCCTACCAACCATCATTATCACTATCAATTAATTCTGAATCAGTCTCATCACTAGAAATTGGATGGGGAGTGATTGGGTGTCGGTGAGACGGACGGCCGAGACGGTGAGGCCTAGTTGGTGCCTGTGTCTGATTACTCGGCCCAGGCCTAGGGTCGTCAACATCACATTCGTCTTCTTAGTCCGATGATAATACAGCCCTATTTACAAAACTAGAAGTACTACTTGCATTAGGTTCATAGGTTGGATCGGAATCCGTGTCGTCAACAGGCTTTTCGGAATCGGAACTGCTTTCAATGTTGTTACATTCTGAATCACTCAAAAAATCTTTTTTTGTATAAGTTTCATATAGCATTTTCACTAAGTAGTGAGCTAGGTAATCTACTCATTTTCAAAACACATACATAAATAACAAATATAAAGAATAAAACAACAATAAATCACAAAGCAGTCAGCAGAAACACGACACAACAATAGTAACCACAACGTTCCCGCGAAACGAGCAATAGCTGACTACACACTGATGTATTTAAATCACGTGACTATTGCGAAACAGTGGTACCAACATATGAACATCAAATATAGTTAATTTTGACTTTTGGGATTGGAAATCACATAACTAGACCTTTCTATATCTGAAGGGCTCAGGGGAAGAACATGATAACAGCCAATCGACAAATTTTACAGGAGATTTTTATTTCTATTAGGTTTAATATTTTTGCTTCTAACACAAACCATTTATGCATTTATTATAATAAAACACATTTTTCAAATTTATATTATTAAATCTCAATATAAATTAATATACTGATAAAAAACCTGATTGGTCAAAACGCTCAATGGAAGAACATTATAAGTCCAGGAGTTATCATGTTATTTCCTTTAAACCTAAAAACATCCTTATTCTATGGTAAGAGGCCATGAAAAGATAAAAAATCATTATTAGTTGAAAACCACCTTTTAATAGTTAGAAACTTATTGTAAGCTAAAGATAATCATATTTTTCACAAAAGTAAAAGTTTTTTCTTGTATTATAATATTCATCTTGTTATGTAAACATTATTCTTGGCCTACGTATACGTATGTAAACTTGGGCCTTATTAGGCCTGCTGACAGACCAACTTGGGGAGAGTGTGGGACTTTTCCAAATCAAATTAGCATAAGCTGTTTTTTCTGAGTACGCCGTCATCGCATCTCTAGCTTTCCCGGCTTTTCGCAAATGCAATTCATGGTCTTGTTGAAGCTTTCTTTTTTTCTTCCTCATTGTCTGTGTGTTTGAGTTTGTTGGCAAATATATCACTTTTTACACAGGAATCTTTGTGTGGCGCATGGAAATGCAAATTGTACTCATTGTTAAAGGTTCTTCGATATATGTGCTCCTCAACAGGTCTTGGCCCTCCACAAAACTCTTTGTACAGATTGTACATTAGCTGTATATTTAATTCTTCAGATAAATATTTTTTATTAGGGTTATGGCGTCTGGTATAGTGAGACTCGTAGGAGGGAAAGGATGAAACTAATGCCATTTTTTCCTCAGGGGTTTTGTTTCCAGGGACCTTCTTACCACGTTTATCACCCCCTAGAGGTTCCCCAGTTTTCACCTTCTTTAAGATCATCCTACCATCAGAGATTTTCAAAGTTTCTAAAAAGTACTTTTTCAAACCATTTCACTTTTTCCATCAATATTGAAATAAAACGTATTTGTACTTTTTGGATTTTTAGCATTGGTGCTTGGCCTGTAACGTTGTGGCGTTTCTTGTTTTATCAAGCCATAAATTAATGCATTTTGGGCACAGTGCGTCCCTATTTTCCAAAATGACTCAAATACTGTCCCCCGTGCTTGCTCTGTAATTTTATTAAAACCTTTTTTACAAGAAAAATGAACATTGCTAAATTGTTTTTCTGCAACAATTTTTCCTTTCCGGGTAACATAAGATTTCCCAGAATTGCGTTTTCTCTTTCTGTTGTCTCGTTTCCTTTAATTTATTTGCCTTTTTCGACTTCTTTTTGGCCTATCTTCCACAGTAACCTCTGCTTCATAATCTCTGTCTTCTATAAGAGCTTCTGCTTCGTTGCCATAATCTGGATAGTCATCATCCACTGAAACAAAATTTTACTGTTGTAGAAGTACAGACACAAAATGATAGATGTGCCACTGTTAGTTCAAACAAAACAGGCTTTAGGCGATAAAGTTGGTAATTTCTGATTACTTTACTTTCTGCTCTTCGAAATAAAATTGTACGAGCAATCTAAGTAGGTTGCCCACTATAGCTTCAATGTTGACAGGAAAAATGGTGTAAACCCATTTCTAGGTTTTAAGAAAAGAATATATCTATAACCATCAAACGTGACTTTATTCTGAAATAATAAGTAAGGAAATACTTTTTGATTAAATTACAGCATTTAAAGGCAAATATACTACCTGTTATCTCATTAAATTCATGCAAACTGAATGTATGAACAACATTCTTACCTGTAGCACTAGATAGGTCCGAGTCATCCATTGGCAGCCAAAATGTACTTGGCACACCAATACTCTCTTCGTCACTAGAGTTCATCATGAAGCATGCAAAATATATAATAACCACTTTATCATCAGGATATTATTGGTTTCAACTGAAAACAGATGCAGAAAATCAACGGTCGTAATCACTTAGTACCAATAGTTATTGCACAAATAGTGTACCTCCCTAATACACAAGTTGTGCTGATTGAAATGACAAGATCGCACCACTGACTGCACAAACAAGTGCTGCTACCTATGCGGTTACTAGGGGCACTAGGATCTACACCATTTGTGCTATCAACAGTACACAATTTTCCTAACATGATGTCTTGTCTAGCTAAAAAAAACAAAACGTGGAATTACACCACTTGTGCTTTAACGGCCTCAATTTCAGACGGGCTACGCAAATCCTTTAGTCGTTCAACGACCATCGTACCCTTGACCAATGACTTTATCCATGTTAAGACCTACATTTGCACAAGTAGTTAAAATGGTGCCATAAATGCTTTCAGCAGAAGTCTTCTTTCAGGATTGGTTTGTTTTCATTCGAAATGTATCGAATGCAAAGTGAAAACTACTCTTTTCCAGACACATCAAGCGTTTCATCTCCTAAAATGGAAAAAAACAATCTGCACTGTTTACAGCTTGAACAATGTTTTCTGTATACATTGTCCACAAATGTCAATAATTTCATTCTTGACTTTAGGACTAGGCCTAATATAGGTTGCGTTGCGTGCACTATTAAAAATGTGATTTTTTAGACTTTCATCAGTGACTGTTCGGTACTTGAGCAAGGCTCGAAATTTGCCCTCCTTTTCTAAAGGTTTTTCAACATTCAGTGGTCCACTGTCCCGATGTCCCCGGAAGGGTATTTAATTTTCTCCACAGATTATAATTGTATCAATTATTCGCTTGAGTGAAGCTCTGTTTTGTTCTTTTTCTTTCTTCTTCTGCGAATCCCTCATCACTTTTATGTCTTCTACTCGGCCAGAATCAACCTTCTTAAAGTTTTCCGCAGCTAAACAAGAAAGTTTGTGGTACTCAGAGTTGCTGTGAGAGGTGAATTTTTTTACTGCGTCTTTCCACTTTCTATAAGGTAGAATTTTTAAAACTCCCAATTTTTGGTGTTGGCCTTTACCAGTGAACTCATTGGCAAATAACACACACAACACTTACAATAAGTTCCATCCCTAGCCTTAGAATAAGCCAGTCAATTGAACCTTTTTAACCAGTTGAGCTGAAACTTCAATTTTTTATTGTTGATGACGGTTACTGGAAAAATAAAACTCTCATCTGGTTAATATATATCATTTAGCGCTTTACTTTTCAAACCCGTAGTTTTAGAAAACTCTGTTTTGGTGTGAAATAACTGTACTGAAACTACCCCAATACCTATACAGGTTATTCCAATTCTGCTTACTTCAGATTCTGAAGGCCTACTTGTACTGTATTGGTCACGAGACGATGAACAATACGGAGTTGGAATAAACGCACTGCTTTCTTCTTCTATCGTGGCAACAATGAAACTAACACTTTGTCGCTTGATTCCGAATCCGTTTTTACAGTTTTTGGTTTGAAAACTGGTCAATGGTTCTCTTACTAATTTTTAAAAGAAGCAGTAGTGAGAAATACGATAAAAACTAGATTCGTTAACATTAAATAACACCTAAAATCACCATCGTAACAATTCTAAGCATTCATTTTAAGTCTTCAAGACGAATTTAAACGATCGCTAATGTAAACTGTCAGCCGTGTTACGGTTCAGGTTACTTTGTGACGTCACGTGACCGCGCCTTATACTAATACCGTGATTACACTACACCACCTGAAAGGCCGAGCCCAAAAGTATTGTTTGATACTTTGATTTAAACAAAAGGAAAATTCTATTTTTAGCAACGGTCACTTTAATAATTAAATCAATCAATTTAATGTTTGTAGACAAGAGTGATAACTCTCCTTTCTTTCCCCTGCTCCATGCTTAATTTATTTTTTAATATATCGTAATATTTCGGGGGGGGGCTTGACCCCCCCTTCGCTACGCCACTACCTCGTGTAAATCCGCTACTGGATCTTTTCAGTAGTTTTTCCTCCTATTCTATCTTTTTCCTTCTTAGTCATGATCGACGTACATGGTACGTTGGAAATTCTTTGAGGACTAGGTATTGATTAATATTGAATATATAAATTTTTTTTTCGTTTTCGTAATTAACTAATTTAAATAAAGGGGGAACGATTTTAATTTTTTTTCATTTACCTACATAATTTCTTTACATCAGTCCTTTATGGCGTATCACACTTTTTGTACTTGGTACTTAAAAGTACCGTCAGAGCATAATGCCATTTATTAATAAAGGGATGGTATGAATAAATAAATACTTTTCAGTTGTACGAAAGCATTTAATTGTGAAAACTACTTTCTAACATTTATTTACAGGCCACGAAAATAATATATATAATACATACATAGTAAATAGTGTCCAGTATCCCTATTAATATGTAACTGCCTGGTCATACTATTGGAGTAATACTTCATGAAACACTGCCAGTTCTTGTTTTCAGTTACATATAGAAACACTTTACAATGGCTACACTTGGTATGAGTGCGTGATTGTATTTTCTGTTTAGCGGAGACTTCACATCTTCCTCTCTTTTGATCAAAGGTAACCCAGTGTATTCCTTTGTTACCTAACCTGACATCCTTAGGGATTGAAAAATCATTAGACTTTCTCCTCTTCAAGATAGGACTTGAACTTGATGAAGTGAACTCGAGAGACCTCTTTTTCTGTTTTGGGTTTTGCATTGTTATCAGACCATTTGCCACCATTCTTCTAAATTATAGAACAGGGATCTTGCCATTTAACTGGCAACTTATGACATAGGCATTTATAAATGCGATGTCTAAAATGCCCCAAAATAACCGCTGCCACCACTTTTTGGATTTCCTGTCCATATTGTAGAGGGCTCTATACCGATCCGCTAGATCAACCCCTCCCATGTACTTATTATAATCCTTAACAATAGGTGGGCAAGTGACAGGGAATAGAGGCACCAAGGGAATAGAGGCAAAAAATTGTCAAATACCACAATTTGGTTTCCCCCCATATTTCTTTTGTTAAGGATAAAACCACTCTTTCTCCCAACCTACTTTCACGGTATTCTGAAATGAAATGAAATGAAATGAAATATGCCTTTATTCTGCTTTAATGGCTACATTTTTCTCTTGGTAAACATCAAACTTTAAAATATAGCCATACTGGTCACCAAGACACCACATTTTATAACCCCTTGTCATTGAGCTTATCAATAAAAGGCCTTACTTTTTGTAATCTGTCTGGATTGTTTTTTTGAAATAGTCTTGTTATAATTCACATGGAGATTGAACGCAACTGGTTTGACATGTAAATCATCTGATGTGGACCAGTAGTGCTTACTGGAAGGCAACTGGTGATAACCCGTAAGAAAGTTTATTCCAAACTTGATTATGTATTCCAGATGACTATTCCAGGTGAGTTTTTCATCTAGTTTGACTTCTAGATATTTGAACTCCCTGCTTATCTGGATCTGGCCCCCACATAGGACTGGCTGTGTGATTTCCAGTTTCCTTCTACTTGTAAATGGTATCATGACGGTCTTCGAAGGATTCACTGCAAGTCCTTCTTCGTCACACCATCGCTCCACAATGGCCAGTGCTCTCTGCATCAATTCCGGACACGTAACCATATGCTTGCCTCTTATGAGTATGACAACATCATCTGCATAGCCTTGAGCATACATACCCTGTTCATTCAGAGTCCAGAGTAAGTCATCCACAACTATGTTCCACAGGCTTGGTAATAATACACCTCCTTGTGGACATCCTCGCTGCGTTTTGACCTCTCTTGTGACTCCGCACAGAGATGCCTGTGCTCTTCTGCTCTTAAGCATGTTATTTATCCATCTAACAACAGTTTTCTCCGTACCCCTGGATGTAAGCTTAGACACTATAGAGTGAGTACTCGTATTATCAAAAGCTCCTTCTATATCCAGGAATACTGCTAAAGCTATTTCCTTTTGTTCAATAGCTTGCTCACTCTTGCCAACCAGACAGTGTAGGGCTGTTTCACAAGATTTACCTTTCTGATAGGCATGTTGATTTGGATGTAAGGGACGGTTGATGAGGACTGTGTCCCTTAAATGCCTATCCAGAACCTTCTCCATGGTCTTGACGAAGAAGGATGTTAGGCTTATTGGTCTATAAGCCTTTGCAACCTCATAGGAGGGTTTACTTGGCTTCGGGATAAATATAACCCTAGAGGTCCTCCAGGATGAGGGTATGACTCCTGTCGCTAGACTAGTTCTAAACAGTCGTAGAAACAGAGGTATCACCAAGTCCCCACTTTCCTGCAGTAAAGCAGGAAAAATGCCATCGGTACCTGGTAATTTGAACGACTTATAAACTCCAGGGCCCATTTTATCCCTAAGTAGTTGATAACAGTCTTTGCACAGTCCCAGTCCTCCTTAGACGAGCTATCTCTAGGTTCTCGCCGCCTTTCACTAACAACTGTTTCACTGGTTTGAAAAGATCCTGGGAAGTGTGTATTCAGTAAACACTGAAGAGTCTCCTCAGGATCCTTGGTGTGAGTCCCATCTTCCCTAAGTATAGTACCCACCACGTTTATGGGGCTTCGAGCTAGGACTTTTTGGAGTTTTGCACAGTCAGGAGCCTTATCAATACTCTGACAGAATTCTCTCCACGAGTTTCTCTTAGCTCTTCTCACCTCTTTATTGTACTCTGTTAGGGCAGCAGAGTACCTATCCCAGTTCCCTGCACGTTTGCATGTATTATATGCTCTGCGAAGGTTTTTCCTCAAGGTTTCCAGCCCCTGGTTCCACCAACATGCTTTTTTCCTTGAGTTTTTTTCCATCACGGGGCAGGCTTTGTGGTACGATTCTATCATGGCGTTTTGCAAAGAGTTCGCCATGTCCTCGACCCCTTGCCCCTGATACCCATTTTCCCTTAATAGATTGCTTTTTAGCTCTGCATTGAAAGCTACCCAATCTGTTTTCTTTGGGTTTCTATAAGTCTCATTTATTTTATACAACCTCATGTCAAAGGAGATATACCTATGATCTGAAGCAGATGCTTCATCTAGCACACTCCAGTTTAAAACTTTAGTTGCAATATACTTGCTAGTCAGAGTTATATCTAAGACCTCTTCTCTTACTCCTGTACCTCTTCTTTGTACAAAAGTTGGTTTACGGCCTTGATTCATAATAACTAAGTTAGATTTTACTATGAAATTCAAGAGGCACTCACCCCGATTGTTGATGTTGCTGCTCCCCCAAGCGGTGTGGTGGGCATTCGCATCACAACCGACAATCAGGTGCCTCCGCGTAAGGGTTCCAAACTCCACAATCCGCCTCATCTCCGCAGTTGGCGGTGGTTCTCGAGAATCGTATGGGAGGTAAACCGCTGCAAACAGGATTCTGATGTTGCCATTACCTGTCTGCAAGTGAACCTCTGTCACGGCTGTGTCTCTAGAACACATTTGTGCCATTTTTAGTGATTTGATTTTATTACTGACATATATATACATGCTCTAGGGTTGTTACTGCCAGAATCGTATATCAAATTACCTTTAGCGGTGCTCATCCCCATCACACGGCTGCCAACAGTCCATGGTTCTTGGATCAGGACCACGCCTATGTCGTCAGCCAGGATCTTCTGGCAGAGTGTTGCCGTAGCTGCTCTGCTGTGGTGTAGGTTTATCTGGAGCACCGCTGTCATCCTCTATTGGTCGTTACCTCCCTGCAGCTTGAAGGTGATCCTGTCGCTGGCAAAAATGGGCGCATCACCAGAGTCTTCAGCTTCTTCAGGGAGTCTTCGTCCACAAGAAGGACCAGGAATTCGTCGTTGGTGCTAGATTTCCCTCCAACAGCAGTCCATTGATCCATGTCAAGGTCATTTTGGTTTTTGAGGGCTTCAAACAGCTCTTGCTTGCTGTCCACCTCGATGTCCTTAGGGATAAAAGTTGACACTTTGAAAATCTTTACCAGGCTTTTAGCTGGGCCCATTTTCAGCTGAACTCCTTCGAAAGGACTCAGCTCCTGGACCTGCTTCTCCAGCCACACCTTTGTTTCTGTGTTTACACAGCCGACCACTATCGCACCACCTTCAACATGACAGCTGGACATCCTAACGTTTTTGCCCTTAAAGGCGCGTTTGCCCAGCACTTTCTTCAGATTGTCGGCTTCTTCCATTGATAGTTTCACTTCTGGGTGTTCGAGCCGGACAATAACCAGCTTCTCCACAGAGATCTTTTCGGCATATGTTTCGGGTGTCTTCTTAGTGACACCTCCATCATGCCCCTTCCTTCTTTTCTCCCCTCCCTTTGCTTGTTCTTCAGATGTCAGCTGCGATCGCAGCCTCTTCACACCTGCATAGCTTGGGGTTTGTTGTTTTTGGGCTGGTACGGAATGAGTTTTCCCTTGCTCTGGGGCCCCGACAAAAACCAAGTTCCCTTTTGAGGAACCGGCTCGTTGTGTGGTTTTATCAGAGCTCGGTTTTTCTCTTCCCACCTCTTCTGCCTTTCTTTCCGGGGGATTATCGGCTCACCTCTAGCGACAGCCTCTTCTATCCTCCGCTTTCGTAGTTCGCCTCTCGAGAGCCGCTTCTTTTTTGGCCCTTCCGGCCGAACTTCGCTTTCTGACAAGAGAAGTCTGTCTTCCTCCATTGGGGTCATCTCAGACACTCTTAATTGCTCAATCGGTAGCTCTTCTGGTTGAGTTTCGCTTACCTCTTGAGTTTTAGTTTTGTTTTTGTTTTGTTTTCCATTCTCCATTCTGTTTCCACGAGAACCGGGTATTTGCAGTCCATCTTCCCAGTGACCCGATTAGGAAGATAAGGGTAATTACGACTGGGTGTCCCCTGGTTCCCCCAGAAGGCTCCGTTGAAGACACTGAATATACCCCCAGTACCCCTCAGCACGGGTCGCATAACACCTTAGTCTGGGGTTGTTGGTAAAGTAGGGGTAGGAACATCAGGAAAGGAAGGGATAGGTAACTACTCTTAATTTCAGGGCCAAACCAAGAGGGGGAAAAGGTTTTCTACCCTTGTCACTTGAATAGTGATAAGGGGAAGGTGGCTTCCTCCCTTGCCCTGCCACTCCCTTAGAAGTTGCAGCACACGACGAGGATGGTACATCACCCACGATCCCATCTGGGACAGTGGCTGATGCCGATGAGGATGCCAGTCCCCCACGGGAATTGAAGACAATGGTAAAAACACAAAACCCAATTTAAAAATCTTCAGGCTCCAATGCTCCTCACTAAAAGAACATGTTTATTAGAAGGTTTTTCTGGTAATATATGTAATACACAAACATACCAATCCAAATGATGATCTTTGTAGCAAATTTGCTTGTGAGAGAGGAGTCTGTGCAATGTTTATCAGCGACAACGTATCTAAGAATGCGGGAACCATGTGGAAGCAATGTGGTCTTCCCTTTCACCATGCTTCAGTAGCACGGCTAAGCCTTCCAGTGGACCAATCTTGTCCCATGAATCTTTATTGCAGCCCTTTTCATTGAGAATTCAATAGCCCAATTCAAAAAAAGGTTGATGTGTTGCTTCATATCCTTTCGGGTGAGGACACGTGCTGACAGAAAGTCAGCAACCTCCCGACATGCATCATTACACATCAAGTATATGAAGCATGTATTAAGCAACCTGTCTGAGACTGATTCTCTGCATGTACTAATGCTGAATCCGTTAATGTCAAACAGTAACCTGACGATGGTGCAAAGCCAGAGAATGGGTCCATACCTGGTCTGCCAGCTCTCTGTGTCTTTTGTGTCCTGCTCCTCTAGCAGTTTTAGAACTGGCTCAAGATCGTTTACCTCATGAGACAAATGTTCACAAACTATTTTATAACCTCTAACACTTGATATACTTAAGAGGTACTTAAAGGCTCTGTTTTTCACTATTAATGTTGAGTCTGACTTGCGGACGAGTTCCACGTTATGAAGAAGAAATGTATCTAGGTAGGGATCTATCAAATGCGGTTGGTGTACATATTTGTTAAAAATCGACACAAATCTCTCGTTTGCCTTCTCCGCTTCTCTGTCTATGTCCACTGATTAGACAAAGTGCAGTTCATTTATTCAACTTAATATAATATCACTTTCTAAGAACACGTCCATTGCACAATATACACGCACGGGCTCTTCATCTTCAAAATCACTCGCGTTTGACATTTTTAAAAGAACTATGTAAACATTAACTAAAATAATACTGAACAGTTCGCGATTCCGTAATCAGTCCTCCTTCGGCTTCTTTGTATCCCTCCATGACCCTTGGTACGTCGTACAGCATGATCTTCGGCAGTCTCTTCTTTGGTTCTTTTGTATTTACGACAGGCTGCAGCGTTTCGGCTAGTTTCTTTGCTTGTTCTTGTCCTTCGATCTTAATTGCCACCGCCCGTAGAGGGACGTCTTACTCTGACGTTTAAAGGTTGGCGATCTTTCGTACCCCGAGCTAGTGCCAGCCACATCTCCAATCCTGGCACTTTCCCCTGTCTCATCCATAAATCCTACCTATTCCTAATTCCTCCCTTTTCCTGACTGGATCGTGCTATTGTTTGTGGGGAGTGCTTGACCTGCTACACTCTGAGAAGGTGTAGCAGAAGAGAGCTGACGTGAGCTTGCTCTGCCGAAGCAAACGGTAGTATGAATCCTGGTGCCAGCCACTTCGGTCCCTGGTCAGGAAGTGATTATTGGACAGAAATGTCGGAGATTTGCCACGTGCGAGCCCGAGTCGTGCGAGAATGCCCGACTCGGTTAAACGAGATAACATCGGGCCCCGGGGAACTGGGGTAAGGTGCCCTGCCAAGCTTTGGCTGACAGGTTCCTGAGGGTATACCCGTTCCCGATGTCTCGGCCTGCACCTTTAATCACGATGCGCTGGTTTAAATATTGAATGGCTACCTTAAACCCTTCTCAAGCACAAAAAAATGATAGAGTTGTAGAAAGAGATTCTACTATGGATCTGGAAAAGAAACGTGCCCTCTCTTCAGAATCTGAAGAGGAAACAAACAAACAGAGAAAAACTGCAGATAATAAAATGAATATTCAAAATCTTCCCACCCCACTTTTTCTAGTATTTAAACACAAAGACGATACTCAGAACTTGGCAAAGGTGAGCCCCTTCCTTGTTAACAAGGCTCTAGTCGGAGTGGGCGGCTCGCCGTCTTCTGTTAGGAAGCTCTGTAATGGAAGCATCTTGGTAGAGGCTGCGAACGCTCCACAGGCTCAGAAATTCCTCTCCATGAGATCCTTTTACGATAAAGTAGAAGTCGTTGTCCATCCTCATGAGACATTAAACTTCTGCAAAGGAATTGTATTCTATCGCGATATGCTATGCTGCTCAATTGAAGAATTGAAAGAAGAACTAAAAGATTGTCTTGTGACTGAAGTGGTGAGAATAATGAAGGTTGAACACGGTGTACCGATACCTACACCAGGTCACATTTTAACTTTTGCCCTTCCTCACCCACCAGCCACAATTAGAGCAGGATATCTTTCTCTACAAGTTCGTCCATACTTTAGAAATCCTCAGAGGTGTTATAGATGTCAACGTTTTGGACATTCAAGCAAAACTTGCAATAACCCTGAAACATGTAGTCTTTGTGGCAAAAATGGTCACTGTGACAAGGACTGTGCCGGTGGTGAAGAGCAGTGCGTCAACTGCAAGGGCAAGCATCCTTCAAGCTCTCGCAGTTGCAAAGTATACTTAGAAGAAAAGGAAGTGCTGAAAATAGTTACTAGCGAGAAATTGTCTTTCGGCGATGCTCGTAAAGAATATAGGAAACTACTTGGACAAACCCCGAAGAAGGACGTATCCTATTCTCAGGCTGCCTCTGTCCCTGTGCATCTGAAACCGTGTTCTTCCTGCTCAGCTCTGGAAGGCATGGTTAGAGAACTAACCCAATAGGTTGCTGCTTTGGTACAACAACTTAGTGCCAAGTCCTTCCCACGTAGTGGAGGTCCTGATATATCAGACCTTGCACCTTCTGTGCCTGTAAGACCGGCTACACCTACTCAACCCAAAGGACGGAACACTTTAAGCAAGCAACAGTCTACTGAAGGGCAGTCAATTTTTAAAAACCCCTAATGCTGGAGGTTCCAGCGTGACGGGAAAGAAAATTTTATCTCAGGAAGTACGCCAAAAACTTGTGTCAGGGCTGAATCCAAACATTGCCTCTAAAGTGGTCGAACGGTCAAAGGGTGCCAACAGAACCCCTCCCTCATACCAGTCCTCTAAATCCAGCCTAATGGAGGAGGATTTGTTTGATGACGACCTTGGGCCACATTCAGAATTAGAAAAAACTACTGTAAATTTCAATCAAAATCAAGGAAAAACAAAACACAAAATTACTTTCAAAACCTAATCTATATGAATATTATACAATGGAATATTAACGGACTGCGAAGCCATCTGGAAGACCTGAACCTACTAGCATCACAAATAAAACCAAATCTCATATGTATTCGGGAGACCAAGCTTCGCCGTGCATGCCAATTTTCCATTAGGGGATGGGATATCTTCCGCCATGACAACCATAATGACGGACATGCATGTGGAGGAGTTATGGTTCTCGCAAATCTTTCTCTGAATACAGTGGAGGTACCTTTGAACACACATCTACAAGTAATAAGCATAAAGCTAGATACACCGTTTAAATTACACGTCTGTTGTGTTTATATCCCCCCGCCACCAGAATATCTTCTAAGAGAATATCTATTGGACCTTATTAATCAATTGCCTCATCCTTTCGTACTTGTGGGCGATTCCAACGCCCACCATCGTTTTTGGGGCTCTACTATTTGCTCTCCAAGGGGCAACATGGTTTCCAAGGTCCTCGATGATCTGAATCTTGTTTTATTGAACGACGGCTCGCCAACTTATCTTTGCCCGAGAACAGGTTCCTGGTCAGTATTAGACCTAACTGTGTGCACACCACAAATTGCTTACCGCTTCGATTGGTCAGTTTCCTCTGACCTTTACGGTAGCGACCATGCACCGGTCATAACTAAAGTTCTAGATATTCCAGGTAATGTGCCCCAGAGACCTAAATGGGTGCTTGATAAGGCAGATTGGGGCAAATTTAAACAAGTTTTACAGGCACCAGATGTTTCAACATCAGTGGATATAGACTCCGCCGTCAACAATATAACTGTTGCCATTTCAAGTGCCGCTCTGGAAAGTATTCCAAAAACAACAGGAATCACCAAAAGAAGAAACGTACCTTGGTGGACAGAAGAGTGTAGGATATCGCTTCGGGAGCGCAGGAAAGCCTTGGGGATATTTAATAGATCTCCGACCGAGGAAAAGCTTGCACGATTTCGTCTTGCCAGAGCTAAAGCTCGTCTCATATTTAAAAGATGTCGACGAAATTCGTGGAAGGAATTTACTTCTTCGATAAACCGTACCACTCCTTTATCTCTGGTGTGGAGGAGACTAAAGGCAGTTTGCGGAAAACAGCCACCTCTGCCTATTCTTGGCTTAAGGGTGAACGACATCATATTAACCGAGCCGAAAGATGTGGCAAACGCTCTGGCCTCGTCCATTTCTAACTTGTCGAGGACGACGTCCTACAGTCCTTTGTTCCAGCGAAATAAAGTACAACATGAAGCACAGCCCATAAATGACAATAACTATATAAATCCCTTAAATTTATTGTTTTCTCTTGACGAACTAGAATCTGCTATTTCTCCCATTATAAACTCAGCTCCCGGTGCTGACGACATTCACTACGCCATGTTGAGAAACCTCCCTGTAGAGGTTAAAGCGTGCCTCTTGTCCCTTTTCAATAGAATTTTTCAAGAACGCAACTTTCCAAGTTCATGGGGTAACTCTTACGTTGTACCATTATACAAACCTGGCCAAGACAAGTTCTCCTACTACTAGCTACAGGCCTATCTCGCTTACCAGTTGTCTTTGTAAGATACTGGAGCGGATGGTAAATCGTAGACTGGTATGGTTCCTAGAACACAATAATCTCCTGTCTCCACAGCAATGTGGTTTCCGTCAAGGTTTTCAACTCTAGACCACCTAGTATGTCTAGAGTCGTCAATCCTGAATGCCTTGAACGGAGGCAACTTGTTGCTGTGTTTTTCGATATAACAAAAGCATATGATACAGCTTAGCGTCGGGGAGTTAAAACACCCTTTCAATTTGGGGCGTCGGCGGTAATATGTTATATTTTATTAAAGGTTTTATGGATGAACGTTCTTTTAATGTAAGACTGGGAACTCATTTGTCCGACACCAAAATTCTTGAGAACGGTATACCTCAAGGGAGTGTCCTTAGTTGTACTCTCTTTGCTGTGGCCATAAACAGCATCACTTCCTGCGTCAGAGCTCCTGTCAGATGCTCTCTATTCGACTTTGCTGTGTTTGTCCCTAACAGGAGGCTGGCTACTGCAGATAGGTACCTTCAGCTCACCATCCACCGTCTTGAAGATTGGAGCAACCAAACCGGGTTTTCTTTTTCTTCTTCAAAGACTAAATGTATTACTTTTTCTAGATTGAGGAACGTCGCTGATCCAACTCTTAGGATAAATAGAATAATAATCCTAGCGAGTCGCTGTGTGAAATTCTTGGGGTTGTGGTTTGATTACAGACTGACGTGGGTTCCGCACATTAAAGAACTTAAGGCGAAATGTCTAAAGAGACTTAACGCAATGAGAGCTCTAAGCAGAACGAAGTGGGGTGCAGATAGAAAATCCATGCTTCAGTTTTACAAGGCATATATTCGACCTTTTATTGATTATGGATCACAGGTTTATTCTTCTGCCAAGCCAACAGCCCTTAAAATGTTGGACTCAATCCATCACTCTGCTGTCAGATTGGCTACTGGGGCTTTTCGTTCCAGCCCTGTTGTCAGTCTGTTAGCTGAGAGTGGTGAGCCATCCCTATCTTTCAGACGTGTTCAATTGGCTATGAACTATTTTTTTAGTTTAAAATCAAAGTCAGAAAATCCGGCCTTTGAGGTAGTACTAGACACATCGCTTGCTCCCTTGTACCACAATAAGCCTAATGCCCCCGCACCCTTTGGCATTAGAATCCTGTTACATCTCGCAGAAGTGGACATGAGAGCGATTGATGTTGAGGTATGTCACGAGATGGATAGACCACCATGGACAGTCATAACTCCCAATGTAATACTGTCTTTATTACAGTTGGATAAGCAAGACGCATCACTGTTGTCCACAAGCGCCTGTAGAGAAATATTGTCATCCTGTTCACCCTGCGATGTCATCTACACGGATGGCTCAAAGAGTGAGGCAGGAACGGGTTGTGCCTTTGTAACTTCCAATAGAGAGTACAACTTCTGCCTTACTCCTGAATCTTCAATATGCACAGCAGAACTAACAGCTATCCTGAAATCATTAAATATTGTATGTCCAAGAACAAATAGGGTGGTAGTTTGCTCGGACTCGTTAAGCGGTCTTCTGGCTATCAAAGACATGTACTCCAAACATGTCCTGGTTCGTAAGATCCGCTACGCTTTGAGCGAGATGATGTCGCGGGGTATCGCAATTACGTTACTATGGGTACCTGGACATACCGGAATACCTGGTAACGAGATCGCAGATAGGGCAGCAAAGGAGGCAATCTCTCTGACTCCATGTACTAGGCGATCAATCGCGTCCGATCTAAAGCCGATTGTAAAGTCACGACTACAACATCAGTGGAATATATCGTGGGATCAAGTGGCCAATAACAAACTTCGGCAGATTAAATACACAGTAAAGCCATGGTTGACTGATTACCGCTCTAACCGTAGATAGGAAGTTGTACTGTGTCGACTCCGTATCGGACACACTCGCTTCTCTCACGGTTTCATAATGAGTCGTGGTGACCCACCGCAGTGTGCGGAGTGTAACATGGCGTTAAACGTCAGCCACGTGTTGATAGGCTGCCGCCTCTACGCCGGACAGAGGAGAGCACATTGTTTGCCAGGCCGGTTAGATGAGTTGCTTGGTGACAAAGAAGATGTTTTAACAAAGCTCTTTGGCTTTCTGGAGAGCACCAAATTAATGTCCAGAATATGAGTCCTATAGTACCTGATTTGTTTTAGTAAACGTATTTTAACCGCTAGTTTTAGGCAAGGGTGAGCCCTTTTACAGTTCACTCCTGAGTTGTTATTTAGTTTTAAGGATCTTAACTAGCAACGCCTAAGTGCAATCTTTTAAATTCTGCTACAAAAATTTCTGTGTTTTAATCAAGGGTAAGCCCCTTTACAGTTAAAACTTTCTGTGAGGTGAGAGACACCACTATGTTAATATGTAGGTGTCACGTAAGGTGACGGGCATTGATGACCAACGTGTCTTTTGCCTTATTTCTATTTATTTGTTATTAGTGAGGGTGGGTCCCTTTACAACCTACCTTCATTAACTTACCTGGTTTTAGCATTAGATATTTGTATATTTATTATCGTAATTATTTATCTCACATATTTTAACTATTGGACCCCTTTACAGCCTCTCGGCTATTTTTGTTATTTATTTTTAGTCTTCTGTTCACTGCTGTTGTTTTTGTTATTTTCTTAATGTGATAATTTTCTTTGACACAGCGATCCGCTGTCTATTCCTTGCACGGATAACGTGACACCATATTTTAAAGTGTAGGTGTCCGTTAACCCTAGGGGCATTGATAACCTCTGTGTTTTATGCCCTTTAAAAAAAATAAAATAAAAAATATAATCAATTGCCACTCCACCGTTTCGGATCTTGAGACAACCTGTGCAAGGACATGTCAAGTCCTTGTTAGTAAATGTCATGTCCGTGATAGATTGCCCCCCCCTAGTTTTAACAATTCTTTGTTGGGGGGTGGCCTGTGGTCTGTGCCAAGGTGGTCCCAGGGGGTGTCTTGCCCCCCTTTTCCTTCGGGTCCACTGGCCTTGTTGGTCCAGATCCTGGAGGGGGGGTCTTTGTGACCTTCCCCCTGCGCTTGAAGGGATCTGGATCCATCTTGATGTCCGGTCCGGTATTCTCACCTCTCCCGGAGGTGAGAGAGAGAGAGAGAGAGAGAGAGAGAGAGAGAGTGAGAGAGGGGGGGAGGGATAGGGAGAGGGGGAGGGATAGGGGGATGGAGAGGGGGAGGGAGGGAGAGAGAGACCCACTGTGACAGGCCAACAATACATATATTACCATATATAAAGCGAGTTGTGACTGTTACATATTCAACAACAATAACAAAATTATTAATATGTTAATTGTATTACTTTCACTATTATGACTATAAACAAAAGAAAATCTATGAAATACTTTGATAAATATTACACTATATCATACAGATAGTTTATACAACAATGTAAAGGTTAAAGTAAACATTTATTAATATTAAGCTATTTAAGTTTAAACACTACTATTTCACTACTTTCTTACAAATATTTCCATAATCTAAAGACAATTTTATTAAATACTTTGATAAATATTACACTCTATGGTACTGATAGTTTATACAACAATGTAAAGGTTAAAGTTACACATCATTTATCATAATTAAGGTGTTTAAGTTTTAACAATTACATTGAGATTTCCTACTTTCATTGTTCATATCTTTTCACGAGATTACATTTGAGCTTTTTCAAGAAATTTTTGATACTGGTACTATCTTTAATACTATTATCTAGGTTATTTAACAATCTTATTGACTGAGTGTGAAATGCCTTGCCATACACAACAGTTTTGTGTATTGGAAACTGTAAAATTGTACTACCAAAACGTGTTTGTCTCAAATGTACATTTTCCATGAATCTGTATTTTTCATATAAATATTGAGGCTCTCTATTATTTAAAGTTTTATATGCTAATGATATTATATTATATTCTAAACGTTCTCTTATTTTTAACCATCCTAACTGTTTGTAGTAATTAGTCACATGGTCATCCAAACGTAAGTTAAAAATAAATCTAATACAGGCGTTTAAAGCCTTTTGCAAACGATCAATCATCATGTTATTCATGTCACAATAAGTCACCAAAGCATAGTCAAACAATGGAAGTGCCAAACTAGAAATCAACATGATCTTAATCTCAACAGATGGTCTGAAACAAAGACGTTTGAACTGATATATGCATTGAAAAACCCTTTTATATACATAGTTAACCTGTTCTGACCAGGATAAAGTATTCATTATTCTAATCCCAAGATTTAACACCATATTCTCATACTTTAGAAATCTACCATTGATAGATACACGATTGACACTGTTTAGATCTATAGTGTTTAACAGTCTTCTAGTCCCTAAAATTATTGATTTACATTTGGCAATATTTAAGCTCAAACCATGATCATTACACCATTGAAATAATGTGCTTAAATCAGCATTCAAACTTGCCACTGCATTGTTTATATCCTTAACATTAGTGTGTACATACAATTGTAGATCGTCAGCATATAACATTGAATTACTAAAAACTAACGATTCACATATTTTATTTATATACAAAGAAAATAGCATTGCAGAGAGAGTTGAACCTTGCGGAACACCCACAGTATTATGCCTCCAATTAGACAGTAAACCACTCACAGTTTTTACCCTTTGAACCCTATTTGACAAATATGACTGAAACAATTTGGTAGCATTATCACTAAAACAATATGATTTAAGGATTGATAACAACAATTCATGATGGACGCAGTCGAATGCGCGTGTGTAATCAAGTAGAACCATCACAGTTAATTGACGTTTGTCCATAGCAAAGCGCACATCATCAGTAATACGGACCAGGGCAGTTTGAGTACTAAAGTTGATTCTATACCCAGACTGATACTTATACAGTACATTAGTATTGCAAATAAATGTATACACCTGTTCATAGATTAACTTATCAAATACTTTACCGAATACACATAGAATATTTATTGCTCTGTAGTTGTTACAATCAGTAGGATTCTGTACTTTAGGCAACGGTAAAATGAGAGCTCTTTTCCATTGCTGGGGATAAACGTTGTTCATTAAACAAAAATTAATAACATGTCTCAGGATAATCTTAATTTCCTCTAAAATTATAACTAGAAACTTAACATGAATTCCATCGCTGCCTACCGCATTCGATGAAATATTCAGTATAGCATGATGTATAGCTTCACAATTAATTTCATTAAAACTAAAACAATTATTTTGGATCATCAGACTATTATAATAAGCAATTAAGTCTAAATTTACATTATTACTTATGCCACAGAAGAACGAATTCAAATCATCAACCGAAACAACTGGATCAGAAACTTTTTTAGGTTCTTTTCCTACGCCTTGATTTTTTACAATTTTCCACATAGACTTATTATTTAGATCAGATTGAAAACAGTTCTCAAAATAACTATTTCTAGCATCCCTAATTAATCGTTTAATTCTATTGCGTAACAACTTATAGTTATTAAATACAACAGGATCTTTTGTTCTAACATACCTTTTATACATAGTGTCTCTTTCTTTCATCAGTAATCTGAGCTGACCATCAATCCAAGGATTTTTGTTTGTGTAAATACTTCTCTCAGGAATATATTTATCATACAAATAAACCAACCTATTACACAGAATACCAACTTTGTCATCTATATTCTCACATAAATATACCTCGTTCCAATTCAACATGGCACATTCGTTTTTCAAATGATTTGTATCAATATTTTTAAAATCCCTAATAGTAATAAAATCCTTTTTCAATCCAAGTCTTAACTTTAAATTAAGTTCAACAAATATCAAATCATGGTAAGAAATCCTTGACACTGCTAACTGTCCGTGGTTTTTTACTCTAAAAGTGTCTTTACAAATAATCAGATCCAACAGAGTATCGGACGTAGGCAGATGATAAGTCGGGTTGAGAGGCAATATTTGCAAATTTAACAGATTAACCAACTCCAGTTAACTGGGTTTTATCATAGAACACTCTATTACTACTTAAATCTATATTTAAGTCTCCAATAATAACTAAATTATCATACAAAGGTAACTAGTTTGACACTATATCGAAAAATTCAGCCAAGTGACCAGCTTTAGGGGGGTCTGTACATTACACAAAGCAAAAGTTTCCACCCATGACATACCTCCAAAATTAGAAATTCTGGTTTTTTGCAGTACTGGGCCTGTGATCTTGCTAAAACATTACATTTAAAAAAACTCTTATAATATATGGCAACACCGCCACCCTCCTTGCCTTCCCTATCGTGTCTAATTAGTGTCTAATTTTTTACATTAAAAGGCAATGACAACAATTCGGGTTTCAAAAACGTTTCTGTAACACTTAAGATATCAAAATTATTATCCTTAAACAAACTAAAAAAACTTTCCCAGTGTACTCTAATATTCTCAACATTTACATGAGCTATCTTTAAACAGTGTTTTGAATTATTATTAACTAAATTGACTTCCTGATTGCCATTTACATATAATGTGTCATTATTGACTGACATTTCTAGAGATGAACATTTGAATATCAATTCTCACACTAAACAAAAAGCTCAAAGGAAAACCTAACGTACACCTGATTATAGGCTTATCGGTAAAAAACACAAGTATTGTATTTCTAATAACAAAAATGAATAAGAAACTAAAATTAATATGCAGTAGAAGTACCTCCACATTGCTGTCACACAACCTTCACAAGAGTTTCTGGAGATCAGCTCGGTCGCCGATTAACACTGCTCGGTCGTCAGGATTCTTCCTCATGAAGATACGCCCGTCTTTCACCCATAGAAAGGTGTACTGCTTTTCCCTCCGCACGTTGCGCGCCTCTTTGAGTAGATTGCGACGCTCCTGGGTCAGTCCTTCATTGACATAGATCACATTTGATAGTCCTTCCATGTATCCCAGATCTCTAGAATTTAGATTTCTTTTCTCTTTCTTTTTAGCCAAGAACTGCTGCTTGTCAAGTCTACGTACAAACTTAACAAATATACCTCCAGGCCTAATATCCCGCGATTTGTAGCGGTAACAATTGTCAATTTGGTTCTCATTAAAGGGGAAACCAATAACGTCTGCAACTTTATGAACTATGTCCATAACATTTTCCTTTCTCAATTCAGGCACACCATTGATTTCAATAACGTTGTCCTTGGTTCCTTGTTCCAACTCGTCAATTTTACTCTTCAAAACTGTGACAGTTTTCTTTAAGTTAATATTTTCTTGCTGTATATGTTCCATCCTAGATACAACTGTATCAAGCTTTTTGGTGACCTCGTCCATTTTTTTATTATTATCCTCAATACAGTCTGAATATTTCTGCAAGGAATCATTTATTTCTCTATTTGTAGTTTTAACTTCCCTCCTAAACGCCACCATTTCAGAAAGGATATCGGAGAGTGATATCTTATCAGCTGATGCACTGCTCTTATCTGCAGGCATCCCGCTATCAGTTTGAACAGCACCGCCACCGGCAGAGATAAGAGAACTGGCCCGCACAACCTTGACACACTCACTGCACGCCCAGTCTTGTTTAACATTGGCATAGTGCTCCTTCTTTGTATCGACACATCTTAAATGAAAAATAACATGACATACTTTACATGTGAGCCTATGAGCATTGTGAGCAAAACCCCTGTTACACTTATTGCACACTTTCTTAGTAGTAGAACCTGTACTAGACTCCGAGTCCGATTCATGTAATTTAACAGTTTTCTCCAAAATAGGTGTCAGAGGAGTATTGTCTCCTTTTGGTAATTTAATTCGTTCACATTCAGGACATTTCCAATTAGCCTTAGTTGACACAATATAATCAAAATCATCCTTTGTAATATTGGCCAAACAATGCAAGTGGTACAAGCTCTTGCACTGGAAACAATGTAAACAATCACTATTTGGTGTAACGTCCTGTTTACATTTAAAGCAATTCATGATTATATAAGTTTGTAAAACAATACAGTAATATTATGTCCACAAACAAACTTACGCAAAGTTATGCCCTGAATCACAAGTATCACCGTTTAGCCGAACACAACTATCACCGTTTAATCGGACATAACCTCAACATACGCAGCGGTCGCACAGAGCTCCTTCCAACACGGCTCCTCAGCCACAACTGGGGAGGGTGGGAGGGAGGGAGGGGGAGAGGGGGGAGAGAGAGAGAGAGAGACCAATTTGACACCAATTTTTTTATTTTACCTGCCTCGGTTTAGACCAAAGGTCCACTCTTCCACCGGGACAGGCACCAAAACATTACAACACAGAACATAGGTCGTGGTCTTACAAACGTTTGACCTTACAAACATGATTTATACATTGTACAAGGAATACATTGTTAATTATATATCTAGTTAAATATATATATATATATATATTTTTGAAAATCGAATATACTATCATGTTTCTTACGTAAATATAATTCCAACACTTCATTTCATTACATTGTAAATACAATCTACAAAACAAACACATAATATAAAGAAGAAAACAATTATAATCCAAATACACTTCAATCTATATCAACAACTCAAATATAGCCTTATTTTATTACACTGTATATCTTAAGCATGATTTCATAACAACATTTTTATTTTCTAACCCTATTCACTATATTTTAAAAGCAATAAACGTCTTACATTTTTCACAAATATTCTCTCATTTTGCTCTTCTTTTAATGTTCGTTCTAGTTTATTTAATAATCTAATTGATTGGACACGAAAAGATTTAGAATATATCACCGTTCTATGGATTGGAAATTGCAAGATATGATCACCAAATTTTGTTTGTCTTAAATGAACATCTTGCATTCTAACAAATTTTTCATACAAATATTCTGGCGTTTTATATTTCAAAGTCTTAAAAGCTAAACTTAATATACTTAACTCCCTCCGTTCTTTAATCTTTAGCCAATTCAACTCTTTATAATACCTAGTTACATGATCATCCAATCGTAGATTGAAAATATACCTAATGCAAGCATTTTGTGCAACTTGTAACCTATTACTTAGTCGGTCATTTATATCACAATATGCTGACATAGCGTAATCAAAATGTGGGAAAATCAATGACATCACAAGCTGTTTTTTTGTATGAGTTGGTGGCTTGAAACATAAACGTTTGAATTGATACAAACTTTGGAAAACCTTTTTACAAACATAATTTACTTGCTTTTCCCATGACAAGTTACCCATAATTCTAAGTCCTAAATTTACAACTGAATTTTCAAACTTAACAATCTGCCCATTGATTTCTATAGGCGTAATATTGTCTTCACTAATAGTATTCAACAATCTAGAGGTTCCTAATATTATCGGCTTACACTTCAATATATTTAATTGTAACCCATGATCACTACACCAAGAGAAAACATTAGTTAAATCTACGTTTAATTGATTAACAGCATCATTTATTTTATCAGGTGTACATTGAACATATAACTGTATGTCATCCGCATACAACATAATATTACTAAAAATAACACATTCATTAATTCGATTAATGTACAAAGAAAACAATAATGACGACAAAGTTGAACCTTGTGGTACACCTAGAGGATTAAGTCTCCAGTCAGATTTCTTACCTTCGACAGTTCTAATTTGCTGTAGCCTCCCTTCCAAATACGACTCAAACCATTGAACAACATTATCACTAAAATTATAAGATTTAAGAATTGAAACTAACAACTTATGATTTACACAATCGAAGGCACGGCTAAAGTCAAGTAACATTAGTACAGTAAGACACCCTCTATCCATCCCTAGTCTTACATCATCAGTTATTTTTACTAAAGCAGACTGTGTACTAAAATGTGTTCTATAACCTGACTGATATTTATTCAGTATATTATTGTCATTAACATACTCAATAACCTGCTTATACACCAATTTGTCTAATACCTTTCCCAAAACACATAATATATTTATAGGTCTATAATTCTTACATTCTATAGGATTTACAACTTTAGGTAATGGTAAAATCATTGACCTTTTCCACTGATCAGGATATTTAGCACACTGCAGAGAGAAGTTAAAAATATGCGAAATTACAGGTTTTATATTTTCAAACACCAACTTCACATCCCTCAATGAAATACCATCACTACCTACTGCATTGGAAGATATCTCATTTAACACTTCAGATATATTTTTATAACTAACATTTGAAAATTTCAGAAAAGTATGATTATTATCATCAACGTCTCTCAGAGCTTCATAATAATCTACTAAATCCCTATTACGAGTAATTACATTATCTATACCACAAAAATAATTATTTAAATCATTTAAATCTACAACAGGTTCACTTAATTTATTAAATTGCTTTCCCGCTCCTTGATTTTTTATAACTTTCCACACATCCTTGCTAGGCTTATCTACTCGTAACAACTTATCAAAGTACCTGTTTCTACCATCTCTAGTCAATCTCTTCACCCTATTTCTTATCAATCTATAAGATTCCCAAATAAATACATCTTTTGTTCTTATATATTGTTTATATAACCTATCTCTTTCTTTCATTTGAGTTTTAATTTCAGAATTAATCCATGGACATGGATTTCTATTTTTTGAAATCTTTCTTTCTGGAACATATTTATTAAGTAATTGTAATACTTTATCTGAAACAATACCTATCAACTTTTTCATCTATAGTAGTTTTCAAATACATTTCATTAAATTCTAAATTACTACACTCATTATTAAGTTCATCTCTTGCAATATTTTTATAATCTTTAATCACTATTAATTCCTTATTATTAGCTAATCGTACCTTCAAATTCAATTGAACATATATCATGTCATGATATGAGATTCCTGGTACTGGTATTTGACCAAAATTCTTAACTCTATTAAGCTCATTACATATTATCAAATCTAGCCATGTGTCTGACTGTGGTAAATGAAAAGTAGGTCTTAAAGGTAAAATAGACAAATTCAAATTACTAACTAAATTTACAAGTTCATTTTTATCAGCAAAAACTCTGTTTGTTGCTAGATCTGTATTGAAATCACCAATAATTAAAATATTAGTATATAAAGGCAATAAATTAGCAATAATCTCAAAAAAACTCATTAATAAAACCAATTTTAGGTGGCCGATATACCACACAAAGAAGAAGTTTCCACCCTAATGACATTTCTATAATCAAAAACTCAGGTTTTCTGCAGTAAGAAGCCTGCGAAAACGCTACTACCCTAGTATTAAAACTTTTCTTAAAATAAATAGCTACCCCTCCTCCTTCCTTATCTTGTCTATCGTGTCTTAAAATATCATAACCGTTTAACATATATGGCTCTGAGGAAACCACAGGCTTCAAAAAGGTCTCTGTTACTGCAATGACATCGAATACACCGTCATTAAACACATTAAAAAAAGATTCTCTATGAACCTGAAGATTCTCCACATTTACATGTGCTATTTTTAAAACTTTTCTAGAACTATTCTGATTAGCAATATTAAAAGTACTATTTGTCATTAATTTTAACAATTTTACAAAACACAATACATTTCCCATAATGACAGTTACAAAATTTATCCACTACAATACATGTTGAAAACAAATAGTTAAACCTACACACAATATTGAAAAAGACCTTTTCCTTGAGATTCGTATGAAAAACCAATAAAACAACAAAACACAGGGGTATAATTAATTTAACATTTAACACATATCCCTTTTTAAATACGTTTCCTTGACTGCTTGATAAAACACTTTTCCTCATGACACTTCTCACTCTTCATACAAGTTTATCAATGTCATCTTGACTGTTGATAATCACATACCGATCACCTTGATTTTTCCTCATGTAGATTCGACATTTCGAACCCACAAATAAGTGTATTGTTTCTCATTCTTCACAGCACGTGCTGCATTCAATAACTTTCTTCTTTTAATCGTCAAGCTATCATTGAAGTAAATGACGGTCGCCTCTCCTTCCATAAATCCAATGTCACGAGAATGAAGGTTCCTTTTTTCTCTGCGTTTTGTCACCATTGCTTCCTTGTCCAACTTGCGTACGAATCGAACAACAATACTTCCAAGTTTTGTTCCGGCTCCTTTGTATCTGAACACATTATCAATCATGTTTTCATTAAAAGTGAAGCCAATAACTTCTGAGATTCTACTGATCAATCCAATGAGATTCTCTCTTTCCATAAAAGGAACTCCACTAATTTCCAAATCCTTATCTCTATTTGCCTGTTCCATTGCATTTGGAATGGCCTTATCCATCCACACTTTGCGTATGGAGTAAGACTTTGGGGAGGCTGTGCCAAAAATAGATTGGAACGAGTATTCAGACTTCAAAAAAAAGGCTGTCAGAATCATACAAAAATTGAGTTTCAGAGAGTCGTGTAGGGAATCTTTTAGGGAGCTTGGATTTATGATTTTGCCCTGCCTCTACATTTTTGAGGTGGTTACGTACTGCAGATCAATTGCCACTCCACCGTTTCGGATCTTGAGACAACCTGTGCAAGGACATGTCAAGTCCTTGTTAGTAAATGTCATGTCCGTGATAGATTGCCCCCCCCTAGTTTTAACAAGTCTTTGTTGGGGGGTGGCCTGTGGTCTGTGCCAAGGTGGTCCCAGGGGGTGTCTTGTCCCCCTTTTCCTTCGGGTCCACCGGCCTTGTTGGTCCAGATCCTGGAGGGGGGGTCTTTGTGACCTTCCCCCTGCGCTTGAAGGGATCTGGATCCATCTTGATGTCCGGTCCGGTATTCTCACCTCTCCCGGAGGTGTTAGTGGTCTCCGAGAGAGGTGGTTGGCCGAAGCCCAGCGGTCCCTCCTCCACCCCTGGTTTAAGTCGGAGACTTATTCACCAGGCCGCTTTCCTGAGTTCCTCTTGAGCCTTCCTCTTGATTACTCTTGATCCTCTTCCGGGCACTCTTGTTGTGCCCGGAAGAGGATCCCCTATTCAACACACCTCTCCTTTCACCTAGCACTTATGTACTAGGATCATCGGAATTTTGAATTCTTCTTTCGTTTTGTTTTATCAGCCTATGTTCTTCTGCTCCTCTTCAAGCTGCTTGCTGTCTTCCGGCATTTTCTAGGTCATGCTTCTTACTCCCTATCCGTCTACACATACGTGAAAACTCCAGTGCTGATACTTTACTTCTAAGAAAGTTTATCTTTTCCCAAGCCCACATCTTCCGTCGGAGGAGTTCCTTCAAATCTCTCCGTTCTTCTTCGTAGAACCAGCACTCCATCAGCACATGCTGAGATGTCTCCAGCTCTCCGCAGTGGGTGCAGCGGTCATCTTCCACGAGGTTAAAGCTCTTCAGTTTGGCCTTAAAGTTGCCATGTCCACTCACGAACTGTGTGGTGTAGTGGTCCGTCTCCCAGTGCACCTTCTTCCTGATCCTCACATCCGGGACGAACGCAAATGTCTCTCTTCCTTTAGTGCTTCTTTCCCACAACCTCTGCCATTCGTCAAGTGTTTCTTCTCTTCTAATCCCCCTGCTCTCCCCGCTGTCTAACCCTTCCTCCTTGTCCCCTCTTCGCTTGATTCTTTCTTCTACAATCAGGTCTAGCGGGATCACTCCGGCAATCACTCTTACAGCTTCGTGGGATATTGTGCTGTAACCCTTGATCACTCCCAATAGCATCTTGCTCTGCAGGCTCATCAGCTTCGACCTCTCTCCTCGTCCTCTCATTCTTTGCCCCCACATTTCACAGCCGTACAGGACCATGGGCTCCAGCGCTCCGATGTACAGTCTCCTTAAGTTTTCACACTTCATTCCATGATTTTTTTTGCCAGTCCTTTCAATTTTCCAAAGGCTTTCATAGCCTTGTCGATCACCTGGTCATAATGCCCTGCAAACTTCATCCTGCTTCCCACTACTACTCCTAGATATTTTGTCTCGTTCCAGCACCGGATTGTCACATCTCCCATGTTCACACGGATAAACCTTTCAACTAACTTTCCTTTGAGTAATACCATCACAGTCTTCTCCTTCGAGAACGTCATCTTCCTTTCTTCTCCCCATCCTGTAATAAGCTCTAGGGCTCTTGTCGCCTTCCCCATGAGGTCTGGGCTCGTGTTGGACTTCACCAGCAGCAGTCCGTCATCCGCATAAGCTCTCGCCGAAATACCCTCCTCAAATGGCAGCCGTAGGAACCCATCGAACAGGACATTCCAGAACAGAGGGCCCACCACTGATCCTTGGGGGCAGACTTTTGTGATGCTCTTGCTCACCTCACCGTTGCCAGCTCTCAGCGTCACTGTCCTCCCCCTAAAGTAGTCCCTCACCAGACGGTAGATGTTGTTGGGGCACCGCCATCTTACCAGCACCCTCAGGATCTCTGGCCACCAAGCGGATTCGAACGCTCCGGAGATGTCCAGGAACAATCCAACGACGTATTTTCCCTCAGATTCTTCTACCTCTCTTCTCATGTCCAGCAATGCATCGACTGTTCCCACACCTTCCGTGAAACCATACTGAGCAGCATTCGTCCTATTTTCTCTCTCCATCCAATCCTTCATCCTCTTCACGACCAGTCTTTCCCCTAACTTTCCCAACACGGGTAGGAGGGTCACCGGCCTGTAGGATTTGACTTTGCTCGGGTCTTTATCTTCGCTTTTCAAGAATACTTTCACTATTCCTTTCTTCCAGACGTCCGGAAACCTGCCTTCTCTCAGCATCGTGTTGTACAAGTTCAGCAGCGTACCTTTGATTCGTCCGTACATCCTCTTGACGACTTCGCCCTTTATTCCGTCATATCCCGGTGCCTTCCGGTCTTTCATTTGTTTGACACATGCGGTCAGCTCTTCCTCCGTGAAGTCTTCCTCATTTGCTCCAGTGCTCTCCTCCATCATCCCCCCTCTAACTTCTCTCTGTTGCTCAGTGTCTTCATCCTCCCTATCGTCCGGTAGCAGACCTTCGATCAATCTCCGTAGAGTGTCTTCCACTGTTTCTGTCATCGTTCCATCTTCCTTCTCTAGGCTGACCAATTCGATATCCTTCTTTATCTTCTCCGCAACGATCTTGTAAACCTTTCCCCATGGATCACCTTCTTCGTCTGCGATGAGCTTTTCCCACATCTTCCTCTTCTGCTTCCTGATTTCCCAGATGTATTCTGTTCTTGATCCGGTAAACGCTCTCCTGTCAACCTCCCTTCCTGTTCTTCTCCAAATCCTGCTCTTCCCCCTCATCTTCACTCGTAATTTCTCCAGATCTTCCGACCACCAATAGACCTTCTTCATTCCTTTAGTTGCCTTGGGAAACTGGTCCTCCATCAGGTTCAACGTCATTTCCGTGATTTTCTCCGCATGAACCTCTGCTGTAGTCATTTCCAGTTCCATGTTTCGATACTTCTACGTAGCGCCTCGTCAAATCTCGTCCAGTTCACCTTCCTCAAGCAGTACGTTCCTAGTCTCTGCTCGTTTTGGTTACCCCGATTCTCCTGATCTGATATCACCTTCATTGTGATAAGTCTGTGGTCACTCAAGGTCTCTTCCTGTACTGTCCAGTCTTTAATCCTGCTTGAGATATCCCTCGTCGCTATCGTCACATCTATGTTCGACTTGCCTCCCTGTGTGTTCTCAAAGGTCATCCACCTACTAAATTTGTTCAGCACCTGAAGATCCCAAGACAACGTCTTCTACCTTGGACCCTTTTTCATCTGTAGAACCACTGCGCCACAGTCCTGACCTCGCATTCAGATCCCCTCCACATAAGACTTCCTTGTTTCCTTTCTTCCTAATTATGTCCACTAACCATGTTAAATGCCCATCAATAGGTTCTGATGGCCTGCAGTATAGACTAATCACTTGCATCGACTTTCCTCCTTGTTCCAACCTTACACTGACGCACGTTCCGCTTGTTTCACCTGCATTCATGATTGCTCCGATCTTCTCATTCATCACAAAAATTGC